>NC_134357.1:360559926-360933323 GCF_048569485.1 Anomaloglossus baeobatrachus
AAAAGTGAGAGAATTGATGCTAAAGCAACATTTTTGAGAAAAAAATGACAATTTTCAATATGACAACGTAACGTTATCAAAATCTGTGAAGTACCTGTGGGTCCAAAATGCTCAGTATACCCCTCGATAGAAGCCTTAAGGGGTCTAGTTTCAAAAATGTGGTCACTTGAGGGGGGTTCCTGCTGTTTAGGTACCTTAGGGGATCTGTAAATGCAACATGGTGCCCGCAATCTGTTTCAGCCAACTTTGCTTTCCAAAATTCAAATATTGCTCCTTTCATTCCGAGCTCTCCCATTTACCCAAACAGAGGTTTCTGACCACATGTGGGGTATCAGCGCGCTCATAAGAAAGTGGGTAACAAAGTGTGAGGTCCCATTTTTGGTGTTACCTCTTGAAAAAGTAAGAAAATTAGTGCTAAAGCAACATTTTTAGGTAAAATGTTAATTTTTATTTTTTTTCATTCCACATTACTTTAGTTCCTGTGAAGCACCTGAAGGGTTAATAAACTTCTTGGATGTGGTTTTGAGTACCTTGAGGGGTGCAGGTTTTAGAATGGTGTCACTTTTGGGTATTTTCTGTCACCCAGGCCTCTCAAAGTCACATCAAATGGGATGTGGTCCCTAAATTTTGTTGAAAAAATGGGAAATTGCAGATGAACTTTGAACCCTTCTAACTTCCTAACCTCAAAAAATATTGTTTCAAAAATTGCGCTGATCTAAAGTAGACATGTGGGAAATGTTATTTATTAACTATTTTGTGTGACATAACTCTCTGGTTTATGGGCATAAAAATTAAAAGTTTGAAAATTGCAAAATTTTAAATTTTTTTGTCAAATTTCAGATTTTTTCACAAATAAAATAAAAAAATATCATCCTAAATTTACCTCTAACATGAAGCCCAATATGTCACGAAAAAACAATCTCAGAATCACCGGGATCCATTGAAGCGTTCCAGAGTTATAACCTTATAAAGGGACACTGGTCAAAATTGCAAAAAATGGCCTGGGCATTAAGAACAAAACTGGCTTCGTCCTTAAGGGGTTAAGAGGTGAAATTCAGAAATTTGGAAAATAAAACAAAATCTTACATGTGTCACGACTTTCCGAGAGCCGTAATGTTTTCAATTTTTGGGACCTGGAGCTGTGAGAGGGCTTCTTTTTTACGCCACGAGCCGATGTTTTTATTGACATTTTGTGGTATACACTATGTTTTGGTCGCCTGTAAATGTTTTTCTGTTATTGCAGCGGCTGAAATACTACAATTTTGGTTGGAAAGATTTATTTTATAGTTGAGAGATCAGACTTTTACGAATGCACCGATACAATTGTGTATTTTTTCCCCTCATTTTTAATATGGTAAAGGGGGGGGGATTTGAACTTTCATATTTTTTTTTCAAAGCTTTTTGTACAGTATTTTATAGTCCCTTTACGGGACTTGAACCAGCAATGGTCTGATCACTTGTTCCATTAAAGGGAATCTGTCACCAGGTTTTTGCCACCTAATCTGAGAGAAGCATGATGTGTGGCAGAGATCCTGATTCCAGCGATGTGTCACTTACTGGGCTGCGCAGTGTAGCTTTTATAAAATCACTGTTAAGTTAGCAGGACCTTACCATTAGGCTGAAGTCACATTAGCGCATGGCATCTGATGTGAGAGCAACGGATGCGATATGCTAATAACCCCCGCCTAAGGCTCTGCTGCGAGCCTGAGCCGAGTGTCATGCGACTGCGGTCTGATCTTGCAATCTAGTCACAGCTCTGAAGCTGAGGGCTGGCGCTGCGGAGGAGAGAGGGGGGTTAATCCCCTCATCTCCTTCATTGTCAGCCTGTGCGTATATCGCACTACATTTGGATGACATCCGAGTGCAGTCCGATGTTTCTCTCACACCCATAGACTTGAATGGGTGTGAGTGATACGGCTCTAGCAGAAAATCGCAGCCTGTTGTGATTTTTTTCCTCAGTCCGATTAGGGATGAGAAAAAAATCGCTGATCTGAGCTGCAGAATTGTCTAACATGGGGCCGAGTGCAGTGTGAGATTTTCTGAGGACATCCTTGGAGGACTACTTGGCGTGCTGTGCTGTCAGGTAGTCCAGCAGCTGCAGGAGCTCATTATAACATTTAAATAATACTAGAGCTGCAGCAGAGAAAACAGTGATTTTATCAAAATGACAGCAAACAGCTCAGTAAGTGACACATTGCTGGAATCAGGGTCTCTGTCTCTACATTATGCTGCTCTCAGATGGGGGAGCAAAAACTTGGTGACAGATTCCCTTTAACACCTTAAGGACCGCAGGCCGTAAAATTACGTCCTAGCGGTCATAGTGATAATCCCCCCAGCTGCCGCGTGCAGTCGGGGGGGATCTGCGCACATGTCAGCCGATTTATACAGCTGACATATGTGGCTACCAGGTACGAGCAGATCCGTGATCCGCCCGTACCTGTTAACCCCTTAAATGCTGCTGTGAAACTGTCACAGCGGCATTATATTAATAGTCGTGGTGTTCTGTTTACTCACCGCCCGACACTGGAAGTCACGTGATGTGATCACATGGATCCGATGGTTGTCATGGTAGCACATGGTCATGTGATGACTCCTGTAGCTCACATGACTCACTTCCTGTCTCACACAGCCGAGAGCTGTGTGAGATAGGAGATGAGCATATCTGGTGTTCATAGCTGTGTAGCTGTGATCAGCAGATATGGAAGAACGATCAGACTGCTGATCCTTCTAGTCCCCTATAGAGATTAGTAAAATAAAAAAAAAGTAAAAAAAAAAGGTTTTGGAAAATAAAAAAAAATATAAAAAACCTAAACGTTCAAATCACCCCCCTTTCGCCCCATTGAAAACTAAAGGTTTAAAAAAAAATAATATATACACACATTTGGTATTGACGTGTTCAGAAATGCCCGATCTATAGAAATATAAAATCAATTAATCTGATCGGTAAACAGCGTAGTGGCAAAAAAATTCCAAACAGCAAAATTATGTTTTTTGCGTAGTAACTGCGCAAAAATTGTACCGTTAAAAATGTCAGCTTGAGACGCAAAAAATAAGCCGTTACTGAGCCATTGATCCCAAAAAATGAGAACGCTACGGGTCATGGAAAATGGCGCAAAACATATGGCACTTTTTTTGTACAAACTTTTGATTTTTCAACCCTTTAGACGAAAGTAAACCTATACATGTTTGGTGTCTACGAACTCGCACCGATCTGAGGCATCACAGCTACTCATCAGTTTCACCATATAATAAACACAGTGAATAAAATAGCTCAAAAACAATTGTGCAATTGCTCTGTTTTTGCTATTTTTCTGCATTTGTAATTTTTTTTCCAGCACACTATATGGTAAAACTCATAATTTAATTTAGAAATGAAACTTGTTCCGCAAAAAATGAGCCCTCACATGCCTATATTGATGGAAAAATAAAAACGTTACGGCTCTCAGAAGAATGGTGGCAAAAAACCCCCCAAAAAAACTGAAAGCGCAAAATCGGCCGGTCGTGAAGGGGTTAACAGAAGAAATCAGTCTCTTATGAATGCTGGCCACAGGCTTGTGATAACAGACATGGTGGTCAACAGCTGGCCCCTGGCTGTCATGACAACACATCAGCGTCCTGCAATCGCATAGAGCCGATGAGGCTGAGAGCAGTGCGTCCTCCTGCTGGAGCACATTAACAGAGATTGACAGCGGCATTTAACAGGTTAAGGCTGGAGTCACACTTGCGATTAACTCGAACGAGTGCATTGTGAGAAAATCTCGCATTGCACTCGGACCAATGTTAATCAATGAGGCAGCTCAGATCTGCTATTTTTTTCTCAGCTCAAATTAGACTGAGAAAAAAATCGCAGCATGCTGCGTTTTGGTGAGTTTCTCACGCGAGTCACTCCAACGTAAGTCTATGGGTGCGTGAAAAAAAAACGAATGTCACACGGACCATCCTAGTGACATCCGTTTTTCTCAATAGATTTCTAGCATGTATCAGAGAACACTGTAAATGCTCCTGTACATAAAAGTACATGAGTAGCAGCTGCTGAGGGTAAAAACTGATTGCACACTGACAGCACACTGACAGCACACTGATGAAATGTGAGAAGAAATTGTCCTACTTTCTGGCATGAGAATCGGACCGATTTTACACTCACAAGTGTGATTACAGCCTATGGTCTGAGCTCTGCGGCTTTTTAAGGCAGATGAGGGCTGAATGAGTTAGCCTTCATCTGCAGGGAAAGATGCGGGCTTGCAGCCTGAGCCCACATCAAAATCAAGGAAATGTTGTGCACAGGATGTTATTGGTTGTTAAGGGGTTAAAAGGAATCTACCACATTTTTGATACACTATGCTGCTCTCAGATGGGGTAACTGTAGAGACCCTGATTCCAGCCATGTGCCAAGTACTAAACTGCTTGCTGTCACTTTGATACAATCCTTGTTTTATTTACTGCAGATCTACCAGTTCCCTGAATCCTGAGCTGTGTATAACCAGCCCACACCTCTGATTGACAGCTTATTTGCCATGTACAGTGTACACAGAAAGCTGCCAATCAGTAGTGGGGGAGGGGTTATATAGAATGAATATAGATGAATACATGGAAGCAAGTTTATTAGTAGTAATAGTGTAGTGATAATCTCTTGCTGATAAAACAGTTATTTTATCAACAGAGCCTTTGTTCCTACATTAATCTGATCTCAGATTAACCAAAACACAACAAAAGAATACAACAGCACTCTATGCGTGCTAAGATATACTCTACAGTTCAAAAGTTTGGGGTCACGCAGACAATTTTGTCTTTTCCATGAAAAATCATACTTTTATTTATCAAATCAGTTGCATAATGAATAGAAAGTATAGTCTGGACATTGGCTAGGTTAGAAATAATGATTTTTACTTGAAATAATTTTCTCCTTCAAACTTTGCTTTTGTCACAGAATGCTCCCTTTGCAGCAATTACAGTATTGCAGCCCTTTTGCATTCTAGCTGTTACTTTGCTGAGGTAATGTGGAGATATTTCCCCCCATGCTTCCAGAAGCCCCTCACACAAGTTGGATTGACTTGATGGCCACTATTTGCGTACCATACGGTCAAGCTGCTCCCACAACAGCTCAATAGGGTTGCGATCTGGTGACCGGGCTGGCCACTCCATTAGGCCTAAGGGCGGTGTTACACAAGACGATATATCGTGCGATCGCACCCGCCCCCGTCGTTTGTGCGTTACGGGCAATTCATTGTGTCACACGTAGCGATGTGTACTGCCTTGGGAACGACGAACAACCGTCGCGCAGAAGGAGGAACGACATTATGAAAATGAACGACGTGTCAATGAGCAACGATAAGGTGAGTGTTTTTGCTCGTTCACAGTCGTTCGGAGGTGTCACACGGTACGACATCTCTAACGATGCCAGATGTGCGTCACGAATTCCATGACCCCGACAACATATTGCACAATATATTGTACCGTGTAACGCCGCCCTAAGCCACACGGCGAGAAAATCGGTGCGAGTGGAGTGTGATAAAACATCGCATTTCACTTGGACTAATATTACCCTATGTGTCAGCGCACATGGGCGATTATTTTCTCAGCCCTAATCGGACCGAGAAAACAATCACAGCATGCTATGGGTGTAATGCGAGACGCTTTTCTCTCACACCCATTCAAGTGAATGGGGCGAGAGAAAACTCGCACTGCACTCGCGGTACACCGGTGTACCGCGCGTGCAGATCGAGAATCGCAATAGCCGGCTACGGAGGAGAGAGGGAGAGCAATCCCTCCCTGCTCTTCTGCGTGCCGGCCCGCCCCTCCGCAGCTGAGGTCCACAAGCACAGTCGGACCTCAGACGCAGGTATACTAGCATGACACTCGGCTCCTGCTGTGCTGCCAGCGTGAGCCGAGTGTCATACGAGTGTGACGCCTTGGACTAGCCAGGTAGTCACAGTTAGAGCCCCGCACAACACCTGTCCCCTAAAAAGGTGTCATCAGCCAACCATTAAAACCTAGTCACCCCTCTCAGAGCTTGATGGACACACCAGGGGGCAGAGCCAGGCGGTTGGCCCCGCCCACCAAGGAGTCCAGAGAGCCTGAGGCGGGAAAACAGTGAGCAGTTGGCAGCTGATAGGGAGTGGATCAGTTGTCAGGAGGTGGAGGAGAGTGGAACCAGGCCTGTGGCCAGGTCTGCAGCAGTCTGACAGGTGCCAGGGTTGGACCCTGGGCACCTTTGGCTAGGAGGCATACGGAGGCGTCTGCCTGCAGGAGCCGGGAAGACGGCTCGGTGGAACCGTGGTGGACCGGGACAGGGTAGTGGCCCGCCGGTACCGACCCGGGGAACCGACTCGGAAAGCGGAGCACAAAGGGGGGTACTCAGACCCTGAAACGAGGTCCAGAAGCCACTGGACTGAGTTAATTAACTGATTGCGGTCTGGACTATAGGTCCTTTCCCACCCAAAGTCCCGACTGAAAACAACAGTCCAACGAGGGGGATAGAAAGCCACCACACAGGCAGAGAGATCCCACAGGCCAGCGTCTGCGGGCAAAAGGGCTCTCCCGACATCCACAAAGTCGGGGAGCGGACTTCGGACGCTGAAGCTCAGGTAGCCCACAAATACACAACACGGTGCAGGAGAAAGGCAGAGACCACCAACCGGGTGGGGGACCAGACGCAGCCGGCTGCAGGCACCAACCACCATCAACTTGGTTCACCAGAGACTCGTGTGCGTTACTAACCGTGAGTACAACAGTGCCCTCCGGCCGTGCACCTCCCTGCACCGCCCAACAAAACCCCAACGGGTCCCGGGGCCACCACCCCTGTCCACGGAGGGGTTAACATCTTGCTGCGTAACATTTTCCCCCGGGTGCCCAGTAACTGCAGCGGTGGTGTCCACCTTCACCACAACCCGTGGGTGGCGTCACAAACTCAAACACGGCTCCGGCCGTACACCTACGTCCCCTAAAAGCGCCAGCCCCTTCCAGATCGAAGTGGACCACGGGGCCCCCGGGTCCGGAGACGCTCGAGCCACCACCCGGCGAGTCTGGATCCGAGCAGCTCGGTTGCCGCCAAGCACAGGGCGGTACACGAGCATTGCTCTAGTGCCCCGTGTGGCCCTGGCCTTACAGATAGAATACCAGCTGCCTGTTTCTTCCCTATATAGTTCATGCATAATTTGGAGGTGTGCTTTGAGTCATTGTCCTGTTGTAGGGTGAAATTGGCTCCAATCAAGCGCTGTCCACAGGGTATGGCATGGCGTTGCAAAATGGAGTGATAGCCTTCCTTATTCAAAATCCCTTTTACCTTGTATAAATCTCCCACTTTACCAGCACCAAAGCAATCCCAGACCATCACATTACCGCCAGCATGATTGACAGATGGCGTCAGGCACTCTTCCAGCATCTTTTCAGTTGTTCTGCATCTCACAAATGTTCTTCTGTGTGATCCAAACACCTCAAACTTTGATTCGTCTGTCCATAACACTTTTTTCCAATCTTCCTCTGTCCGATGTCTGTGTTCTTTTGCCCATATTAATCTTTTCCTTTTATTAGCCAGTCTCTGATACGGCTTTTTCTTTGCCACTCTGCCCTGAAGGCCAGCATCCCGGAGTCGCCTCTTCATTGTAGACATTGACACTGGCGTTTTGCAGGTACTATTTAAAGAAGCTGCAAGTTGAGGACCTGTGAGACGTCTATTTCTCAAACTAGAGACTCTAATGTACTTGTCTTGTTGCTCAGTTGTACAGCGGGGCCTCCCACTTCTATTTTTACTCTGGTTAGAGCCTGTTTGTGCTCTCCTCTGAAGGGAGTAGTACACACCGTTGTAGGAAATCTTCAGTATCTTGGTAATTTCTCTGATGGAATATCCTTCATTTCTAAAAAAAAATAGACTGTCGAGTTTCACATGAAAGTTCTCTTTTCCTGGCCATTTTGAGAGTTTAATGGAACCAACAAATGTAATGCTTCAGATTCTCAACTAGCTGAAAGGAAGTTCAGTTTTATAGCTTCTCTAATCAGCAAAACTGTTTTCAGCTGTGCTAACATACTTGCAGAAGGGTTTACAAGGGATTTCTAAACATCCATTAGCCTTCTAACACAGTTAGCAAACACAATGTACCATTAGAACACTGGAGTGGTGGTTGTTGGAAATGGGCCTCTATACACCTATGTAGGTATTGCATTCAAAACAGACGTTTGCAGCTAGAATAGTCATTTACCACATTAACAATGTATAGAGTGTATTTCTGTTTAATTTAATGTTAGCTTCATTGAAAAAAAAAATGTGCTTTTCTTTCAAAAATAAGGAAATATCTAAGTGACCCTAAACTTTTGGACTGTACTGTATATGAAACGTAAAGTGCATTAAAGCTATATAGAATATACTTAAAAATGAAGGTACTTTGCTCATAAATTGGCCAATTAATGTAAGTCCATCAGGTGGGACCCTATCCTAATTTCATGCCTCTTCTGGACTAAAAGTCTACAAATACTGTATATGAGCAGTTTGGATTCGGCACTAATTACAACACCCTGGGGCTGATGGGAGGAGAGCACAGTAAGAATAGGAGGCTGCCTACACCTCCAATATATACTACACAGAAACAAAACTGACCAGCATCGAAACAAGTGTGAACAGGATTAGATGCAGCTGAAATTTTATATATTCTATTTTTTTCCTTTTATTTTAGCGCTTATGTGACGCCCCTGGACTATCAGGTCATCACAGGGTACTGCACAAACTGCCCTTCCGTGCGGTATTCCACCTCCCTCTTGTTTCTGGGTCCCTATCTTAACACTAGAACTACTGGACTCGTGACACCTATATAGAAATACATAGTGCAAAGTAGTCAAAATGACTACCTCAGTAGTTCTAGTGTTAATGGTGTTGCCTCCAAAAGCAAATCAAATCCTAGATACACCCTGCACCACACCCACCAGGCACACCAGTGGACGGCTTGAGTGGAATAGAGTCGCTCACCTGGGGGGTCAGGGAGGGGGGTGAGGAGTGTAGTCAGTGTGTGTAGAGGAGAGTTGAGAGGGTGAGAGAGAGGAAGTCGGGAGCGGTGGCTCCTGGAGAAGCTATCTAGGTCGCAGACGGTGGTCTGGGCCTAGAGGAGTCGGACCCCCGGTCACAGAGGATTGTGGCAAGGTGCCTGTACATGTCGAGGAGGAGAGCCGGCAGCCTAGTGTCGCGGGCGGGGAGGACGCCGCCGCTGCTGCGCTCTCGCTAACGCTCGGGTCCTGCTGCGATGGCTGCTCGGTGGCTCGAGTGGTGGGCCGGATCCGGGGACTCGAGCGGCGCTCCTCGCCCGTGAGTGAAAGGGGTGGTTGGTAGAGATGAGCGAACCGGTCCCGGTTCGGCTCGAGGCGGTTCGCCGAACGGGGGGTCTGGCTCGAGTTCGGCTCGTCGAACGTTCGACGAACCGAACTCGAGCCCATAGGAAACAATGGCAGGCAATCACAAACACAGTAAAACACCTAGAAAACACCCTCAAAGGTGTCCAAAAGGTGACAAACAACTCACAACACAACACAAACACATGGGAAAGTGACAAGGACATGTACTCATGCGAAAACAAAACAGCTGGACAAGGAAAAAGAGGAGGACACACAGATATAGGCATGGCACGCCCTTCTAAAGTCATGTAAAACACCGCAAGGTGACTCCAAGCGGAGTCTCCCTTTTTTCCAAAAATTGGGCCCCACACACCCACCCCTTCAGTGGCAGCAGTTGTGCCCCAGTTGTACACTTCACAGCTAGATTTGCATCAAGCACATTCAAAAATACGCCATTCTTATCCGTCCCCAGCATGACACCGGGGTAGGTAGCAAAGTCTTTCCTGATCCCAGCTCTGTTCATCTTGGCTTCTTTTAAAAACACAGCAAGCAAGGGTTACTCCAAGCGGAGTCTCCCTTTTTTCCAAAAATTGGGCCACACAGACACCCACCCCATCAGTGGCAGCACTTGGGCCCTAGTTGCAAACAGGATGTTTTGATTTGCATCAAGCACATTCAAAAATACGCTATTCTTAGCCGTCCCCAGGATGACACCGGGGTAGGTAGCAAAGTCTTTCCTGATCCCAGCTCTGTTCATCTTGGCTTCTTTTAAAAACACAGCAAGCAAGGGTTACTCCAAGCGGAGTCTCCCTTTTTTCCAAAAATTGGGCCACACAGACACCCACCCCATCAGTGGCAGCACTTGGGCCCTAGTTGCAAACAGGATGTTTTGATTTGCATCAAGCACATTCAAAAATACGCTATTCTTAGCCGTCCCCAGGATGACACCGGGGTAGGTAGCAAAGTCTTTCCTGATCCCAGCTCTGTTCATCTTGGCTTCTTTTAAAAACACAGCAAGCAAGGGTTACTCCAAGCGGAGTCTCCCTTTTTTCCAAAAATTGGGCCACACAGACACCCACCCCATCAGTGGCAGCACTTGGGCCCTAGTTGCAAACAGGATGTTTTGATTTGCATCAAGCACATTCAAAAATACGCTATTCTTAGCCGTCCCCAGGATGACACCGGGGTAGGTAGCAAAGTCTTTCCTGATCCCAGCTCTGTTCATCTTGGCTTCTTTTAAAAACACAGCAAGCAAGGGTTACTCCAAGCGGAGTCTCCCTTTTTTCCAAAAATTGGGCCACACAGACACCCACCCCATCAGTGGCAGCACTTGGGCCCTAGTTGCAAACAGGATGTTTTGATTTGCATCAAGCACATTCCAAATCCACAAGCATTTACTCTCCCCAGGATGACACAGGGGTAGTAAATTCCTTCTGGATCCATGACTTGTTCATTTTGATGAACGTCAGTCTGTCCACATTGTCACTGGACAGACGCGTGCGCTTATCTGTCAGCACACACCCAGCAGCACTGAATACACGTTCAGAGACAACGCTGGCAGCTGGACACGACAAAATCTCCAAGGCGTAAGTTGCGAGCTCTGGCCATTTTTGTAGGTTTGAAGCCCAAAAGGAGCAAGGCTCCAGTTGCACAGTCATGGCATCGATGTTCATTTGGAGATACTCCTGTATCATCCTCTCCAGCCGTTGACTATGTGTCAGACTTGTTGTCTCTGGTGGCCTTGCAAAAGAGGGTCTAAAAAAATTATGAAAAGATTCCATAAAATTGCTGTTACCGGCACCAGAAAAGGTCCTACTGGTACGGGTAGACTGTTGAAGATGACGAGACCGTCCCATGTTTGTCAAGTTACAACTGGGAGATTCACTCCCTGCACCTGCACGGTTGTTTGGTGGAAAAGCCGAGCTAAGATCTAGTAACAGCTTCTGCTGATACTCCTGCATACGTGCGTCCCTTTCTATGGCTGGAATTATGTCACAAAATTTGGACTTGTACCGGGGATCTAATAGTGTGGCAATCCAGTAGTCATCATCACTTCTAATTTTGACAATACGACTGTCATGTTGGAGGTAGTGCAACAAAAAGGCACTCATGTGTCTTGCGCAGCCATGCGGACCAAGTCCATGCTGTGTTTGTGGCATAGAGGTGCTACCCGTTCTTTCTTCCTCTGACATCTGACCCCAACCTCTTTCAACTGAAATTTGACCAAGGTCTCCCTCATCCGCTGAGTCTTCCATGTCCATGGACAGTTCGTCCTCCATTTCTTCATGTTCTCCTGCACCTTGCTCAACATTTCGCCTGCTACTATGCGCCCTTGTCGATCCCTGTCCCCCATGGTCCCATGCCTGCTGCGTTGGTGATGATGAACGTCTGGACCTTCGTGATGTTGTTGTCCCTTGCGCATATGAATCCTCCTGTAGTTCCTCCCCTTCATGTTGTCCCACCCCCTGACTCCGAATAGTGTTTAGCGTGTGCTCCAGCATGTAAATGACTGGAATCGTCATGCTGATAATGGCATTGTCAGAGCTAAACATATTCGTCGCCATGTCGAAACTGTGCAGAAGGGTGCATAGGTCCTTGATCTGAGACCACTCCATCAGGGTGATCTGCCCCACCTCTGCATCTCGTTGGCCCAGGCTATACGTCATGACGTATTGCACCAGGGCTCTGCGGTGCTGCCACAGTCGCTGTAACATGTGGAGAGTTGAATTCCAGCGTGTCGCCACATCGCATTTCAGGCGATGAACCGGCAGGCCGAAAGACTTCTGGAGCGATGCAAGTCGCTCTGCTGCGGCGCTTGAACGGCGGAAGTGAGCTGACAGTTTTCGTGCCCTGTTCAGAAGGCCATCTAGGCCGGGATAGTGTGTTAAAAATTGCTGCACGACAAGGTTCAACACGTGAGCCATACAAGGTACGTGTGTCACCTTGCCCAGGCGAAGTGCCGCACCCAGGTTTGCAGCATTGTCGCACACGGCCTTACCAGGCTGCAGTTTGAGTGGAGACAACCATTTATTAAACTCGGACCGCAAAGCTGACCACAACTCCTCAGCTGTGTGACTCTTATTACCAAGACATGTCAAGCTAAAGACCGCCTGATGCCGTTGCGCTCTGCTGCCAGCATAGTAATGAGGGGTGCGTGATTCCTTCTGCGCAGTGAGAACGCTGGTGGCCTGACCAGGCAGGCTTGGGGCGGAGGTGGAGGACCCAGATGAGGTGGAGGATGCAGAAGCAGTGGCGGAACTTGGACAGACAGAGGATTGACACACAAGTCGTGGGGACGGCAAGACTTGTGCAGCAGACCCTTCACCATCTATCACCATAGTTACCCAGTGCCCAGTCAGCGACATGTAACGTCCCTGTCCATGCTTACTGGTCCAAGTATCGGTGGTGAAATGCACCCGTTCACACACAGAGTTTCTCAAGGAAGCGGTGATGTTGTGTGCGACATGCTGGTGTAGCGCGGGCACACCTTTCTTAGAGAAGTAGTGGCGACTAGGCATCTGGTACTGGGGCACAGCGACAGACATAAGGTCTCTAAAATCCTGTGTGTCCACTAGGCGGAAAGGCAGCATTTCGGTAGCCAACAGCTTACAGAGGGATAGAGTCAACCTCTTAGCTTTGTCATGGGTCGGAGGAAGTGGCCTTTTATTTGACCACATCTGAGGGACAGAGATCTGGCTGCTGTGTGTAGACGGTGTTGAGTAGGGTGTCCCTTGAAAAATGCAGGTTTGTGAGGAAAGTGCAGGCGGAGACATGATGTTGCCTTCATCCAACGTTGGTGCTATCGATGTCTGAGAGAGCTGTACACACTCACTTGTTTCCCCTTCCAAACCAACTGACGACCTTACAAGCAAACTGCCTGTTGCGGTTACAGTGGTGGAAGTTTTGCGTGGAAAAACAGGTGTGGCAGCTGTCCCCACAGTCCTAGAAGATGAAGAGCGCGCGGATGCAGTGGAAGGGGCGGGCGGTGGATGGTTCGCTCCGCTAGGCCGCATTGCAGCACGGTGAGCTTCCCACCGGGACTTATGATATTTATTCATGTGACGATTCATGGAAGAAGTTGTCAAACTGCTGAGCTTTTGACCTCTACTAAGAGAATCATGACAAATGTTACATATCACATGAGTTGGGCGATCTTTTTCGATGTGAAAAAAGGACCAGGCTAGGCAAGGCTTAGAGGCCATGCGACCTGTTGATCCACCCCGAATAATGCTCATAGGCAGAGTGGTGGCTGAGGATGCAGTTGTAGACGTGCTACCAGTGCTCCGACTCTGTCCAGGAAGGCGCAAGGTAACTTCGTCGTCGGTTGCATCCTCCTCCACCGCCTCTGTTGACCTCCTCGAGTGCCTGACTGGGGGTTGACAGTAGGTGGGATCTAGAACGTCATCATCAATTGTTGTGTTTGCACTCCCCTCCCCCTCAGACCGAGCCTCTTCTTGCCCTGACGGAATATTTAAGTTGTCATCCCAATCGGGTATCTGCGTCTCATCTTCATCAGTATGTTCCTCATTGTCTATAACCACAGGTGTTACAGTTTGTGACAAAGGGTCAACATTATGCTCAGAAACTTGGTCCTCACGGCCTGAATCTGAGTCACAAAGGTTCTGGGCATCACTGCAGACCATTTCCTGTTCTGTACTCACTGTAGCTTGGGAGCAGACCTCTGATTCCCAGGCTATAGTGTGACTGAACAGCTCTGCAGACTCAGCCATCTCAGTTCCACCATACTGTGCAGGGCTGATGGAGACTTCAGAGCTGGGAGAAAGCAAGTTTGATTGGGATGACAACTCAGAGGACTGGTGTTTTTTGGATGCGGTACTTGAAGTGGCAGAGAGGGCACTTGTTGGACCACTTGAGATCCATTCAAGCATTTTCCTTTTTTGCCCATCATCTACCTTTGTTCCTGTTGTTCGTGTCCGTAACAAAGGGAGCACATCGGATTGTCCACGGTAAGTAGTAGACATCTTACTTTTGCTGGTAGATGGTCTATCTTCAGCAGATGATAATGGAGCTTTGCCACCTTCCCCACGGACAAAACCTTTTTTGCCTTTTCCACCACGCCTCTTCCCCTTTCCACCAGCATCTGTCATTTTGCCACTCATGTTGATTGCGACAAGATTGTGGACTGAAAATGTGGTAGTAAAAATTGAGAGGTGGTGAAGATTGCAGTGGTGGTCTAGCTTTATTAACAGCAGAATAATAAAGAATAAATATCCCTGACAATGCAACTTAGTTATAATTAGTTGGAGTGTGCAACGCAGGCAGACGTGCTGCAAATGTCTTTGCACTAGTGGGACTATAGCAAAGTCCAATAGCCACGTATAGGATGCCACTAGGTACACTGAGTGTTTGCTAGTATAATGGCTTGGTTAGAATGAGTTGTAGTGTGCAACGCAGGCAGACGCGCTCTGCAAATGTCTTTGCACTAGTGGGACTATAGCAAAGTCCAATAGCCACGTATAGGATGCCACTAGGTACACTGAGTGTTTGCTAGTATAATGGCTTGGTTAGAATGAGTTGTAGTGTGCAACGCAGGCAGACGCGCTCTGCAAATGTCTTTGCACTAGTGGGACTATAGCAAAGTCCAATAGCCACGTATAGGATGCCACTAGGTACACTGAGTGTTTGCTAGTATAATGGCTTGGTTAGAATGAGTTGTAGTGTGCAACGCAGGCAGACGCGCTCTGCAAATGTCTTTGCACTAGTGGGACTATAGCAAAGTCCAATAGCCACGTATAGGATGCCACTAGGTACACTGAGTGTTTGCTAGTATAATGGCTTGGTTAGAATGAGTTGTAGTGTGCAACGCAGGCAGACGCGCTCTGCAAATGTCTTTGCACTAGTGGGACTATAGCAAAGTCCAATAGCCACGTATAGGATGCCACTAGGTACACTGAGTGTTTGCTAGTATAATGGCTTGGTTAGAATGAGTTGTAGTGTGCAACGCAGGCAGACGCGCTCTGCAAATGTCTTTGCACTAGTGGGACTATAGCAAAGTCCAATAGCCACGTATAGGATGCCACTAGGTACACTGAGTGTTTGCTAGTATAATGGCTTGGTTAGAATGAGTTGTAGTGTGCAACGCAGGCAGACGCGCTCTGCAAATGTCTTTGCACTAGTGGGACTATAGCAAAGTCCAATAGCCACGTATAGGATGCCACTAGGTACACTGAGTGTTTGCTAGTATAATGGCTTGGTTAGAATGAGTTGTAGTGTGCAACGCAGGCAGACGCGCTCTGCAAATGTCTTTGCACTAGTGGGACTATAGCAAAGTCCAATAGCCACGTATAGGATGCCACTAGGTACACTGAGTGTTTGCTAGTATAATGGCTTGGTTAGAATGAGTTGTAGTGTGCAACGCAGGCAGACGCGCTCTGCAAATGTCTTTGCACTAGTGGGACTATAGCAAAGTCCAATAGCCACGTATAGGATGCCACTAGGTACACTGAGTGTTTGCTAGTATAATGGCTTGGTTAGAATGAGTTGTAGTGTGCAACGCAGGCAGACGCGCTCTGCAAATGTCTTTGCACTAGTGGGACTATAGCAAAGTCCAATAGCCACGTATAGGATGCCACTAGGTACACTGAGTGTTTGCTAGTATAATGGCTTGGTTAGAATGAGTTGTAGTGTGCAACGCAGGCAGACGCGCTCTGCAAATGTCTTTGCACTAGTGGGACTATAGCAAAGTCCAATAGCCACGTATAGGATGCCACTAGGTACACTGAGTGTTTGCTAGTATAATGGCTTGGTTAGAATGAGTTGTAGTGTGCAACGCAGGCAGACGCGCTCTGCAAATGTCTTTGCACTAGTGGGACTATAGCAAAGTCCAATAGCCACGTATAGGATGCCACTAGGTACACTGAGTGTTTGCTAGTATAATGGCTTGGTTAGAATGAGTTGTAGTGTGCAACGCAGGCAGACGCGCTCTGCAAATGTCTTTGCACTAGTGGGACTACAGCAAAGTCCAATAGCCACGTATAGGATGCCACTAGGTACACTGAGTGTTTGCTAGTATAATGGCTTGGTTAGAATGAGTTGTAGTGTGCAACGCAGGCAGACGCGCTCTGCAAATGTCTTTGCACTAGTGGGACTATAGCAAAGTCCAATAGCCACGTATAGGATGCCACTAGGTACACTGAGTGTTTGCTAGTATAATGGCTTGGTTAGAATGAGTTGTAGTGTGCAACGCAGGCAGACGCGCTCTGCAAATGTCTTTGCACTAGTGGGACTATAGCAAAGTCCAATAGCCACGTATAGGATGCCACTAGGTACACTGAGTGTTTGCTAGTATAATGGCTTGGTTAGAATGAGTTGTAGTGTGCAACGCAGGCAGACGCGCTCTGCAAATGTCTTTGCACTAGTGGGACTATAGCAAAGTCCAATAGCCACGTATAGGATGCCACTAGGTACACTGAGTGTTTGCTAGTATAATGGCTTGGTTAGAATGAGTTGTAGTGTGCAACGCAGGCAGACGCGCTCTGCAAATGTCTTTGCACTAGTGGGACTATAGCAAAGTCCAATAGCCACGTATAGGATGCCACTAGGTACACTGAGTGTTTGCTAGTATAATGGCTTGGTTAGAATGAGTTGTAGTGTGCAACGCAGGCAGACGCGCTCTGCAAATGTCTTTGCACTAGTGGGACTATAGCAAAGTCCAATAGCCACGTATAGGATGCCACTAGGTACACTGAGTGTTTGCTAGTATAATGGCTTGGTTAGAATGAGTTGTAGTGTGCAACGCAGGCAGACGCGCTCTGCAAATGTCTTTGCACTAGTGGGACTATAGCAAAGTCCAATAGCCACGTATAGGATGCCACTAGGTACACTGAGTGTTTGCTAGTATAATGGCTTGGTTAGAATGAGTTGTAGTGTGCAATGCAGGCAGACGCGCTCTGCAAATGTCTTTGCACTAGTGGGACTATAGCAAAGTCCAATAGCCACGTATAGGATGCCACTAGGTACACTGAGTGTTTGCTAGTATAATGGCTTAGTTATCAGTTGGAGTGTGCAGAGGACAAGAGGGTACAGTGGCAGGATTGTGGTGCTCTGGGTAGAGGAATGGAAGCCTGCCTTTCTATTCCCTCCTAATGGTGAAATGCAGGGAGGAAATCCCTGACCTGGGCTACACAGACGCTGTTGCTGTTTGCAGGACCTGTCACCTATGGCTCTCTGACCCTGCCGGTTGGAGCCCTTAAAAGGACTGCTATAAAGTGCTCTCCCTAAGCTGTCTAACGCTGTGTATGCAGCGCATACAGCTGTATCGGCTATAGGACTCAGGAAGACGGAGCTGCGACAGTGATGTCTGACACCAAAGACGCAGAAGGCAGATAATGGCGTCCGTGAAGAAAATGTCCGGTTTTATAATGCAGGGACATGTGACATGCAGATCCTATCACACATGCCGTTGCTTCTCTGGCTCAAAGTCCACTTAGCTGTGTGTGTGTCTGGGATTGGCTGACATGCTGGCCCGCCCCACAAGACGCGCGCGCTTAGGGAAGGAAGACAAGAAAAAAAAAAAAAAAAAATGGCGATCGCCATTATAGAAACAGCAGTGATCTGAAGGCGCTGTTCACGCACACTATACACTGAAATGTGATAATAGTTTGATTCACAGAGTGACTTACACTATTACAGCAGAAACCAAGCTATGATTTAGCTGTTTTTTGGCTGCTAGAACCGTTCTCGAACGTTTCTAGAACTACCGAGCTTTTGCAAAAAGCTCGAGTTCTAGTTCGATCTAGAACATGCCCCAAAATCACTCGAGCCGCGAACTGGAGAACCACGAACCACGAACCGCGCTCAACTCTAGTGGTTGGTTTGGGGAATTTAGTCCGTGACGCCACCCACGGGTCGTGGTGAAGATAGGCACCACCGCTGCTGATGACGGGGATCCCGGGAGCGATGGTAAGGAGCAGCTGGGATGTTGTTTTCCCCCTCTGTGGGTAGGGGTCGGTGGTCCCGGGGCCCGGTGATGTTGTGGGGAGGCAGGGTTGGTGAGGTGCAGGGTTGCAGGGACAGCGCGGTGCGGTGCCGGATGGCACGGGTGTACTCACTCAGCAAGAAAAGTACAAAGTCCTCGGTAAACCAAACGGCTGGATGGACTGGTCCCGCAGCCGGCTGCAGTGTTTCTCCCCGGACAGGTGATGGCGGCTGTCTTTCCCTGCACCTTTATGTTCTCCTTCTGACTACTATGGATTCCCAACGGTAGTCTGCTCCCCGGAGGAGCCCGTTTGCCCGCAGGCGCTGGCCCTTGGGTCTCTAGCCTTAGGCGGTAGCTGTATACCCTCACGGTGTGGGCTGTTGCCTTTAATCGGGACTTTTGCTGTTGTGAAACCCCAGGGGTTCCAGTCACATTCGGATCTGACTATTGACGGCGGCTCCAAGCTTGGTCGGGGTCCGATGGCCCTGCCTGTGTGTGCTGGCTTCACTTCGCTCCCCGGTCGGTACTGGCGGGCCATCGCCCGACCCCGGTCCTACGGTTCCGCGTTGCTCCACCACTCCTGCAGACGGCCACCACCGTCTGCCAACCTTGCTGTTAGTGCCTGGGCCACAAACCCAGACACCCAAGTGCTCACTCCTCTCACTTCAAACTCCAACACTGAACTACAGTCACTTTTCCCGCCTCCAGGCCTGTGAACTCCTGGGTGGGTGGGGGCCAACCGCTTGGCTCCTCCCCACCTTGTGTGGACATCAGACACTGGAGGGAGGCAACAAGGGTTTTTGTTTGGCTGGTGTCCCTGTCTAATGGGGGTGTGGGGTGTTTGTATGTTATTTGTGATAACCTGGCTAGGCCAGGGCGCCACATTCCCCCTTGGTGAAATGCAGACCGTCCGTGGGCTGCCCGTCCATCACCGGTTTTATTTTTTTCAAAAACTGTAAAAATATAAATTAACATATAAACATTTTCAAACATAAGCATTTTTGTTAGGACACTTGAACGTTGCACATATATAAAACAAGAACATTTTTAATATTAACAGACGGACGGACGGATGTCTTCCGCTCTCCCACCCAAGCAACCTGGCCCTGATGCTGCCCCTAAGAAGTGGGCAGCACCCCTTGACCCCAGTCCAGGTTCAGGCTGCCCGAGCGGGAACGGGTACGGTTACTCGCACCCGGCTGTCATTTCAGGGGACCCCACGTCATTGGCGGACCCCTGACCCCCGGAGGATGGCCACCGGTCCTGGTGGTGGCCGGGCCCCAGCCTGCTCTGCTGCGGGCCCTTCCTCCAATCTGCCACTCCGGAGGTGGTAAAAGCACACAGGGTCCCTCCGGGGACAACTTGCCGGCAACGGCCGGAATAATCACACAGATAATCAGGTGAAGGTCACGGTTCATTAAAGTCATTCAATCAAACTGCTGAGGGTCCCACCGGGAGACAACTGCTTGCAACGGCTGACCGCTGCCACTACTTGAGGTCATACTCCTCCAGGACCTCTTCTAGCTCCACGTCCGGACGGCTTGGTGGAGGAGGAGGGGGCTGGGGCCGCATCTGCTCACTGCGGCTCTTCCTCTGCTTGACGTCCAGGGCGAACCAGCCCCTCTCCCCGCAGTGGCGGGTGTAAGTCACCAGGTCTCCCGGCAACAGATCAAGACCTGGATGGCCCGTGGGGAGGTGTGAATTGACATCACGGCGGGCCACGAATACTTCGGCCTCCAGGCCCGGCTCATAGATGAAGCCAAACCCCCTCCGTTGGTCGAACTGCCGGACTTGACTCTCGTACACCGGGCCCCGCACCCGAAAGGTGGCATGACGGAGTGCATCTTTCTCCCTGATCACCCTCGCCATCACTTCGGCCCTCTGCTGCTCTCTGGCGGCAATCTCCCGGCCCAACAGGTTTGGTTACCTGTCCCAGTATGGGGCGTTGGCAGATCCCTGCGCCCGGGTCGGGCCCCGCTGGACCGCACCCACATCGGCCACTACCGGTTCTCTTTCGTGGGGGTCCTGCGGTGACATGACCTGGACTGCGGCTTTGCAGTTGCGGCCCGGCGCAGCCTCAGCCGAGGCGGGGGACTCAGGGCTAGCTGACCTCACTGGTTGAGCCTTCGGGACAGCAGCGGCCGGTTCTTCCACGGCCGGGCGGACTGCCGGAGCCGGGACGGCTTCAGGTACGGCCACTTCTGGGGCCGACAGCTTCTTATCGCGGACGGCTACTTCCCGCGGGGCCCTCCATGGTAGCGGGAGGGACGCAGGCCGGTCCCGAACAACGCCCCCAGGCCGGTCCTCTAGGGCGGACGGGATGGATTCCGCTACTGGTGTTGGGGGTAGCGGACCGAGCGGAGGGGCGACAGCAGCCGGTACGGATGGCGGGGGAAGCAGGAGGGTGAGCGGGCGCAGGCCGGGCCCCTCAGCCGCAGCGGCCGGTCCTTCTCGGACATAGGGGCGTGGGTCGCTTACCCGCTCCTCCAACTCTGTCTCCACCTCGCGTCTCCGCACGGCCGCCGCCACTTCCTCCATCTCGGCCACCCAGCGCTCCATCAAGAACCGGACCTGGGCTTGAAGGCGGCAGCACATCTGTGCGGTCCGGGCTTCCACCCACGCCGCTGTTCCTGGCGTGGGCTCTGGGATTTCCGCGGTGCCGGACGGACGGGACATCATGCGTGGCCCTGTTCCAGGAACCAATTGTTTGCAGAGTCCTGGCGTCCCCGCTTTTATAGCCTCGGCTACATCAGGCAGACACACTCTCGCGCCCTCTTGGTATTCTTCAGCACTTCCGTTTGTTGGGGGCGGGGCTTCACTTTCGCGCCTTCCCTGCTTGGAGAAGATGCTCAAGCAGGAGATTTTTGCGCCAAGATGGCGGCGCTTCAAAATATTTGGCCGAACACCGCCGGCGGAGATCACAAGGCGCACTTCTACTGGTAAGTAGAGGGGTTCAATCCTGTTCACAGCGCCAAGTTGTCGCGGGCGGGGAGGACGCAGTCGCTGCTGCGCTCTCGCTAACGCTCGGGTCCGGCGCTGCTGCGATGGCTGCTCGGTGGCTGCTCGGTGAGCCGTATCCTGGGACTCGAGCGGCGCTCCTCGCCCGTGAGTGAAAGGAGTGGTTGGTTTGGGGAATTTAGTCCGTGACGCCACCCACGGGTTGTGGTGAAGATAGGCACCACCGCTGCTGATGGCGGGAATCCCGGGAGTGATGGTAAGGAGCAGCTGGGATGTTGTTTTCCCCCTCCGTGGGTAGGGGTCGGTGGTCCCGGGGCCCGGTGATGTTGTGGGGAGGCAGGGTTGGTGAGGTGCAGGGTTGCAGGGACAGCACGGAGCGGTGCCGGATGGCACGGGTGTACTCACTCAGCAAGAAAGGTACAAAGTCCTCGGTAAACCAAACGGCTGGATGGGCGGGTCCCACAGCCGCCTGCAGTGTTTCTCCCCGGACAGGTGATGGCGGCTGTCTTTCCCTGCACCTTGATGTTCTCCTTCTGACTACTATGGATTCCCAACGGTAGTCCGCTCCCCGGTGTATGGGTACCGGAGGAGCCCGTTTGCCCGCAGGCGCTGGCCCTTGGGTCTCTAGCCTTAGGCGGTAGCTGTATACCCTAACGGTGTGGGCTGTTGCCTTCAATTGGGACTTTTGCTGTTGTGAAACCCCTAGGGTTCCAGTCACATTCGGATCTGACTATTGACGGCGGCTCCAAGCCTGGTCGGGGTCCGATGGCCCTGCCTGTGTGTGCTGGCTTCACTTCACATCTTGGTCGGTACCGGCTGGCCGTCGCCCGACCCCGGTCCTACGGTTCCGCGTTGCTCCACCACTCCTGCAGACGGCCACCACCGTCTGCCAACCTTGCTGTTAGTGCCTGGGACACAAACCCAGACACCTAAGTGCTCACTCCTCTCACTTCAAACTCCAACACTGAACTACTGTCACTTTTCCCGCCTCCAGGCCTGTGAACTCCTGGGTGAGTGGGGGCCAACCGCTTGGCTCCACCCCACCTGGTGTGGATATCAGACACTGGAGGGAGGCAACAAGGGTTTTTGTTTGGCTGGTGTCCCTGTCTAATGGGGGTGGGGGGTGTTTGTATGTTATTTGTGACCACCTGGCTAGGCCAGGGCGCCACACTAGCACTGTCATTTGTCCGGGACTGAAGGTACGACGGGGTATACGGACCCTAGGTCGGGGAGTAGCTCCAGGCAACCTGACAATTCACCTGAGGAGAACGGAGCCTTTATGATCTGTTCCCACCCACTCCATAATCGGGCCACTAGCGCAACGAGGGGGGTAGGACTTTCCAACCCAAAACGGTCCAGAAAATCCAAAGCATGAGTCCTGAGAGCAGGCTCCCACACTTAGCCACAGTGGTGAGCGGGGCCTGGCAAGTTCCATACTACTCGGCCACCACGTTGAAGTTAAACTTAGTGCCAGGAGGCAGGTCACGGATCACCAGGCAATACTATAGGGGACGGGACCCGGACGAGCTCCCCTCAGCGGCAGCGGTACCCAGAGAATTGTTTTTCCCGGTTGTCAGCATTTGCTTATGAACTGAGTGAGTACACAAGAGTGACCCCTGCATCCCACGGCACCCCCACACCGAGTCCCGGGGCATCCCCCCTACCCGTGGAGGGCTACTACACCTTGCTTCCCCACTCCATCACCCCGAGTACTCCCAACGGCAGCGGCAGTACTCCCAAATTACTGTACACCATGGGTGGCGTCACGAACTATACATCAACTCCCCTGTAAATACTCTCTTTCATTTGAGTGGCCGCACGACCCCCGGTCCGGAGACCCTCGAGCCACAGCGACCCCGGATCCGAGCAGCTCGGCTGCTTCCACGGGGGGGGGCACACCTCCACAGTGCTGCTGTATTCTTTTGTTGTGTTTCGTGCAGTTACAGCAGATCGCACCTGTTTACACTTGTTTTGTTATATTTGGGGGTGCCGGTCAGTTTTTTGTTCTCAGATTAAGTAGCAAAAACCTGGTGACAAATTCCCATAAAAGAGGATGTAGCAGGTATGCAGGAAGCCTTCACACCAGACCCTGGTGCTTGCGGGGACAGAGGAGTAGGTCTGGTACATATCTCACATTGGGGACCAGGAGTTTTATCAGTCGCAGACTTTATATCCCGATCAAAGTGGAAGAGATTGTTTCTCCTGAAATAGTGGAGAGGATCGGAGACAGGACACATGGAGAATATTGTTTTTTTTATTATTGTCACACAACTCTGATCCAAGTTACCTATAAAATTCCTATTGAAGCAAAACTAATAAAAGAAGAAGATATCTATGATATATATATATTTTTTTTATTATTTTCTTTTATAGAATCTGTAACACTAGTTACATTCTCCTTTTATTAAGTAAAATAATATTTAATATTGTAAGCAGTATTTATGAGGAAGTAAATAAAAAAAAATATATAATAAATGAATGCAAAAATAATGTGCCCCGTGTGAGGATCGAACTCACGACCTTCAGATTATGAGACTGACGCGCTACCTACTGCGCTAACGAGGCTCTGGGAAAGAGGGCGCATCTGCAGCAGTTGAGTGTACACGTAAGCGCTGTTAATGACATCATGTTGTATAGTTCAGCTTTTATAACCGCATTCATTCTGACCCCATAAACACTTCTCAGCCGCCCGGTGTAAATAATATCTACTGTACGTAACGACTCACATGATGTGTTCACGAGCGGCAGGGCGAACAACAACCAGTAATGTACCGCTCTTACCACACGGTGGCGCTTCCCGGTCAGAAGAATCCAGCCTCCTCTTTGATGACGTCACAACATTTGTTCCAGTGTCTCAGCCCGGAGTGCGCTCAGAGGCTCGGGCACCGGGGACTGGGCACAAGCAGGCGGGGGGCGCAGTATTGGGGCACAGCGGGCGCAGAAGCTGGGGAGTCACATCTGAGCAGCCTGCCTGTACTCGGTAGCAGTCGGGACGACCAGAGCCCAGGATGCCGTCAGAGCGGCCTTTTAAACACAGGAGGAGCTTTGGTGAGTGCAATGTTTCTATTGTGATGTGTTTACTTTCTCAAGATGTCTTCTTGGTACTCATCTGCCCATAGATCCAGCAGGTTATTACTGCAGTCATTCTGAATGTCTGACCATCCTGATCAGAGACGATCACTTGAAGTTTTTTGGCAATAGATAAGTTAACGTCAATGGCGAATCGTCACTGTGTCCACCATGTCATTTCATGTTTCTACAAAACCAAAACAATAATACCGCCTGTTGATGTCCTCCGTGGCCTCTAATTTTGGCTGCCCTGAAACTCCGACAAAAACGGATATTTCTGTTACCATTCTTTACACTTACTACTAATTGCTTCTTGTTGATGGGGATTACTAATAAGTACAACATTTGTTTGGCGATGTACGCCATTACTAGTGGTTGGCACAGGCAGACGCGCCATCACCATTGCTGGTGGTGGGCCCAAGCGGACACCATTGCTGGGGGTGGGCCCAAGCGGACGCCATTGCTGGGGGTGGGCCCAAGCGGACGCCATTGCTGGTGGTGGGCCCAAGCGGACGCCATTGCTGGTGGTGGGCCCAAGCGGACGCCATTGCAGGTGGTGGGCCCAAGCGGACGCCATTGCTGGTGGTGGGCCCAAGCGGACGCCATTGCAGGTGGTGGGCCCAAGCGGACGCCATTGCAGGTGGTGGGCCCAAGCGGACGCCATTGCAGGTGGTGGGCCCAAGCGGACGCGATGGCTGGTGGTGGGCCCAAGCGGACGCGATGGCTGGTGGTGGGCCCAAGCGGACGCGATGGCTGGTGGTGGGCCCAAGCGGACGCCATGGCTGGTGGTGGGCCCAAGCGGACGCCATGGCTGGTGGTGGGCCCAAGCGGACGCCATGGCTGGTGGTGGGCCCAAGCGGACGCCATGGCTGGTGGTGGGCCCAAGCGGATGCCATGCTTCTGTGCAAGTTTTGCATATACTAAACAATGGCCTCAGAATTGACAGTGCCCATTGCCTAAGATAGCATTACATTTAAGTTATATGATGTCACTAAGCATTACATATCATTTTGTAGGATTCATGATAATGGCCGATGGATGGCGATTGTCTGAAATCAGTAAGGTCACCATATTTGGGAGGTTTCGACCCAATATTTACCACCCCCTTTACTACAAGAGGGGATTTTATCAGTTTACGTAAATGATTTCTGAAATATATTCTGTCCCTCTCATAACCTAGGAGATGACATGACACAAATGTAGGCATCCAGTAGTCCAGAACATCTAGATTAGGGACTTCTTTCTTTGCTTGCGCACATGAGACAAGGGCCCTTGAGTTAATTGCTGGGTCATCAGAGGTATAAGTCCCCTCCTGGGGTCAGAGAGTTTGCACCTGGCCTGTGATGGTTAATAGCACGTGTTGTCACCTGCTGTTTATTCCTTTGTTGTTCACATTTCTTTCCCTCTTGTGTTTCCTGTGATTAATCGAGTATGGAATCCGGAGTGATCACTTTACATCAGGATGTATATTTTAGATCTACCTCTGCCCTGTACGTGACGCACCATAGTATGTTTTCCATCAAACAAGCCATAATAATGGGCACCAGCCTCCGCAATGAGGTGTCCTTGAGGACATTTTCTTAAAAACAGCCGCCCAACCTTTATTTTAGAATAATCTGCATCTCCAGGAACATTTCAGACTTTGCCCCAGTTAATTATCTACAGAATATGTACATATGTATCTGATGGAAGTATCACAGGGTATTTCTGGGAATGAAGAGGGGGGAAGGTTGACCCCTTCAAAGGGTCCTCCCCATTGTAAACAGGAAGGCAAAAGAACCTCACCACATGTAAACAGTGTCCACCAAAGAACGCTCCCTCCTGTAAAGAAGGCCTACCAGAGACCCTCTACAGCTGGGGTCCCCAACCTGGCCCTCGGGAGCCCCATGTGGTTCGCGTGCCCATGATGTCAGCTGTCTTGAAGCTTGGTGCATTAGCATCAGTTCTAGCAAACTACTATAAAAAGCAGGTCTCCAGATGGGGACTTTTGTGAGTAGCCCTGCATGGAAGAGCAGATCTGATAAGGCAGGAACACTTAGATCTGCCTCAGAGTGATTTCTGTGGAAAAGCTTTGGCTGTATTACCAGTAATGAGAGCTCTGGGTGGGACTACTGTGAGGGGGATGGGAGCTGAATGTGGCTTCAAACCCTCTCTCAAAGCTGAATGTGGCTCTCCACCCTCTCCTAGAGCTGAATGTGGCTCTCAAGGTCAGAAAGGTTGAAGATCTCTGCTCTACAATGTAAAAATGTCACCCTGTAAACATGGTATGTCAGAGACCATGCCCCTCTGCCCCCATCAGCACTCCCTTCTGTAAACATTCCATCAGAGAGCGCTCCCCCATGTAATCAAGATCTGCCAAAGACCCTCTACAGTGTAAATAATACCCTACCCCTTTAAATGGGGTGCGCCAGAGAGCCCTCCCGCTTTAAATGGGGTGCGCCAGAGAGCCCTCCCCCTTTAAATGGGGTGCGCCAGAGAGCCCTCCCCCCACTAAATGGGGTCTGCCGGAGAGCCCTCCCCCCACTAAATGGGGTCTGCCGGAGAGCCCTCCCCCCACTAAATGGGGTCTGCCAGAGAGCCCTCCCCCCCACTAAATGGGGTCTGCCAGAGAACCCTCCCCCCACTAAATGGGGTCTGCCAGGGAGCCCTCGCCCCACTAAATGGGGTCTGCCAGAGAGCCCTCCCTCCCCCCCATTAAATGGGCTCCGCCAGAGACGCCTCTGCCTTTAAGTAGGGTCTGCCAGAGAGCCCTCCCTCTTTAAATAAAGTAAAAAAAAAAGCTCTCCCCTTTATAGGGTCCCAAAGAGATCCTCATTCATCCATACACCGCACCTGCCAGAGAAGATAACCCCCCCCCCCCTTCTTATTCAGGACCTGCAGGTTACCGTGATACCGGGTGTTTGCCATACAGGCTGTTCCTGAGCTCTCGTATGTTTATTTACCCCTGTAACACTTTCCTAGCCGTGTGGCTGTACATGGCGCTGTGTGTCCATCTACTGCAGTGTTTACACCTGATTTAGACACAGATGATCATGGCAGCCATCCAGTGCATATCCTTCCTCAGGCAAAACATGACGCCCTGCTCCCTTCCTCCACACGCGGCTATTTTCATCTATTTTCTGTCTTGTGGTGAAACATGAACTCTACATCGCTTGTAGTTTCTATAAAATTCTCATGATTAATATTTACCGTCGAGCTGGAGAGTAATGTTTCCTGGAGGAGAGTTCTAGTTCACGTCATATTGTTTACTGCTGGAAATGTTATTCAGCCCGGACCTGAGTGACATCCAATATGGCTGCCATTATCGTTCTCACAGGGACGGTTGCTCAACTTTTTAACTCTTTATTGCCATAAGTAGAGATATAAGAAAAATATCACTGCAGAACTCCACAGATGACCCTTTTAGGAGTCTGAAAAACTGGGTGACATCTCCTTTGAGGACTATGACAGCCATGATGGCTTCTACCTGTCTCCTGATACTTCGATTAGATGCCCTAACAGCAGTAAGCCCCTTGGATTCCAGATCGGGGCGCTATAAAAGAGCGGCGGTGTCAGTTGTGTCGTGACCCACACCTTTGTCAGCCGAACAAAAATCTTAGGTTAGGGAAGCCCCATTATCATTGTTTTTAATGTAGCTGAGCTGAAATACCACATACAAGCTATAGTTGGCCTCATGGATGTGATGGTGCTGTATGTTGCTTCACCAGATACCGGTGGTTATAAGGATGGAACGCAGCACCTCATGTTACACCTATCGTCTATTACTTTTTAACTGGTTTGTAATGAATTTTTTTTCCATCACAATAATTTCCTTTGTGTTTTCATTTACAGCTGAAAGATGTGCCGAGGTTCGTCAGATCCGTGAGCAACATCCTAATAAAATCCCAGTGAGTATCCTACATTAGTGACCCTTGGAACAGAACATTGGGATTTCTCCTACCATAAAATAATAGGATTTGGTTCTGTGTGCCTTTTCAAGCAGTTGTCAGGTAGTCACGTGCCAACCAGCTTCTCATCCATTTCTGTAAGCGGATAGGAAGCTAATCGTCATGTGATTGCAAGTATGCAAAGCACCCACACAAATCATCAAGATCTGCTGCTGGCAGCTCCCTTTGCAAATACCAATCAATGATGGCCCAAATTTGGTCAGTGGCAGACCAAAGATGTTGCAGGTCATGGCAGCACGTTTAGGCAACGCAAGCTGCTCAAAGTAGCACGAGCAACATGTGGCCTGGCATTATCTTGTTGAAAAACAGCTCCTAGGACATTTGGAGAAATGGCCATTCCACAAACAATGCAATGTAATGATGCCGAACAGTCAGCGTACCTAGAATGTAAACTAGACGTGTCCAGCTACCATACATTATTCTATACCACACCATAATTCTGGGAGTAGGACTCGTGTAAAGTTCACTCATGAAGGCTTGTCCAATGCAGCCTGCCCAGAACCCATATAATTTTTTTTTATTCTATAGTAAATTTGAGCCATAGAATAGTTCTCTCCGCAACACAGAGGTTGTATTGATATGTAATAGGGTCTAGTGCATGAAGTCCTATTCCAGCTTTTTATTTCGTACTGTGTAAATGTTTTTAGATTTACTCTATACCAGAAGGTTGCATATGAACTAATTTGTACAATAATCAATATTTGAGATTATATAATGCGTGTGCGCTCAGTTTTAGAGCTGCCCTATCTTCTGATAGTGGCCAGGTACTGAAGATCCACCACCCATAAAATCAATAGAAGGCAGATATGCAGTACCCGGTCGTAGCCGCTATCAGAGGATGGCAGCTCCGGAACTGAGCATTTCTGGCTGCCACTTCTGGCACCAAAAACAGCTTATCGACGGGGGTACCCATTTTCGGATCCTGGCCGATCAGACATTGATGAACTATCCTAAAGATAGGCCATCAATGTTTAACTCCTTCACGACCCATGACGGATATATCCGTAATGGATCGTGTGAGGTTAATACCCGCCCCCAGCCGTGGGCAGGCCGCGGCGATCCACGCACATATCAGCTGATTTCAACAGCTGACATGTGTGCCTGCAAGTTACGAGTGGAATTGCTTTCCACCCGCAACTTTTAACCCCCTACATCTCGCTGCCAAAATCTGGCAGCGAGATGCATATGCACACGGCCATTACTTTTACTTACCGCCGCCCCCACTGGAAGTCACGTGCGTGATCACGTGACTTCCGGTGGTTGTCATGGTAGCACAGGGTCATGTGATGACGCCTGTAGCTAACATGAGTCACTTGCTCTCAATGCCGGCATAGTGCCAGCACTGAGAGTAAAGCAGCATATCTGCAGTTCTCAGCTCTGTAGCTGAGATCAACAGATATGGAAGAACGATCAGATTGATTCATATAGCCCCCTAAGGGGACTAGTAAAATAAAAAAAAAAAGTTTAACCCCCCCCCCCCCTCAAAACCTAGAAGTTCAAATAATCCCCCTTTCGCCCCATTGAAAATGAAAGGGTTAAAAAAATAAGAAATATACACATATTTGGTATCGCCGCGTTCAGAAATGCCCGATCTATCAAAATGCAAAATCAATTAATGTGATCGGTAAACAGCGTAGCGTCAAAAAAAATTCCAAACGCCAAAATTATGGGGTTTTTTTTGGTCGCCGCAAGTTTTGCGCAAAATGCAATAACAGGCGATCAAAATGTAGCATCTGCGCACAAATGGTATCAATAAAAACGTCAGCTCGAGACACAAAAAAGAAGCAGTCACTGAGCCATAGATCCCGAAAAATGAGAACGCTACGGGTTTCGGAAAATGGCGCAAATCGTGTGCCACTTTTTTTGGACAAACTTGTGAATTTTTTTTTAACCCCTTAGATACAAGTAAACCTATACATGTTTAGTGTCTACAAACTCGCAACGACCTCAGCCATCACGACGACACATCAGTTTTACCATATAGTGAACATGGTGAATAAAATGTCCCAAAAACTATTGTGCAATCACTTTTTTTTTTTTGCAGTGTTTCCACACTTGGAATTATTTTGCCGTTCTCTAGTACACCATATGGTAAAACCTATGGTTCCATTTAAAACTACAACTCGTCCCGCAAAAAACAAGCCCTCATATGGCAAGATTGACGGAATAATAAAAAAGTTACGGCTCTCGGAAGAAGGGGAGCAAAAAAAAAAATGAAAAAACTGAAAACGCCCGGGGGCTGAAGGGGTTAAGTAGTGGACAGACTCTCCAAGTCACGGGTCCTTTTGGCAGCATGACTTCAATAAAGTAATGGCTGCCTGCACTGTCATCCTTGTATACTTTATGAAATCATCTGATTAATTTTGTCCATGGTATTTTGCTTCCTGACAGACCATGTTAACTGTTCATTGCTTTAGCATTTTTTTTATTTATTTTTTTAAATAATCAACTTTTATTATATTTTTCAGTTGACGTAGGCCATGCAAGGTTTTGTTTGTTGAAAGATATGGTTTTACTATGCTGCCATTTTTGTCAGAGGAATATAAATAACAGCTGTGTGTGTATGTATATGCATGTGCGTGTATGTGTAATATACACCACATGTGTGTGTATGTGTGTATATATAATATATATATATATATATATATATATAATATATATATATATATATATATATATATATATATATATATATATATATATATATATATATATATATATATATATATATATATATATATATATATATATATTACAGTGCCTACAAGTAGTATTCAACCCCCTGCAGATTTAGCAGGTTTACACATTCGGAATTAACTTGGCATTGTGACATTTGGACTGTAGATCACCCTGGAAGTGTGAAATGCACTGCAGCAAAAAAGAATGTTATTTCTTTTTTTATTTTTTTTTAAAATTGTGAAAAGTTTATTCAGAGGGTCATTTATTATTCAACCCCTCAATCCACCAGAATTCTGTTTGGTTCCCCTAAAGTATTAAGAAGTATTTCAGGCACAAATAACAATGAGCTTCACATGTTTGGATTATCTCTTTTTCCAGCCTTTTCTGACTAATTAAGACCCTCCCCAAACTTGTGAACAGCACTCATACTTGGTCAACATGGGAAAGACAAAGGAGCATTCCAAGGCCATCAGAGACAAGATCGTGGAGGGTCGTAAACGTAAACATCGGGTAACTAAGATAAGTGGTTACCCGATATTTACCTTGGTTACGAGTGTCCGCAGCTCTCAGGTGGGGGAGAGGGAGGGGGAGAGACAGAGAGAGAGGGAGGAGAGAGAGGGGGAGAGAGACAGAGAGGTAGGAGAGAGGGACTGATCACGGAGGCTGGCTTCTGGGCATGCTCAGTAGAGCAAGCAGGATCCTGCCTATCAGCATGCCAGCGTTCACCTGCGTTTGCGTGCTGTTTAGTCAGGATCCAGCAATTTGCAGAACTTGGACGCAGCTCAAAAACGCTACAAGTAGCGTTTTTAAAGATGTTAAAAAACTGCAAGTCGCTGGATCCTCACTATAACGCACGCAAACGCAGGTGAACGCATGTTAACGCGAGTCCATTGCAAATGCATTGAAATGAAAACGCATTTGCACTGGATCCGTTTCTGCGTTAAAAAAACGTTCAGGACGCATGTTAAAAAGACGTAGTGTGAAAGCAGCCTTAGTGAGGGAAAGTGCACCTGTGTGCAATCTAAGTGTCAGTCTATACACACCTTTTCTGAGGCCTGCTTCACATGTCCATGCAACACAGAAACGTTTTGCACGGTCTGTGGTGTAGGTGCGTATGTGTGTGCATATGTCAGTGTGTGTGTTCAATGTTTGCTGTCAGTGTGCTATCCATGTGACATACTCCTAGCACACGGATTGCATGTACTTCTATACTCACCTGTCTCCGGTTGCTGCTGCTTCCGGGTCCACGGTGCAGTGAATATTCAATGAGCATAATGAGCAGGGGTCGGAAGCAAGTGACAGCAGCCCTGAAGACAGCAGAGCTGCAGACAGGCGAGTATAGAAAATCATTTTATTTGAAAGACATGTGTTTTCTCCAGTACGTGTAACACGGATCACATCAGTGTGCTGTCCATCAGTGCTGCCAGAGAAAAATGGACCTGTCGCCGTGTGGAGCATACAGACAAGCGTGTGCACCAAACGGACACACGTCTGTGAGAAAACAGGGATATGTGCACAGACACATTGATTTTAATGGTGAGCCAGTGAAGAGAGGAAAAAAGCCGCACCCTCCTTAAAATAACAACTAGACTTTATTGAAAACAGTGCATAAAAATCATGGGGGTCCGTTCCAGGCACTGGAACCCAAAAGAACGATGGCCGTTTCGCGCAAATACGCTTCTACGGGTCCTTGCTCATGGTCTGCGTGTGTCCACGTCTCCGGTACGTGTTAAAAAGGACGTCACATGTACCAGAAACACGGATGTGAAAGAGGCCTGAAAGTCCCCAGAGGCTGCAACACCATTAAGCAAGAGGCACCACTAACCAAGCAACACCATGAATATCAAGGAGATCTCCAAACAAGTGAGAGACAAAGTTATTGAGAAGTACATTTAGACTACGTGCATCTTTTTGGTGACCAGCACTCAGCCTGGCACTTGGGTAGTAAAAATAAAATAAAGTAAAAATAAAGAAAAAAATTAATAAAGCGAGCACACTGTACTTAACGAGTCACTTGCACTACTTAACTGCTCCCACGGCCTCTCGATCACTTCCGAGGCAGCTCATTAGTCTCATACACATTCACAGCTTCCCTCGCCCATTGGCGTCTATGATTGGTTGCAGTCAGACGCGCCCCCACGCTGAGTGATAGCATGTCTGACGCTTCCAATCACAGGTCTGGTCTGCGGGTCTGTATCGTACAGTAAAAATAAATATATTTAAAACAAATTGACTTAGAGTTCCCCCATATTATGATACCCAGCACAGATCAAGCATACGGCCCCCAAAAACATCCCTGCAGGTCCGACGTAATCCACGCGAAGTCCCATGACTATTCTAGCTCTGCTACATCTAAAGTCACAACGCGCGATCATGGAACATGTCTCTTGACCTGAGGTGACCTCACCTGAGGTGAAGTCACTGAGTTCATTGAGGTCTCCTGGGATCAAGTAACCTGCGGTCACAGATGGCGGGCCATGGAAACCTCCAGCTGTGGCCACGGCTAACGTGAGTGACGTCTCCGCTGATCACGCAACTCATTCAGTCTCTGCCTGAAGCTCTCATCGGGTGGTCCTGTTTCATGATCGCACGCTGTGACTTTAGATGTAGCAGATGTAGAATCATTGTGTGACCTCGAGTGGATTACATTGGACCTGCAGGGGTATTTTTGGGGTTAATAAAGTGGTGAAAGAGGGTGCTTTTTGTATTTTATTTCAAATTAAGGATTTTTTGGGGTGTTTTGTGTTTATTTCTTTTCACTTACAGATTAGTAATGGGGGGGGTCTCATAGATTCCTCCCATTACTAACCTAGGGCTTGGTGGCAGCTGTCATCTTGTTTCATGGTGGGGACCGCACACCAGGTTTTATAATTATTTATTTGAATAATTTAAAAAAAAAAAAAAAAAAGCCGCATGCAGTTTCTCCTATCTTGATACACTGCCGAGATAAGCGCACGGCTGAGGACTGCAGCCTGTAGTAATAATTATAATATTCTTTATTTCTATAGCGCCAACATATTCCGCAGCGCTTTGCAATTCAGGAGGATAATATACAAACAAGTAACAGTTATAGAAAATACAATATTTAGAAGGAAAAAAAAGACAACCCTGCTCGTGAGAGCTTACAATCTACAATGAGATATGGGGGGGCAAGGTACAAGTGCTTATTTACGACAATCCAGCCATCTCAAGGAAATGGGGGATAGATAATGGCTTCCTGGACCAATTGGCCTGAACCTTGATATGCATTTCGGTGCCATGGAGTTTGACATGGGGTTATGTTGTGAGCAGTTGTAGAGGGACTGTGTGAATTGGATTTGATTAGGGAGTGTCATAGGCCGCCCTAAAAAGACGCGTTTTTAGGGAGCGTCTGAAGCTGAGTAAGTTGTGATTCGTCCTAACTTCTTGGGGTAGAGCGTTCCAGAGGATTTGTGCAGCTCGGAAGAAGTCTTGGATCCGGGAGTGGGAGGTTCAAATTAGTGTGGATGTTAGTCGAAAGTCATTTGTAGAGCGTAGAGAACAGGTGGGGCGATAGACAGAGAGGAGGGTGGAGATATAGGGGGGTGCCGCACTGTGGAGAGCTTTGTGGGTGAGAACAAGCAGTTTGAATTGGATCCTGTGATATATGGGCAGCCAGTGCAATGACTGGCACAGAGCAGAGGCATCCGAGTAGTGGTTGGCCAGATAGGTGACCCTGGCTGCTGCATTAAGGATGGACTGAAGAGGAGAGAGACTAGTTAGGGGGAGACCAATTAATAGAGAGTTACAGTAGTCAACGCGAGAGTGGATCAGGGCCACAGTGAGGGTTTTTGTCATTTTATCGTTACAGCCTGTAGCCGTATCCTTTATTTGTGCTGGGTATCATAATGTGGGGGGACCTTACACCAATTTTATTTCTTTATTTTACTGTACGATATAGTCCCGTCTACCGGCATCTGTGATTGGAAGCATCACACACGCTGTCACTCAGCGTGGGGGCACGTCTGACTGCAACCAATCACAGACGCCGGTGGGTGGGGAAAGCAGTGCATATTCAATGAAGGTAATGAGCGATCCCGGAAGTGAATAATTGGCTGCGGGAGCGTACAGCTGCACTGGTTACTCAGTAAGCATAAAGTGCTTGCTCCTACCCTTTGTCCCCATAGACTCTATATGGGGACTGGCATCCGGCCAAATGACAATGGATTAAATGGATTAATTCCCATCACTAGTGAGAAACGCAGGGACAAAATGCAAAAAGAATTGATATGCTGCGTCTTTGTGGTCACCACAAAGATGCAGTTGAAAAAGCCTTTAATGTGCGCACAGCAAAAATGAAATCTCGTAGACTTTGCTGGGGAAGGAAATGCATGCAGTTTGGTGACCAAAACTGCACCCGCAAAACGTGGCAAAAACCGCAGCGTGTGCATAAGACCTTAGGGTTGGGTTCTAAAAAAAAAAAATAAAATATACCAATCTTTGATGATCCCCTGAAGCACCATCAAATCCACTATCATCAAATGGGAAGAACATGGTACCACAACAATCCTGCCAAGAGAGGGCTGTCCACCAAATGTCTCAGCCTTGGCAAGGGGGCGGCATTAATCACAGAGGCAACACAAACACCAAAGGTAACCCTGAAGGAGCTGCAGAGTTCCCAAATAGAGACTGGAGACTCTATAGAACTGGCCTTTATGGAAGAATAGCTAGAAAAGAAAAAAAAACCCTGATGACATTTTGGGTTATCAGGTAGCAGTACATGAAAAATGCCAAGGGAGTGAATAGTTTTGCAAGGCACTGTATTCAGTGGTGCCATTTTGTGGCACTTAATTTCTGTATTGCAATATATTTTCCCATTCAGAAACAAATCATTTTGTCATCTGTGTGTTGTTTCCAATTTTCATCTATTTCTGGTCCATGTGTCCGTTTCTACCATCTGTGTGGCATCCATTTTTCTCTTACGCAAAATAAAGTCACATTTTTGTAACTCTCTTACGTTTCACCCAGTAAAAAGCAGCTGTCACTCAGATGACACACTGATGGCATTCGAGTGTTAAGGGTGCTTTACACGCTGCGACATCGCTAACGATGAATCCTCGGGGTCACGATGTTTGTGAAGCACATCCGGCGCCGTTAGCGACATCGCAGCGCCAAGGAGCGACGATCAATGATCGCAAAAACGTCAAAAATCGTTGACACGTCGCTCCTTTTCCAAATATCGTTGTTGGTGCATGCCGCTGGTTGTTCGTCGTTCCTGTGGCATCACACATCGCTGTGTGTGACACCGCAGGAATGACGAACATCTCCTTACCTGCGTCCACCGGCAATGAGGAAGGAAGGAGGTGGGCGGGATGTTCCGCCCGCTCATCTCCGCCCCTCCGCTTATATTGGCCGCCTGTCGTGTGACGTCGCTGTGACGCCGCACGACCCGCCCCCTTAGAAAGGAGGCGGTTCGCCGGCCACAGCGACGTCGCAGGGAAGGTAAGTCCGTGTGACGGGTGTAAGCGATGTTGTGCACCACGGGCAGCGATTTGCCCGTGATGCACAACCGACGGGGGCGGGTACGCTCGCTAGTGATATCGCAGCATGTAAAGTGCTGTTTACTCATTTTTTTTTTCCTGAACCCATAAACTGTTAGACACCACCTAACGCCTTAAATCTATGGCAATCTTGTGCACTGCGGTTATTATTAAGTTATCTCCAATATCAGCCGTAACAATGGCACCTGTAAGTGGTACCTCTGTATTTCTGTATTAAAATAAATGTTTATCAATAATTATATATATCAAAGATCTAACCTGTGCTTCCTCTGTATTTAGGTCATTATCGAAAGATATAAGGGAGAAAAACAGCTTCCAGTGTTAGATAAAACCAAATTCTTGGTTCCAGATCACGTGAACATGAGTGAGCTAGTAAAGATCATCAGGTAATAGAAATATTAATGTCACCTTTAACATTTCATTTTGAATCAGGTTTTGAAGCCAATGCTAAAAATGGATTGTAAAGGAAGGTGAAGTACAGTATATCAAAATTGTGAATATACCCCTGACATTTTTGTAAATATTTTATATCTTTTCATGGGACAACACTGAAGATATGACACTTTGATACAATGTACAATAGTCAGTGTACAGCTTGTATAACAGTGTAAGTTTGGTGCCCTCTAAATATCTCAATACACAGACATTGTCTAAATCGCTGGGAACAAAAGTGAGTACACCCCCAAGTCAAAATAGTAAAATTGTGCCCAATTTACCGGTGTCATGTGACTCAGTAATGTTACAAGGTATCGGGTGTGAATGAGGAGCAGGTGTGTTAAACTCTGTATTATCACTCACACACACTCTCTCATACTGGTCACTGGAGATTCATCATGGCACCTCATGTCAAAGAATACGCTGAAGATTTGAAATAAAAAATGATTGCTGTACATAAATATGGCCTACACTATAAGAAAATTGAAACTGAGCTGCAGCACGGTGGCCAAGACCATACAGCGGTTTAACAAGACAGGTTTCACTCAGAACAGGGCTCGCCATGGTCAACCAAAGAAGCTGAGTCCACGTGTTTGTCGTCTTTTCAAAATAGATATGAGTGTTGCCAGCACTGTTGCAGAGGATAAAGGGGTGGGTGTCAGCCTGTCAGTGCTCAGACCATATGCTGCACACTGCATCAAATTGGTCTGCATGGCTGTTGCCCCAGAAGGAAGCCTTTTCTAAAGATGATGCAGAAGAAAGCCCACAAACAGTTTGCTGAAGACAAGCAGAATAAGGACATGGATTACTGGAACCATGTCCTGTGCTCTGATGAGACCAAGATAAACATATTTGGTTCAGATGGTGTCAAGCGTGTGTGGAAACAACCAGTTGAGGACTGCAAAGACAAGTGTGTCTTGCCTACAGTAAAGCATGGTGGTGGCAGTGTCATGGTTTGGGGCTGCATGAGTGCTGCCGGCTGTGGGGAGCTACAGTACATTGAACGGACCATGAATGCAAACACGTACTGTGACATAGTGATGCAGAGCATGATCCCCTCCCTTCAGTAACTGGGTCATAGGGCAGTATTCTAACACAATGTCCCCAAACAAACCTGCAAGATGACCACTGCTTTGCTAAAGAAACTGAGGGTAAAGATGTACTCCGTGGTTGAGACATTAATGTTTGTGTGTAGAATGTACACTGTTGGGCTAGGTTCACACACTGAGTTTTTTTGACGCTGCGTTTGTGTGCGGTTTTTGCGGCAAAAAACGCACAAAAACGCACCCGCGTAAAAAAAAGTGGCCAAAAATGCACGCATTTTTGCCGCGATTTGTTGCGTTTTTTGCTGCGCTTTGCTGCGGTTTTGCTCACTGCATCTTTATGCGTTTTTTATCAGTGAACAAAAAAAAAAGGTCTGATGTCATTTCCTTCTTCAATATGTTCTTCATTCTCCACTGGTGTATGCAGGAGAGCAGACAGCTGGAGAGCTACAAGGCTCAGCATACTCCATCCAATAGTGTATGCAGGAGAGCAGACAGCAGCTGGAGAGCTACAAGGCTCAGCATACTCCATCCAATAGTGTATGCAGGAGAGCAGACAGCAGCTGCAGAACTACAAGGCTCAGCATGCTCCATCCAGGACTGTATGCTGGAGGGAGAGTCAGAGGGAGCAGACCTACAAGGCTCAGCATCCTCCATCCAATAGTGTATGCAGGAGAGCAGACAGCAGCTGTCGAACTACAAGGCTCAGCATCCTCCATCCAATAGTGTATGCAGGAGAGCAGACAGCAGCTGTCGAACTACAAGGCTCAGCATCCTCCATCCAGGACAGTATGCAGGATTTCTTTGCCCCCCAAACAAAAAAAATGACGTAGGCTTCGCCATACTTTTGTATGCTAGCCGGGTACAGCAGGCAGGTACGGGCTGCCCCCAACCCCCAGCTGCCTATTTGTACCCGGCTGGGAACCAAAAATATAGAGAAGCCCTTTTTTTTAATTATTTCATGAATTTCAGGAAATAATTAAAAAAAAAAAATGATGTGAACTTCGCCTAATTTTTGTTTCTAGCCGGGTACAACTAGGCAGCTGGGGATTGGAATCCACAGTGCAGGGGGCCCATGCTTTCTGGGCACCCCCGCTGCGAATTGCAGTCCGCAGCCACCCCAGAAAATGGCGCTTTCATAGAAGCGCCATCTTTTCCTGCGCTGTATCCAACTCTTCCAGCTGCCCTAATGCCGGGTGGCTCGCTGGGTAATAATGGGGTTAGGGCTAGCTGTATATTATCAGCTGGCCCTAAGCCCGAAATTCATGGTGTCACGCCAATATTAGACATGGCCACCATGAATTTCTAGTAAAGATAAAAAAAACACAACACACAGAAAAATATTTTTATTAGAAATAAAACACAACACAATTAGTGACTCCATCTTTATTGAAATAAAGAACCCCCCTCCGCAGTAATCCTGGGTCAAGGGTCCCGCGCCATCCAATCCGGATCCAATATCATCTGATCGGTTTGCTGGAAGGCAAAGCGACCAGATGATGTGTCAGGATCAAGTGCCTGAATCCCATCACACATCAGCTGATTGTATAAAAGCCGTTTATACAATCAGCAGATGCATCGGTGCAAAAAAAAAAAAAAAATACTCACTCATGTGCTGATTACCGGCAGCTCCTAGAGCGATTGGAGGAGTCTGATCCCGTCCAATCGCTGCAGCAGCTGCCGGTAATCAGGGATGAAGTCTCCTGACGCATCCGCTGATAACCGGCCGGGCGCCGGCGTCAGCCCGAGACTTACGATCAGCTGATGCGTCAGGTGACTGCATCAGGTGATCCATCGCAAGGTCCTGCATCCTGCAGGCATACGTACCCGAGGAGACTGCACCCAGCCAGAGCGACGGTACCGTGAGTGGAGCTGGGAGCGGGCATGGCACCGGGAGTCTGCAGACAGGTGAGTATGATTTATTTTTTTTCTACTGTACACTTTTGATTTCGCAGCTGCCTCCACCTCCCGCCCAGACATGGCGCCGCACGGCAGCTGACATGCACAGGACTGGAGGTGGACGCAGCAGTGACTGTACCGGGAGGATTCACGCTTCTGTATATACTGACAGAAGGAATCCTCTTCCTGTACACGTCACTTTACTACCCACCTCCTGGGTTTATAGCTGCGCTTTTGGTCTTAGAAACGCACCAAAACGCACCAAAACGCAGCTATTTGCGTTTCTCATTGCGTCTTTCAACATCCCATTGCACTCAATGGATGAAAAGCGCAGTGAGAAACGCGGGAATAATTGACATGCTGCGTTTTTGTGGCACCACAAAAACGCAGCTGAAAAAAAACGCTGTGTGCGGACAGCAAAAATGAAAACTCATAGACTTTGCTGGGGAAGCAAAGTCATGCAGTTTTCTGAGCAAAAACGCACCCGAAAACTGCGCAAAAACGCAGCGAAAAACTGTGTGAACTTACCCTTATACACACTGTACACTGACTACTTTACATTGTATCAAAGTGTCGTATCCTTAGTGTTGTCCCATGAAAAGATATAATAAAATATTTACAAACATGTGAGGGGTGTACTCACTTTTCAAATATATTGTATATAGTAGAAATCATACTATTTTCTGTTAAAATTCATTTCTTGCTTTTGGCTTCACAAACCTGCGTCTAAGATTTTCATAAGCAGTCTTATCTGTTTATATTAAAAGTAATATTTTCACTTTGGTATTTAGGGGTTAACCTATTATTCCAAGTTCACATGGTCTCGCCACAGTAAGTTAGAACAATTGAAATCTAGACTTCAAGTTTAGGTTTGCACAAAGTTTTTTTTCAATAGGATTTGGAAGTGGATCTGCTCCAAAATCCTCCTCAAAGACCAGTTCATTTACTCTTTTAATTGCTGTTTCCAGTTTTATTTTTTGCTAACAACAAAGGTTGCAAAACACAATTCTGAAATACTTTTTCAAAACTGCTTCCTGAAAAAAAAAAAGAATGTATCCTGAAGGAGAGGCCTTTAAAATAACTTGCCAGAATTTTCCGCCTCCAAAAAAAGGTTGCGTGAACCTAGCCTTTTATACCCAGAGATAGTCTGTGGAGAATCTAGAAGCCTAAAAAACATTAAAATATGTTTTCCTGGCGGTATATTAAAAGCTTTGCTTAGATATGCATTTAGAGAACAAGCATGTCATAGAATGGGTCCCTCCCGATGAGCCAACAAGCAGTGGCTTGCTCTGGTGGACTCAAGCTATACATGTTCTTAATAGTCAGCCATTATCTGAAAGATCACAAAATGATCAGCTTACTGCAAGTTTACTCTTTCTGTATAAAGCCGGTTTTGACCTTGAAGGGTGTTTTAGAATGGATTTGAAGATTCAATAATAATTGGCTGCATATTAGTAATGAGCGAGCACGACCATGCGTAACGAGCAGTTGGATACTCGGACAGGCTCAACTGAAACCATGGGGAACGCAAGCATTTTTCCGCAAGATGTTCCGTAATAATGGTCGAGTTTACCTTTTGACTTCCAAATACTCTACATGAGTCAAGCCGGCCTGAGTGTTCGACTGCTTGTTACGAGTGCCGAGCATCGGAGCATGGTAGAGCTCGCTCATCACTACTATACACAATGGCTAGAAAACTAAGATTGACATAGACTTTTCCAGAATTAAAACGAGTGTATGGGTAGTGCGCATATCCTAAAGTGAGAGGTTAGGACTGTGGCATGGCATTACCTGCTACCTCCCTTCTCAAAGGCAAACTCAAAGCTGATACTAACAATATTCATGTGGTAGAATCAAACCGAACCATCAGTGACGTAATTAGTGTCCTATGGGCCCCAGTGCAAAACGTGAACCTGGGCCCCAACCTGCATGTTGGTCAGATGTAAGGTCCCTTTTTGTGTTCTACATCCTATAAAGACATACAGGTTTGCTCCTCTTGTTGTGATGACCCTCATCCTGGTTCTTTCCTGTAATAATGCTCCCTGTCTCGACGCCTTCCTATAATGTCTTCTATTGTGGCCCCTTCCTGTAATATTATCCCCCATCCTGGCCCCTTCCTGCAATAATCTTATCCCTCTGGGGTAGCAGCAACAATGTTTCCTATCGTGTAATAATGTCCCCCTTCCTGCAGTGACCTCCATTCTGCCGCTCTTCTCAAACATATTTAACAAAGAAATTATTCTCCTTACATTTTCCTGCACACACATTGTTCGGTGTTCCTTAGCCAGCGCAGAGGCCGACCGCTGACTTTGGTGTGCTCACATCACTGCCATGCGCTGCCCAACATGGGCACGCTGTCATCAGCTGCCAGCCTCTGTTTGAGCGACAGCTGAAGTGCCAGCATCAGTTCATGGTCTTGCTTATACCCTCTAGCATGGATGCCGACTCACTCACCACATCTGCCAGACTGTGTGCTCCCTTGCTTCCTCTCAGATCTCCATGTCCTGTCCCCCTGCTCCTTGGACCTGTGGCACCGCACGGGTTCCTCGGGAGCGCGCACGCTCTCCATCTTAAAAGGACAGCCCACTAATACCCCGAAATCCAAGGCTGAGAGACCCTCTTAAGGCATCTACCCACTAGGGGACATGCCTAAGCAACATAGAAATTTGTTCCTGTACTCGTACCCGCCTTTCTAGACCATCCGTACCTGTCTGCCTCAGCCATCTAATAGACCATAGGAGTGAAAAAAAACAATTAAAATGTAACTTTTAATATCATTAAAAAGTCATGTGACCAACCACACACAAAAACACAATTGGCAGGGTACAGCAGATATAATAACAAATGCCAGGAGGCAGACATGGGTAAACGGCAAACTGGCCCTAATTAGGCCCTGATAACCTCTCCCTACCTATCAATGGAGGGTATGATGCCCTAGGGTTGTGGCGCCCCCATTCACCGACGGGAAACCCTAAATAGCCCTGTTAAACCCTACACAAATAAACACCAAAATTAAACATAATTAACAATAGCCCCCATCACAATGCAACGGGTAGGAAAACGAATGGTAACTTATGTGATGATGATATTCAAAGACGCAGTCCCGACGCGTTTCCTCCCAAGGATGCCAGGGATTCATCAGGGGACACAGACCAGAGGGTAGATAGCAAATGTATAAGCCTCCCTGGGGTACTAGATGGATGGTGCAAGAGGGTGATACCCTCTTGCACCATCCATCATCAGATAAATTACCATTCATTCTCCTACCGTTGCATTGCGATGGGGGCTATTGTTAATTATGTTTAATTTTGGTGTTTATTTGTGTAGGGATTAACAAGGCTATTTAGGGTTTCCCCATCGATGATTGGGGGCGCCAAAACCTCTCCCTACCTAGCAATGGAGGGTATCAGGGCCTAATTAGGGCCAGTTTGCCGTTTACCTGTGTCTCCCTCCTGGCGTTTGTTATTCTATCTGCTGTACTCTACCAATTATGTTTTTGTGTATGGTCACATGACCTTTTAATGATATTATTAAAAGTTAAATTTTAATTGTTTTTTTTCATTCCTATGGTCTATTTGTTGTATACCCTTTAGTATTGGCTGCGGCCTGGTCTTTGCATGCCTCAGTCATCTAGTCTGCATCAGCCATCCCGCCTGCACTACACTCTACCTGTCGATAACTGAGCCCGTCCCTGCTCTGGGGGTCAGCTGCCACAGTTCCAGACACTGTCCTGGGAGTGGCACCTGGTGTTTATCGGCAGCCAAGTCCACACTTCCCATCTGGGGCTTTGGCGTCTACCTTAGTTAAGCCACTCCCATGCCAGGGTAAGCCCCGGTCCCTCCTGTGGTCCAGTGGGTCCAATCCCAGTGTTACAGCATCGTGTATTTTACTGCACTGAGCTGGCGAGTCTCTGCACCTTACTACAACTCAGCTGAATGTGTGTTCTCAGATGTACTTTGTGCTGAAATAGATGTTGGCGGGCCCCCACCACCCGCACGGGCCCCCACCACCCGCACGGGCCCAGGCGCAGTTGCACCCTCTGAAACTGGGATCATTACACCCCAGAGAATTATTAAATGGAACCCTTTCCAAAACAAAGGGGTTGTCCAAATTTATTACAGAAATGTCTGCAACTGAACTTCCATTTCATACACGTGCGTGGGTTGTTTCTGCACCACATGCATGGATTCCTGCAGTCCAGACATAGAAATTTGTAAATTGTGTTGGCTTTTCCCTTTTGAAGAGACTTTACCTTCTCCCTGTCCCATACACTTCAAGGAACAGCGAGCGTTATAATCTCCTGTCGACATACAGTGTAAAGTGATCGCCCTCATTGCTCACATTTCGATACTGGTTTCTAACTAATGTTTGCTTTCTTCTATAGGCGCCGACTACAGCTGAACCCGACACAAGCCTTCTTTCTGCTGGTAAACCAGAGGAGCATGGTTAGTGTATCCACTGCCATCTTGGATATATATGAACAGGAGAAAGATGAAGACGGCTTCCTGTATATGGTGTACGCCTCACAGGAAACCTTTGGTTAATGATGACTAAGGCTGATGGTGTGCACATGTATACCATCATCGGTGCACACTGACTGTAACGTTTGCGCACTGTTTCTTCGCAGTCACATACACATAATTTCTCTCCAGTATGGTTACACGGACATTCCACATCTACATGTGTGCCGATCTTCATGCTCCCATTCCTACTTCCATGACACTATACACTGCATGTGCTGATGCTTCCACACCATTGATTCCCTACACTTAGCCATAGATCTTTGCTTCTCCGTCATCACTAGGCTGGGGGGATACAAGTAGAACAAGGTTTTAATTGACACATATATTGTCTACATGTTTTGTGCAACAAAGGCCCCCAGCTTGTGTCTGTGTACACACGTGTGTTTTGTGAACTTGACAAGTGGCCGCCATTCGTTCTTCCCGCCATTTTTAACATACATGTTCTAAGCAGTCAGTGAGTTAGCTTACTTATTTTATGTTTTAAGCTGGAACTCATCTTGGTTTTGTATAATCCGAAAGAAGTTGTAGACCAACTTCTGATGGGTTATGATGACATATTACTGCCAGAAGGCCTTGCTGTGGAAACGTAGGCCAAGGTTTGGTATGAAAGGCTACACCACTACGCATTCTGTAATTAACGCTGTACCCGTACAGGATAATGGATGACGTACAGGAACATAATGACCTTTCTGATATTTGACCAGTCCTGTTCACACTTTCTATAAAGTTGTATTATCATCCGGTAAGAGGTTCATGACTAAAACATAATGGGAAGATTTATCAAACCTGTTTGAAAGAGCCTGAGTTTGTTGCCCATACCAACTAATCACTGCCACTTTCATATTAGTACGCTGGTTTTAAAAAAATTAAAGCTGCGCTCTGATCTGGTTGCTGTGGGCAACCAGCCGTTTTGTTTTTTTTAAGGTCTTGATAATTGAGGCCCAATTTTAGTTAGGAAGTCACTTGTGTGAACTTGGCTTTATGCCAAAACCCATAACCAAGTCCCAAAATATGTAATCCATCAGGCTTGACTGAGGCCTAGTTCTGCAGTCCATACAGAGAGGCATGCCAGAAGCCAGTTTGTTTGTATTTGTTACCTTAGGTTATTGGGTTGATTTTATGTGGTAAAACTGACAAGAAAACCTTTTAGGGCAGATTACTTCTAGTTTTGTTCAGATACTAACCTCCTGACTTGCCTGTCCTGTTATAAGTGATGTTATGTTTTTATCTTTAGCACTTTTAACTGTTTTGCTATCAATTTCTGTTCTTTTGTTATGTATAAACAATATGCTGAGTGACAATATAACCAAACACCCTTCTAAAATTCTGAAAAATGTAAAAAAAAAAAACAAAACAAAAAATCTATGTATAAATGCTGATGTGTATATAAAGAGGGATGTTCCATATGTATAAAGATTAATAAAAGTTTAAATGTACGAGCTGTGGTCTTCCAGTCTGCTTCATCGAAACTCTACTGGCATAAATCATTGAAAGAATACTTCAACACCGGGGAATATTTACTATAGCAAACTGCGGCTCTGACACATGGAGACGGTTGATGCCCCCCAGTTGAGGAATGGAACCATTGTACCCAGTGATTCAGCACTGACATGACATTGTATACTTGTAATATAAAGAGTACCCAGTGCCTCTGCCAAGTTCTTTTTAACGAGAACCTGTCCAAAAATTTAGTTAAAGGGGTATTCCCATCTCCAAGATCATATCCCGTGGGCCGGCATTCACAGTAGATTTGTAATGACATCAGCAGACCCCCACCTATCATGGCAACCCATTGGCGTCTTGTGATTACATCACGGGCACACCGATGGGTGAGAGAAATAACACGCCCCGTGTTGGCGTGTGTGAAATGCCACTGTCAGAGATTGATAGCGGCACTTAACTAGTTAACAGTCGCAGACAGAGCTTTGATCCACCCACAGCGGTTAGAGGCACTTGATAAATCAGCCGTAATGTGCGGGGAAAGATAAGGGCTCGGCCTGCAAGCCTGCATCAAAGGCAGAGACACAGCTTTTGATGTAACTGTACGTCAAATGTCATGAAGGGGTTAATGGCTCCACACCGCTTCCTATATACTTTATGGCTCCCACAACCTCTTAAATACTTCATTATGGCCTCCCCTTCTACCTATATAGTGTGATGGCCCCCACAAATGTACAACAGTTAAAAAAATGAACAAACAAAGATTATACTCCCCTAACCCTTATCCCTGACACCGCCGCCTTAGTTTCTTTTTATGGCGGGCCCGCAGAGGCAGTGCGATGAAATGATGTCATCGTGCTGCCTGCGACTACGGTAGGCACGCTTTTGTCTGGTGAGCTGCACACCAGCAGTCTGTGGGCTGGGAGACTGACAGCGATAGAACATGGAGCCTTTGATGGAGTCTGAATGCGTCTGCTATTCAGTGTGTCCACCACCATTAACTTGAGAACGGCGGCAGCTATAGCATAGAAGTGGTGTCTAGGTATAGTAAAGTAGCCATGCGCTACGCAATGAAACCACCTATTGCGCCACCTGGTGGAAAACAACAGAGTTAGCATTTTTATATTGAAAACGTAATGAGCTAGAGAAAAAAGTGAATTACAAAGTTGTAGGGCATCATCAATTCAATACGAATCGACACCTTGCATACAGAAATGCTATGATAAGAACGTGTAAAACTCACAAGGCTGCGGACATGATGCGATACCTCATGGAGACCTTCCTACAAGTCATTGGGTATGGTGGCTGTGTGGAGTGGCCTCCACGCTCACCTGACCTGACCCCATTGGACTTCTTTCTGTGAGGTCATATCAAACAGCAGGTATATGCGACCCCTCCATCAACATTGCAGGACCTACGACGATGTATCACAGATGCTTATGCAAACGTGTTACCTACCATATTGCACAACGTGCAGCAAGATACAGTATGCTGTGCAGAGTCCAGATGTGCATTGCAGTTGACGGTGGACACTTTGAGCATCAAAGTTAAATGAGCGCCATATGGGTGACCAGCATTCAATTTTGGGGGGGGGGGGGGGGGGTCATGGGTTTCATATAGCATTTCTGTATGTAAGGTGTCGCTTCGTATTAAATTAAAGATGCCCTACTTTTTTTTAATTCACTTTTTTTCTCTATCTCGTTCCATTTTCAAGATAAAAATGCTAACTTGTTTTCCACCAGGTGGCGCTATAGGTGGTTTCATTGCGTAGCGCATGGCTACTTTACTATACCTAGACACCACTTCTATGGCTATAGCTGCCGTCGTTCTCAAGTTAATGGCGGTGGGCAGGATATGGGTGGACACACTGCATACAGCAAAATCACAGTCTCCTTTGAAGCCTGATCACAGGAACGCTGCTATGATCAGGACGGAGGTCTTCAGCAGACCCCCTGCTGTCATAGCAACCCATTGGTAACCTGCAATTACAGGTGCATCGATAGGAGCTTAAAATGGCACGCCCTCATGCTGGTGTATGTTAAATTCCACTGTCAGAATTTGACAGTGGGATTTAACAGGTTAGGCCGGGTACACATCCGGCGTTTCGCCGGTTTGACGGATGCGGCGCATGCCAGTACAGTGTATACAGTGCACTGGCAGTGCAACAAGCGCCGGTCACATGCTGTCATGTTACCGGAGCATGTGACCCGGAAGTTGCGGCACTGCCACTGTACTGTATCATAATGTACTGGCGTGCGCCGCATCCGTCAAACCGGCGAAAAGCCGGATATGTGTACCCGCCCTCAACAATTGCTTGTGGAGGAACTGTTACCGGCAGGTCCTGGATGTAACACACAGCTATGGTGAATGTCATGAAGGGGTTAAGGAATAAGGACTATCTTATTACAATATGCAAATATGAGGGGACAGTACAGAGAACTTTAAGAATTTTTTTACACTTAGGCCTGAAAAGGTGACATCCACTATGGTTACAGGAATGAATATTTAATTGTTTTCATAGGTGCAGATTCTTTACTGTAAGAGCAGTGAAACAATGGAACTTTCTGCCACATGATATTGTATTTGGTGATTTCCTACAAAAGTTCAAGGAGGCTTGGATGTCTTTTTTTTGAAAAATGGATTATTACAGGTTATGGGTAGTGATGGGCAAACATGCTCGTTCATCAATTAAATATTAGCGTGCTTGGGTATTCGTGGAACTTTGCCGAGAATCATGGGTGCTCGGATATTCCGTCCGTGAATCAATGACCACAATGCACAGGCTCCCTTCACCGCATGATGTGAGCAGGAACCCCAGGGAGAGCTATTTGCAGTCTCTGAATGTCTTTCCTTGGGTATAAAACAATGTTCTTGGTTGTAGTGTGACCCCCCCCCCCCCCAAAACACACAAAAAAAGTGCCTCCAGTTCTGTTTATGGTGGCTGGCTGTATGTGGGCGGTCATTGACTTTCCATGATGCTCGTTAGTCGCGTTGAGTTAAGGCCCCTTTACAGACTCAGACTTTCTAGGGATCCCACCAGCGATCCCTACCTGGCCGGGATCTCTGGAAAGTCTCTGGTGAGCTGGCCAACGATGCAGCAGCGATACGGACCTGCAGAACGACCTCGCTGGTCGTTGGGGACGTGTCAAAGCAGCTATTTGAAAGAAAAAGTCGCTAACTAAGTTGTCGTAACGGTGTCAAACACAATTATGCTTGCTGCGCAGCGGGAAACAAAGGACCAAAAAATGTTCCTTAGAGATGTGTAGCGATCAGCGACCTCACAGCGGGGACCAGGTCGCTGATGCGTGTCACACACTGCAATGTCGCTGGGGAGGTCGCTATTACGTCACAAAATCCGTGACGTTACAGCGATATCGCTAGCGATGTTGCAGTGTGTAAAGGGGCCTCTAGTCTTACCAGCTCGAATTAGGTAGTGAGCATTCACGCATTTTTGTGCTTGTCCATCACTAGGTATGGGCACTAAATTTTGTGATGGAGATTGATTCAGGGAACTTATCTGATTGCCGTATGTGGAGGCGGGAGGAATGTTTCCCATAATATGGGGTAATTAGCATCTGCCTCTTGGGTTGTCTTCCTATGGATCACAAAGTTGATTTATTGGATGAACGCAATGATCATCTTCTTTCATCTATAAAGCTATTGAAAACACTGCCAGCTAAAAATGGTAAACTAACTTTTGTATATGGAAATCCGGCTGTAGCACAATACCAACACTATTACTGTGAAGTGTGGAAGTCAAACGCTCTACAGGACATTCCCGAGAAAGCGTTCAGTGTGTGCTCACAAACATTGCCTAATGTTTAAAGGAACACTCCCTCTCGTGACCCCCGAGCGCAGGGATCATTTTCACAGCGTGGGCTATCAGGCATTCTTACAGCAGGTCAAGTGACTGGATCCATCCCTGTAATAAAATATGCAGTTACTGAGATCATTGCCTTAGAGGCCGCGCTAACTTGTCACTGCAGCTCTATGGGTCTCTATAAATATCACTAAAATAACATTTGCTGCTCAGTAAATTGCTCATAAAATCCGTATTGAAACAGTATTCCCGAACAGTGACTTTGGACTTGTCTAAGGTGATAATTTACATGTACGGCATTATCTCTAATGGTCACCCCTTTTTACAGAAGTGTAAGGCTATGTTGCACATCTTGCAGAAATTTTCTGCACCTTCTGGCAGGAAAAAAAAAAGCCCCAAAAAACACATGCAGTTTTCTTCATGAAGTCGATGGGTGGGTGTAAGGGAATAACCCTCCCCCACAAATAAAGATGCACAAACAATTGCCATGCTGCAAATTACTTTCTGTACCAAATCTGCAAGTATAAAATAAGCATTGTGCGCACAGTACTTCAGGATTCTCATTGGCTTTGCTGGCATGAAGATAGACATGCAGATTTGGGCCACAATCTGCATTAAAAACACACTGTGCGCACACAGCCTTAAACTGCAACATTAGTTTTAAGATGTCTTTATATGTCCCTTTCTGTGAGGCCCCCTTTACACGTCTGGTTAAAAAAATCATTGTGTGGCAAGTTCTGTTGTGACCATCCGTATGGGTATCCGGGTGTACATATGTGACATGCCAGGAAAAAACACATGACACTGAAATAAATGGGTTATGTGTTAGGCCTAAGACACACAGCATGAAAATCGGAGCGAGTGGAATGCGATAAAACATCGCATTCCACTCGGACCAATATTAGCCTGTGTGCCAGCTCCCATGAGCGATTATTTTCTCAGCCCTTATCGGACTGAGAAAACAATTGCAGCATGCTGCGACTGTAATGCAATCCTTGTTTCTCTCGCACCCATTCAAGTCTATGGGGTGAGAAAAATCGCACTGCACTCGCATTACACTGGTGTACTGCGAGTGCAGGGCGAGAATGGCAATAACCGGCAAGGGAGGAGAGAGGGATATGAATCCCACCCCCCCTCAGTGCCGGCCTGTCCCCGCAGCTGAGGTCCAATCGCACGATCGGACCTCAGACGCAGGGACACTCGCATGACACTCGACTCCTGCTGTGCGGTCAGCGTGAGCTGAGTGTCATGCGAGGATCGCAGTAGACCCAGTGTGGCCCCGGCCTAAAAGATGGATAGAGCAAAAGATTTTACAGCTATTAAACAAAAAAAAAAAAGCATTCAAAATTTGGGTTTATGAAAATTGTTTCTAATCCAACAACTGATGGCTGTTTTCTTATGCCCCGATTTAATACTCCGATTTTTAACCATCACATGCACAAGTGACATTACGTACAAGCGAGATCAACAAGAAAAATCTTTATTAGAGTAAGAAATGTACACTATTATACAGTCTGGCTGCCAGGTAAGGGGACTTATAGCTGCAATGCCCCTCTGGGAAATATTCAAATTGTCTCTCCAGTAAAGGAGACAAACTCTAGCACAGCGCCACCTATTGGAAGTAGCGATCCTAAAAGTCACAAGTGGATTTTTGACAATCCTTTGCAATATGACTCAGGATATATAAGCCAGATCAGAATCCCAATTTGCAGACACGGTGTTTCGGGGTGCTTGCCCCTCGTCAGTGCAAAGTATGGGGGTGTCTGATCTGGCTCATGAGAAAGCTATGTGGGGACCACGGGGGAACACTATTCTCCTTAAGGAGATAGCTTTCTCATGAGCCAGATCAGACACCCCCATACTTTGCACTGACGAGGGGCAAGCACCCCGAAACACCGTGTCTGCAAATTGGGATTCTGATCTGGCTTATATATCCTGAGTCATATTGCAAAGGATTGTCAAAAATCCACTTGTGACTTTTAGGATCGCTACTTCCAATAGGTGGCGCTGTGCTAGAGTTTGTCTCCTTTACTGGAGAGACAATTTGAATATTTCCCAGAGGGGCATTGCAGCTATAAGTCCCCTTACCTGGCAGCCAGACTGGCTTGCAAAGTCTCCTTAAGGAGAATAGTGTTCCCCCGTGGAATTTTAGGGGCATTGCAGCTATAAGTCCCCTTACCTGGCAGCCAGACTGGCTTGCAAAGTCTCCTTAAGGAGAATAGTGTTCCCCCGTGGTCCCCACATAGCTTTCTCATGAGCCAGATCAGACACCCCCATACTTTGCACTGACGAGGGGCAAGCACCCCGAAACACCGTGTCTGCAAATTGGGATTCTGATCTGGCTTATATATCCTGAGTCATATTGCAAAGGATTGTCAAAAATCCACTTGTGACTTTTAGGATCGCTACTTCCAATAGGTGGCGCTGTGCTAGAGTTTGTCTCCTTTACTGGAGAGACAATTTGAATATTTCCCAGAGGGGCATTGCAGCTATAAGTCCCCTTACCTGGCAGCCAGACTGGCTTGCAAAGTCTCCTTAAGGAGAATAGTGTTCCCCCGTGGAATTTTAGGGGCATTGCAGCTATAAGTCCCCTTACCTGGCAGCCAGACTGGCTTGCAAAGTCTCCTTAAGGAGAATAGTGTTCCCCCGTGGTCCCCACATAGCTTTCTCATGAGCCAGATCAGACACCCCCATACTTTGCACTGACGAGGGGCAAGCACCCCGAAACACCGTGTCTGCAAATTGGGATTCTGATCTGGCTTATATATCCTGAGTCATATTGCAAAGGATTGTCAAAAATCCACTTGTGACTTTTAGGATCGCTACTTCCAATAGGTGGCGCTGTGCTAGAGTTTGTCTCCTTTACTGGAGAGACAATTTGAATATTTCCCAGAGGGGCATTGCAGCTATAAGTCCCCTTACCTGGCAGCCAGACTGGCTTGCAAAGTCTCCTTAAGGAGAATAGTGTTCCCCCGTGGAATTTTAGGGGCATTGCAGCTATAAGTCCCCTTACCTGGCAGCCAGACTGGCTTGCAAAGTCTCCTTAAGGAGAATAGTGTTCCCCCGTGGTCCCCACATAGCTTTCTCATGAGCCAGATCAGACACCCCCATACTTTGCACTGACGAGGGGCAAGCACCCCGAAACACCGTGTCTGCAAATTGGGATTCTGATCTGGCTTATATATCCTGAGTCATATTGCAAAGGATTGTCAAAAATCCACTTGTGACTTTTAGGATCGCTACTTCCAATAGGTGGCGCTGTGCTAGTTTGTCTCCTTTACTGGAGAGACAATTTGAATATTTCCCAGAGGGGCATTGCAGCTATAAGTCCCCTTACCTGGCAGCCAGACTGGCTTGCAAAGTCTCCTTAAGGAGAATAGTGTTCCCCCGTGGAATTTTAGGGGCATTGCAGCTATAAGTCCCCTTACCTGGCAGCCAGACTGGCTTGCAAAGTCTCCTTAAGGAGAATAGTGTTCCCCCGTGGTCCCCACATAGCTTTCTCATGAGCCAGATCAGACACCCCCATACTTTGCACTGACGAGGGGCAAGCACCCCGAAACACCGTGTCTGCAAATTGGGATTCTGATCTGGCTTATATATCCTGAGTCATATTGCAAAGGATTGTCAAAAATCCACTTGTGACTTTTAGGATCGCTACTTCCAATAGGTGGCGCTGTGCTAGAGTTTGTCTCCTTTACTGGAGAGACAATTTGAATATTTCCCAGAGGGGCATTGCAGCTATAAGTCCCCTTACCTGGCAGCCAGACTGGCTTGCAAAGTCTCCTTAAGGAGAATAGTGTTCCCCCGTGGAATTTTAGGGGCATTGCAGCTATAAGTCCCCTTACCTGGCAGCCAGACTGGCTTGCAAAGTCTCCTTAAGGAGAATAGTGTTCCCCCGTGGTCCCCACATAGCTTTCTCATGAGCCAGATCAGACACCCCCATACTTTGCACTGACGAGGGGCAAGCACCCCGAAACACCGTGTCTGCAAATTGGGATTCTGATCTGGCTTATATATCCTGAGTCATATTGCAAAGGATTGTCAAAAATCCACTTGTGACTTTTAGGATCGCTACTTCCAATAGGTGGCGCTGTGCTAGAGTTTGTCTCCTTTACTGGAGAGACAATTTGAATATTTCCCAGAGGGGCATTGCAGCTATAAGTCCCCTTACCTGGCAGCCAGACTGGCTTGCAAAGTCTCCTTAAGGAGAATAGTGTTCCCCCGTGGAATTTTAGGGGCATTGCAGCTATAAGTCCCCTTACCTGGCAGCCAGACTGGCTTGCAAAGTCTCCTTAAGGAGAATAGTGTTCCCCCGTGGTCCCCACATAGCTTTCTCATGAGCCAGATCAGACACCCCCATACTTTGCACTGACGAGGGGCAAGCACCCCGAAACACCGTGTCTGCAAATTGGGATTCTGATCTGGCTTATATATCCTGAGTCATATTGCAAAGGATTGTCAAAAATCCACTTGTGACTTTTAGGATCGCTACTTCCAATAGGTGGCGCTGTGCTAGAGTTTGTCTCCTTTACTGGAGAGACAATTTGAATATTTCCCAGAGGGGCATTGCAGCTATAAGTCCCCTTACCTGGCAGCCAGACTGGCTTGCAAAGTCTCCTTAAGGAGAATAGTGTTCCCCCGTGGAATTTTAGGGGCATTGCAGCTATAAGTCCCCTTACCTGGCAGCCAGACTGGCTTGCAAAGTCTCCTTAAGGAGAATAGTGTTCCCCCGTGGTCCCCACATAGCTTTCTCATGAGCCAGATCAGACACCCCCATACTTTGCACTGACGAGGGGCAAGCACCCCGAAACACCGTGTCTGCAAATTGGGATTCTGATCTGGCTTATATATCCTGAGTCATATTGCAAAGGATTGTCAAAAATCCACTTGTGACTTTTAGGATCGCTACTTCCAATAGGTGGCGCTGTGCTAGAGTTTGTCTCCTTTACTGGAGAGACAATTTGAATATTTCCCAGAGGGGCATTGCAGCTATAAGTCCCCTTACCTGGCAGCCAGACTGGCTTGCAAAGTCTCCTTAAGGAGAATAGTGTTCCCCCGTGGAATTTTAGGGGCATTGCAGCTATAAGTCCCCTTACCTGGCAGCCAGACTGGCTTGCAAAGTCTCCTTAAGGAGAATAGTGTTCCCCCGTGGTCCCCACATAGCTTTCTCATGAGCCAGATCAGACACCCCCATACTTTGCACTGACGAGGGGCAAGCACCCCGAAACACCGTGTCTGCAAATTGGGATTCTGATCTGGCTTATATATCCTGAGTCATATTGCAAAGGATTGTCAAAAATCCACTTGTGACTTTTAGGATCGCTACTTCCAATAGGTGGCGCTGTGCTAGAGTTTGTCTCCTTTACTGGAGAGACAATTTGAATATTTCCCAGAGGGGCATTGCAGCTATAAGTCCCCTTACCTGGCAGCCAGACTGGCTTGCAAAGTCTCCTTAAGGAGAATAGTGTTCCCCCGTGGAATTTTAGGGGCATTGCAGCTATAAGTCCCCTTACCTGGCAGCCAGACTGGCTTGCAAAGTCTCCTTAAGGAGAATAGTGTTCCCCCGTGGTCCCCACATAGCTTTCTCATGAGCCAGATCAGACACCCCCATACTTTGCACTGACGAGGGGCAAGCACCCCGAAACACCGTGTCTGCAAATTGGGATTCTGATCTGGCTTATATATCCTGAGTCATATTGCAAAGGATTGTCAAAAATCCACTTGTGACTTTTAGGATCGCTACTTCCAATAGGTGGCGCTGTGCTAGAGTTTGTCTCCTTTACTGGAGAGACAATTTGAATATTTCCCAGAGGGGCATTGCAGCTATAAGTCCCCTTACCTGGCAGCCAGACTGGCTTGCAAAGTCTCCTTAAGGAGAATAGTGTTCCCCCGTGGAATTTTAGGGGCATTGCAGCTATAAGTCCCCTTACCTGGCAGCCAGACTGGCTTGCAAAGTCTCCTTAAGGAGAATAGTGTTCCCCCGTGGTCCCCACATAGCTTTCTCATGAGCCAGATCAGACACCCCCATACTTTGCACTGACGAGGGGCAAGCACCCCGAAACACCGTGTCTGCAAATTGGGATTCTGATCTGGCTTATATATCCTGAGTCATATTGCAAAGGATTGTCAAAAATCCACTTGTGACTTTTAGGATCGCTACTTCCAATAGGTGGCGCTGTGCTAGAGTTTGTCTCCTTTACTGGAGAGACAATTTGAATATTTCCCAGAGGGGCATTGCAGCTATAAGTCCCCTTACCTGGCAGCCAGACTGGCTTGCAAAGTCTCCTTAAGGAGAATAGTGTTCCCCCGTGGAATTTTAGGGGCATTGCAGCTATAAGTCCCCTTACCTGGCAGCCAGACTGGCTTGCAAAGTCTCCTTAAGGAGAATAGTGTTCCCCCGTGGTCCCCACATAGCTTTCTCATGAGCCAGATCAGACACCCCCATACTTTGCACTGACGAGGGGCAAGCACCCCGAAACACCGTGTCTGCAAATTGGGATTCTGATCTGGCTTATATATCCTGAGTCATATTGCAAAGGATTGTCAAAAATCCACTTGTGACTTTTAGGATCGCTACTTCCAATAGGTGGCGCTGTGCTAGAGTTTGTCTCCTTTACTGGAGAGACAATTTGAATATTTCCCAGAGGGGCATTGCAGCTATAAGTCCCCTTACCTGGCAGCCAGACTGGCTTGCAAAGTCTCCTTAAGGAGAATAGTGTTCCCCCGTGGAATTTTAGGGGCATTGCAGCTATAAGTCCCCTTACCTGGCAGCCAGACTGGCTTGCAAAGTCTCCTTAAGGAGAATAGTGTTCCCCCGTGGTCCCCACATAGCTTTCTCATGAGCCAGATCAGACACCCCCATACTTTGCACTGACGAGGGGCAAGCACCCCGAAACACCGTGTCTGCAAATTGGGATTCTGATCTGGCTTATATATCCTGAGTCATATTGCAAAGGATTGTCAAAAATCCACTTGTGACTTTTAGGATCGCTACTTCCAATAGGTGGCGCTGTGCTAGAGTTTGTCTCCTTTACTGGAGAGACAATTTGAATATTTCCCAGAGGGGCATTGCAGCTATAAGTCCCCTTACCTGGCAGCCAGACTGGCTTGCAAAGTCTCCTTAAGGAGAATAGTGTTCCCCCGTGGAATTTTAGGGGCATTGCAGCTATAAGTCCCCTTACCTGGCAGCCAGACTGGCTTGCAAAGTCTCCTTAAGGAGAATAGTGTTCCCCCGTGGTCCCCACATAGCTTTCTCATGAGCCAGATCAGACACCCCCATACTTTGCACTGACGAGGGGCAAGCACCCCGAAACACCGTGTCTGCAAATTGGGATTCTGATCTGGCTTATATATCCTGAGTCATATTGCAAAGGATTGTCAAAAATCCACTTGTGACTTTTAGGATCGCTACTTCCAATAGGTGGCGCTGTGCTAGAGTTTGTCTCCTTTACTGGAGAGACAATTTGAATATTTCCCAGAGGGGCATTGCAGCTATAAGTCCCCTTACCTGGCAGCCAGACTGGCTTGCAAAGTCTCCTTAAGGAGAATAGTGTTCCCCCGTGGAATTTTAGGGGCATTGCAGCTATAAGTCCCCTTACCTGGCAGCCAGACTGGCTTGCAAAGTCTCCTTAAGGAGAATAGTGTTCCCCCGTGGTCCCCACATAGCTTTCTCATGAGCCAGATCAGACACCCCCATACTTTGCACTGACGAGGGGCAAGCACCCCGAAACACCGTGTCTGCAAATTGGGATTCTGATCTGGCTTATATATCCTGAGTCATATTGCAAAGGATTGTCAAAAATCCACTTGTGACTTTTAGGATCGCTACTTCCAATAGGTGGCGCTGTGCTAGAGTTTGTCTCCTTTACTGGAGAGACAATTTGAATATTTCCCAGAGGGGCATTGCAGCTATAAGTCCCCTTACCTGGCAGCCAGACTGGCTTGCAAAGTCTCCTTAAGGAGAATAGTGTTCCCCCGTGGAATTTTAGGGGCATTGCAGCTATAAGTCCCCTTACCTGGCAGCCAGACTGGCTTGCAAAGTCTCCTTAAGGAGAATAGTGTTCCCCCGTGGTCCCCACATAGCTTTCTCATGAGCCAGATCAGACACCCCCATACTTTGCACTGACGAGGGGCAAGCACCCCGAAACACCGTGTCTGCAAATTGGGATTCTGATCTGGCTTATATATCCTGAGTCATATTGCAAAGGATTGTCAAAAATCCACTTGTGACTTTTAGGATCGCTACTTCCAATAGGTGGCGCTGTGCTAGAGTTTGTCTCCTTTACTGGAGAGACAATTTGAATATTTCCCAGAGGGGCATTGCAGCTATAAGTCCCCTTACCTGGCAGCCAGACTGGCTTGCAAAGTCTCCTTAAGGAGAATAGTGTTCCCCCGTGGTCCCCACATAGCTTTCTCATGAGCCAGATCAGACACCCCCATACTTTGCACTGACGAGGGGCAAGCACCCCGAAACACCGTGTCTGCAAATTGGGATTCTGATCTGGCTTATATATCCTGAGTCATATTGCAAAGGATTGTCAAAAATCCACTTGTGACTTTTAGGATCGCTACTTCCAATAGGTGGCGCTGTGCTAGAGTTTGTCTCCTTTACTGGAGAGACAATTTGAATATTTCCCAGAGGGGCATTGCAGCTATAAGTCCCCTTACCTGGCAGCCAGACTGGCTTGCAAAGTCTCCTTAAGGAGAATAGTGTTCCCCCGTGGAATTTTAGGGGCATTGCAGCTATAAGTCCCCTTACCTGGCAGCCAGACTGGCTTGCAAAGTCTCCTTAAGGAGAATAGTGTTCCCCCGTGGTCCCCACATAGCTTTCTCATGAGCCAGATCAGACACCCCCATACTTTGCACTGACGAGGGGCAAGCACCCCGAAACACCGTGTCTGCAAATTGGGATTCTGATCTGGCTTATATATCCTGAGTCATATTGCAAAGGATTGTCAAAAATCCACTTGTGACTTTTAGGATCGCTACTTCCAATAGGTGGCGCTGTGCTAGAGTTTGTCTCCTTTACTGGAGAGACAATTTGAATATTTCCCAGAGGGGCATTGCAGCTATAAGTCCCCTTACCTGGCAGCCAGACTGGCTTGCAAAGTCTCCTTAAGGAGAATAGTGTTCCCCCGTGGAATTTTAGGGGCATTGCAGCTATAAGTCCCCTTACCTGGCAGCCAGACTGGCTTGCAAAGTCTCCTTAAGGAGAATAGTGTTCCCCCGTGGTCCCCACATAGCTTTCTCATGAGCCAGATCAGACACCCCCATACTTTGCACTGACGAGGGGCAAGCACCCCGAAACACCGTGTCTGCAAATTGGGATTCTGATCTGGCTTATATATCCTGAGTCATATTGCAAAGGATTGTCAAAAATCCACTTGTGACTTTTAGGATCGCTACTTCCAATAGGTGGCGCTGTGCTAGAGTTTGTCTCCTTTACTGGAGAGACAATTTGAATATTTCCCAGAGGGGCATTGCAGCTATAAGTCCCCTTACCTGGCAGCCAGACTGGCTTGCAAAGTCTCCTTAAGGAGAATAGTGTTCCCCCGTGGAATTTTAGGGGCATTGCAGCTATAAGTCCCCTTACCTGGCAGCCAGACTGGCTTGCAAAGTCTCCTTAAGGAGAATAGTGTTCCCCCGTGGTCCCCACATAGCTTTCTCATGAGCCAGATCAGACACCCCCATACTTTGCACTGACGAGGGGCAAGCACCCCGAAACACCGTGTCTGCAAATTGGGATTCTGATCTGGCTTATATATCCTGAGTCATATTGCAAAGGATTGTCAAAAATCCACTTGTGACTTTTAGGATCGCTACTTCCAATAGGTGGCGCTGTGCTAGAGTTTGTCTCCTTTACTGGAGAGACAATTTGAATATTTCCCAGAGGGGCATTGCAGCTATAAGTCCCCTTACCTGGCAGCCAGACTGGCTTGCAAAGTCTCCTTAAGGAGAATAGTGTTCCCCCGTGGAATTTTAGGGGCATTGCAGCTATAAGTCCCCTTACCTGGCAGCCAGACTGGCTTGCAAAGTCTCCTTAAGGAGAATAGTGTTCCCCCGTGGTCCCCACATAGCTTTCTCATGAGCCAGATCAGACACCCCCATACTTTGCACTGACGAGGGGCAAGCACCCCGAAACACCGTGTCTGCAAATTGGGATTCTGATCTGGCTTATATATCCTGAGTCATATTGCAAAGGATTGTCAAAAATCCACTTGTGACTTTTAGGATCGCTACTTCCAATAGGTGGCGCTGTGCTAGAGTTTGTCTCCTTTACTGGAGAGACAATTTGAATATTTCCCAGAGGGGCATTGCAGCTATAAGTCCCCTTACCTGGCAGCCAGACTGGCTTGCAAAGTCTCCTTAAGGAGAATAGTGTTCCCCCGTGGAATTTTAGGGGCATTGCAGCTATAAGTCCCCTTACCTGGCAGCCAGACTGGCTTGCAAAGTCTCCTTAAGGAGAATAGTGTTCCCCCGTGGTCCCCACATAGCTTTCTCATGAGCCAGATCAGACACCCCCATACTTTGCACTGACGAGGGGCAAGCACCCCGAAACACCGTGTCTGCAAATTGGGATTCTGATCTGGCTTATATATCCTGAGTCATATTGCAAAGGATTGTCAAAAATCCACTTGTGACTTTTAGGATCGCTACTTCCAATAGGTGGCGCTGTGCTAGAGTTTGTCTCCTTTACTGGAGAGACAATTTGAATATTTCCCAGAGGGGCATTGCAGCTATAAGTCCCCTTACCTGGCAGCCAGACTGGCTTGCAAAGTCTCCTTAAGGAGAATAGTGTTCCCCCGTGGAATTTTAGGGGCATTGCAGCTATAAGTCCCCTTACCTGGCAGCCAGACTGGCTTGCAAAGTCTCCTTAAGGAGAATAGTGTTCCCCCGTGGTCCCCACATAGCTTTCTCATGAGCCAGATCAGACACCCCCATACTTTGCACTGACGAGGGGCAAGCACCCCGAAACACCGTGTCTGCAAATTGGGATTCTGATCTGGCTTATATATCCTGAGTCATATTGCAAAGGATTGTCAAAAATCCACTTGTGACTTTTAGGATCGCTACTTCCAATAGGTGGCGCTGTGCTAGAGTTTGTCTCCTTTACTGGAGAGACAATTTGAATATTTCCCAGAGGGGCATTGCAGCTATAAGTCCCCTTACCTGGCAGCCAGACTGGCTTGCAAAGTCTCCTTAAGGAGAATAGTGTTCCCCCGTGGAATTTTAGGGGCATTGCAGCTATAAGTCCCCTTACCTGGCAGCCAGACTGGCTTGCAAAGTCTCCTTAAGGAGAATAGTGTTCCCCCGTGGTCCCCACATAGCTTTCTCATGAGCCAGATCAGACACCCCCATACTTTGCACTGACGAGGGGCAAGCACCCCGAAACACCGTGTCTGCAAATTGGGATTCTGATCTGGCTTATATATCCTGAGTCATATTGCAAAGGATTGTCAAAAATCCACTTGTGACTTTTAGGATCGCTACTTCCAATAGGTGGCGCTGTGCTAGAGTTTGTCTCCTTTACTGGAGAGACAATTTGAATATTTCCCAGAGGGGCATTGCAGCTATAAGTCCCCTTACCTGGCAGCCAGACTGGCTTGCAAAGTCTCCTTAAGGAGAATAGTGTTCCCCCGTGGAATTTTAGGGGCATTGCAGCTATAAGTCCCCTTACCTGGCAGCCAGACTGGCTTGCAAAGTCTCCTTAAGGAGAATAGTGTTCCCCCGTGGTCCCCACATAGCTTTCTCATGAGCCAGATCAGACACCCCCATACTTTGCACTGACGAGGGGCAAGCACCCCGAAACACCGTGTCTGCAAATTGGGATTCTGATCTGGCTTATATATCCTGAGTCATATTGCAAAGGATTGTCAAAAATCCACTTGTGACTTTTAGGATCGCTACTTCCAATAGGTGGCGCTGTGCTAGAGTTTGTCTCCTTTACTGGAGAGACAATTTGAATATTTCCCAGAGGGGCATTGCAGCTATAAGTCCCCTTACCTGGCAGCCAGACTGGCTTGCAAAGTCTCCTTAAGGAGAATAGTGTTCCCCCGTGGAATTTTAGGGGCATTGCAGCTATAAGTCCCCTTACCTGGCAGCCAGACTGGCTTGCAAAGTCTCCTTAAGGAGAATAGTGTTCCCCCGTGGTCCCCACATAGCTTTCTCATGAGCCAGATCAGACACCCCCATACTTTGCACTGACGAGGGGCAAGCACCCCGAAACACCGTGTCTGCAAATTGGGATTCTGATCTGGCTTATATATCCTGAGTCATATTGCAAAGGATTGTCAAAAATCCACTTGTGACTTTTAGGATCGCTACTTCCAATAGGTGGCGCTGTGCTAGAGTTTGTCTCCTTTACTGGAGAGACAATTTCACTATTATACATAAATTTATTGAACATTCATTCTGCAAATTTATTGGAAATTAATTGTTTTGGCTTTTCCTTTTCTCTTATAGAAGGCCTGCGGATCTTCTATGAAGCATCTGCATGTGACCTTATCTTGCCGCAAGTCCACTGTATTGAACTGTACCGCATTTCTGACTGATCCGGCATTGCAGCAGAATTCCGCTGATGTGCGCGTAGCCTTACACTGCCACAGTATAAATTGTTTCTTAGCAAACATAATGGCTGCAGCCAATCACTGAGCGCAGCGGCTTTTCATTTGTAGATTACAGGACACAGGTCTGATTGGTTGCAGCGCTGTCAACGTGACGTGAGCGCTGCAGCCAGACAACAGCCACTGGAGCAGTGTCAGAGCTGGCGCTGGACTCTGGGTCGAGTAAGTATTACTCTGATTTTTTTAAAGAAGCACTCCCATAAAACCTATTGCCTAAATCTGTCTAATTGCATACGTAGTTTAGCGTAGCTGTGATAATATGCTCTCCAATTACAGTCTCCACCGGTGTCCAGCTCACCGTTCCTCTTCTGCGTCATGTGACTTCTTTACCAATTTTCCAGATTATACTGGGGGTTTTATGTGAGCCAGGAGTCACTTTTAGGGTACGCTCACACTAGCACATAAATAAATGTCCTGTCCTATTCTCGCACCCATAGACTTAGACAAGTCTTATCTGATTTACCGTCCTCTCGTAGCACGCTGTGATTTTTTTTTCCTTCACGCCAAATAAAGCCGAGAAGAAAAAAAACGCAGGCCTGCTCTGCCCCATAGAATAACATGGATCCGAGTGCAATCCCTTTTTTTATCGGATGTGAGCAAACCCTTACATTGTCTAAAGAGTGTCAGAACAAGCTCCATAGGCTTACATTGTAAGGGCTCTTTCCACTTGCGATTTCCATGTGCGAGTACGATCCGATAAAAAAATCGGATCGCACTCGCACCAGTGTTAAGCTATGAGGCCGTGTCCTCAAGCTAAATTTTTAACGGCACGACTCGTGCTCTCAGTGAAATCACAGCATGCTGCGATTTGCACAGAGTCTCAGCTCTCGCACCCCCATGCAAGCCTATGGGAGCGAGAAAAAAATCAGAATACGGGTGGCATACGCATGTCATACAGAGGGCATACGCATGTCACACGGATCCTTGACACTTGCATACAGTGTCGGACTAGCTACCGGAGGAATCTCCAGTAATACCAGGCTTGGCCGCGGTTACATGCACTGAACTCCGGAGCTGTCACCTGAGCTCCGGAGTGCAGCCTGGACTGAACAGCGAGTGCTGAGTAATTGATTCCCCGGCGATTGCTGTTCAGTTCATGACAGCTGCAAACAGACTGTGCTGAACTCTGGAGTTCAGGTGAGAGCTCCGGAGTTCAGTGCTGGGAACCGCGGCCAGGACTGGTATTACTGGAGATTCGTCCGGTAGCCAGTCTGACGCTGCTTGCATAAACACTCACATAGCATCCGTATGACATGCGAGGGCTATGTGAGAGAGAAAAAAACCCCATTGCACGCAGACCACACGCAGGACACTCGACTCACATTTGTAGCCGAGTATCGCGTGATTTTTTTATGATTCAATAATTTTTGATTAGGTTTTCAAAGTTTATACATAAAACAGTTCTAACAAAAACAATAAAACAGAATGTGCTGTATAGCATTACCTCATGCTATATCAAACAAATATAGACATATATAAAAAAAGAAAACAAAACAAATAACTGCAGTGATTTTTTTAATGCAAGTGGACAAGAGCCCTAAGAGAGACTTCCAGCTCATACATAAAACTCCAGTGTAAACCGGCGAGTCAGAATAAGGCCCTGTGCGCACACTGCGTTTTTACCCGCTTTTTATTGCATTTTTGCGGCTGAAATTTCTTGAGAAAATGGTTGTAACCTTTCTGCAGACATTGCCCAGCAAAACCTATGGGAAAAAAAAAAAAAAAAAAGCTGTGCGCACACTTTTTTTTTTCCCAAGAAAATTCTTTCTGCAGAATTTGAGAAAAAGATTGAGCATGTCACTTCTTTTCTGCAGGTACCTGGATGTTTTGCCATAGATAATGGTAAAAAAAAAAGCGCAGGGACCAACATGCGGGAAAAAACGCACCAAAACGCGGTAAAAACGCATGCGCTTTTCAGTGCGTTGTTGGTGAGTTTTCTAAACGCAAGTGCGCTAATCTTTCAGACCCAAGAATTTCTTGAGAAAAATCCTTTTTCTAGTGTGAACAGAGCCTAAAAGTCACGAGCCCCAGCACAGGAATACAGCGATCGCCGAGTATATTACTGACCTAAGGCTATGTGCCCACGCTGCGGAAAATGCGTGGATTTTGCCGCGGATTTCTCGCGGAAAAGCTGCGGATTTTCCAGAAATCTGCAGCACAGCTACTCCCCAGTCATTTCTATGGCATTTGGGAAATGCTGTGCCCACGCTGCGGATTTTTCTGCAGCGGAAATCGTGCAGAAAAATCTGCAGCATGTCAATTATTGTTGCGGATTTCTCCGCAGGGTCCCATATACTTACTTGCCTTGATAGAGACCAGAGTCACTTTCTCCGTCCGGTGTAGCGGCAGCAGCGCGGTGGATCCAGCCAGGTACAGGCAGGAAGAGGTGGGCGGGGCCTGCACGAGCTCCGGTCATGTGACAGCCGGAGCTCATTCAGGCCCGCCCACCTCCAGCACAGTGAACCAGACGCTGCCTGACAGTGACCCGGCCGCCGGAAAGCGAGGTGCTGCATGATGGATGTAAGTATGAGCACCCCGATCACTGCAGCGCTTGTTCTGCATTGAGGATGCAGTGCCGAAGCAATGGTACTGTATCCTCAATGCAGAATGCCCGCACCATATCCGCACAACATTCCACTGTATATCCGCAGCATTGAAACAGAGAAAGTTCTGTTGCGGATTTCTGGGAGCACCTGCGGAATGTCTTGCAGATATAACCGCAGGACACTGTCCCCGTGGGCACATAGCCTTAGGCTAATTTCACACATCAGTTATTGGCATCAGGCACAATCCGGCTTATGCCTGATACAATGGATCCGGCGCAGAATATGCAAAAACTGATGTGCCTGATCCTTTTTTTTGACGGTTCCAATATACCTGATCCGTCAAAAAACGGATCCGGCGCATCCGTTTTGCATCCTTTTCGTCCGTTTTTTTTCAATACATTGGAGCATGCTCAGTTTACAAAAACTGATCCGGCGGCCGCATCCGTTTTTTACCGCATTACGTCGGATCCGGCGTCCATAGGCTTCCATTGTAAAACACGCCGCATCTCCGGCGCGATGCACTTTTTTTTGCCGGACAAAAAAACGTTACAAGATACGTTCCCTTCGGCCGCCGCTTTAGGCAATTATGACGGATACGGCAAAAGCCGGATGCAACGCAAGGCCATCAGGCACAATCCGGCGCTAATACAAATCAATGGGGATAAAACGGATCTGGCGCTGGATCCGTTTTACCCGTTTTTTTCTGGATTGTGCCTGATGGAAAAAAACTGATGTGTGAAATTAGTCTTACACTCCACATTTACACAAGATTAGGCGTTAAAAAGCTTTGTTGGTATTGCTTCATAAACTATCACAGTATAATGTTCAGTTTTCGTACAGGAGACCACCCTTTTAAGCCATGTTTATGGTCTGCTTCAAATCCGCTTCTCACATCATAACTTTTGGAAGCTGTACCCATCGCTTTAGAGAAAGTTGTAGTGATTTTTCTTGCATTTCTGGATCTGTATCCATCAGAATATTTCCAGGAGTATTAGTAGGAGTCATTTATAGATGTCGTATATCCTTATTGCACCCGGAAGCACATAATAAAGACACTGGACTCCAGCATCCATATATAGCTGATTTATTTGAGCCCCACTCCCCACAAATAAATAAAATGTACAAACAGAAATGGAATAAAACAAAGATAAACAGTGCATCAATATACTTAAAAGAGGCAGGCGGGCAATGTCCAGTGCAAAGGCTGCTGTTAATTAACCTCATAGTAACTGGGGAGGCCAACAGCAGGGGTTTAGAAGCCCCATCAGAGCGTTTAATGGTTACATAGATATCTCACAACACTCCATTTCCAAATTCTCTACAATCATTACATATTGCAAGAAAAGTTAGGGGTCAAAAACCATATTGGGCAAGGGAGACTGATATTAAAGGGAACCTGTCACCAGGTTTTTTCTACCCCATCTGAGAGCAGCATAATGTAGAGACCCTGATTCCAGCAATGTGTCACTTACTGAGCTGTTTGCAGTCATTTTTATAAAATCCATGTTTTCTCTGCTGAAGAACTAGCAGTTATACAGAACTCATGAATATGCTGGACTACCAGGCAGCAGGTCAAGTAGTCCTCTAATGATAATCTACTGCTGATTAGGTAGTGATTTTATCAAACAACACTAAGAAGCTCAATAAGTGACACATCGCTGGAATCTGGATCTCTAAGTTATGCTGCTTTCAGATTAAGCGGCAAAAACCTGGTGACAGATTCCCTTTAAGAAAGCTTGTTCAACTTGCTATGGTCTTTTGCAGATGCTATGGGGTTAAAGAGATCACAGCTCACTCGCCATAAATATGTTATTTTTTTTGTACCCAGTGTAAATGTCCCTGTTCTCCTGAATTCTGGAGTGTTTTACTTCTAGTTCTATGGCTCCTCCCTCGCTGTATATAAATCTAGTCTTGTTAGCCAAGAGGGCGTGATCCTCAAGAAGACTCCCATAGAGAAGAGTTGTTATCCAAGTGGGCTAGATTTACATACGAGAACAGGGGGCTATATCTTACAAATGGAGATGTGCTGAATCCAAAATAAAAGAAAAAAAATCATTTAGAAGAACAGCTACAAAGACACCATGTAACATAATCACATATTTACGGGAGGTGACGGATCCACTTTGTGTGTACCAATGATATCACCAGTGACTTATCATACCTGCTAAAATATATAAAAGGCCACTGTGTACATGGAGAGTGTGAAGATCATTTTCTAGTATCTTACTCATCTGCAGAGCATTATCAGTGCGCAAAGTGACAAGATCCTGTTGTAATATCTGAATACACAGGCCTTTTGTACCTCTAATGACCATCCATATTAATATCTGCACCATCACTAGTATGGGGAGGATTAGTTACTGAGTGGCGAGACTTATCATATGAGAGAAAACGGCACTTCAATAATTAGGCTTGTAAGATATATAAAAAAAAAATCTTCACGCTTTAGTTTACACTAATAGACCTTTTGGGTTCTTTCTGGTAGGTCTTTTTCATACACGATACTGTAAACGCCCATTATGCCGTGTTTGTAAAGGAAACTATATCCTCCATAGCAAGTAAGAATCAATAGCAGAAAATGGATTACCACCCCAAATAAAAATGGCCAGATAGTCAGAAATTGGACAAAGATTGTCGATTTTGCAAAAATATAAAAGTGCCAATAGCTCAACGTAAAAAAAGAATTGGGCTTCGGTGCTACTGACTTACATGACCAACTTTTATCAAATGTCATTGCATTTACACTGGCCCATATGTATTGGGCTAATGAAATTCTTACTATTTAGGGGGCTATTACAATAAAGGGGGTTATCTCAGACTTAAGAACTCCCAGCAGAAATCTTATTGCCTGATCCCTTAGGAATATGTAAGTGGTATAAAGGACATGGTTCAATGCCCATCACCATCTTTCCCAGTGATGTTCTGATCCTCTTCTGAAACACATGAAGACGATTCAGGTTAGCCGGCTCCTACAGCATCTTCTGCGTGGACTGGAAGTCACTTTTTCAATATACGCCAATAACAAGTCTATGAGACTCGCAACGAGGCTAGTTTAGTAAAATAACTACCGCCCCACAAGGTAGACACTGAAGCTGGATTGCGGTTCAGAAGAGGACTGACCTTCGATGGGAACCAGAGAAGACGGCAAACAGTATTTAAACCCATCCAAACTGCACTACATACATCTTTGATAAGGGACTGGGTAATAAATATGTTGCTGGGAGTTCAACATTTTTGGACTTTCATTACCTTTGTAGCTTCTTAGGGGGACTGATCTGCAAGGGCTCAATATAGGCTGCTTTACACGCTGCGACACGCCAGATCGCAGATAAGATTTGCCGAGATCGCACATAGGTCATTTTTGTAGCGCTGGTCACATGTGCGATCTCGGCAAATCATATGTGCGATCTGGCGTGTTACATCGCTAACGAGATTGCTAGCGATGTCGCAGCGTGTAAAGCACCCTTGAGCCAAATTCACACCAATCTAATTTGATGACCTATTTTAAAAGATAGACCATCAGCAGAACACTGAATTGTCATATTAGATGTACCTCCAATCTGACCGCTGTCAGCCTGTGTGGCCATTGTTTCTGCTCGAAATAGAGTAAAAACATCTTATTTAATCAGTATTTGGCCATAAATGCAAGAGCATAGTACAAATTTACCTGGCTGCTTGCACCCTGAGCTAAATAGCTGGATCCAGTCATATTGATTGCATTGTACACTAATTATCCCATAGGATATAGTGCCTCCCTGCGTATGATTAGAAAATAAAGACATACGTGGGAAGTATAAGTGATTTAAAAAAAACAAAACAAAAACTGCAAGAGAAAGACTCAGTACATAGCAGCGTCTCCAATCATATATGATCCAATATTCGCGTTCCTTCTATCCAAACATGCCGCATTATATAGTGGCTGCATCTCGTCACTTCTCCAATACTGGTAACCATCAGAACCAATTCACCTAAAAGTAGAAAAGTGCTGCTTTAACCCCCCAGGACAAGTCACCTTTAGTGGACTTTCTAACCTAAACCAATAACGCAACCGTGTCTTCTCAACATTGCTTCATGCAGAGCAGCCTCGTATACTGCAGCACGTTTGTTAGAAGGGACCAGTGATTTTCCATGCCGCTTCACCTTGTCAAAATCATTGAACTGTAAAAATTATTAATATGCAGTCCTTAGTTGTTCTTTGGAATGTGGATGGACAGGCTGGAGATGGAACATATGGCCGCTCTAGTCCACAAATGGCCACTGCCATATCTCACCACATCCCACATTGTAAACAGACCTTCATCTACCCATCAGAGTTTTATTTCAGGATTAACGTTGCTTCGGTTCCATCTTTTTTCGTTAGATACAAGCCATGGTGAAGATGATACTCTCTCCGTAAGAAGGCATAAAAATAATCGGACACAAGCAAAATCTAGGGATTTTAAAAAATAAAAATGTTAATAGACTGACATAAGGGGGTGCACAAATTATGATGTGGAAATTCCTTTAGCAGACCATGACCCAAGGGGGAGGGGGAGGGGTAGAGAGAGAGAGGGAGGGGTAGAGAGAGAGAGAGAGAGAGAGAGAGAGAGAGAGAGGGAGGGGTAGAGAGAGAGAGAGAGAGGGAGGGGTAGAGAGAGAGAGAGAGAGGGAGGGGTAGAGAGAGAGAGAGAGAGAGAGAGAGAGAGAGAGAGAGAGAGAGAGAGAGGGGGTAGAGAGAGAGAGAGAGGGGTAGAGAGGGGTAGGGAGGGGTAGAGAGGGGTAGGGAGGGGTAGAGAGGGGTAGGGAGGGGTAGAGAGGGGGAGGGAGGGGTAGAGAGGGGGAGGGAGGGGTAGAGAGGGGGAGGGAGGGGTAGAGAGGGGGAGGGAGGGGTAGAGAGGGGGAGGGAGGGGTAGAGAGGGGGAGGGAGGGGTAGAGAGGGGGAGGGAGGGGTAGAGAGGGGGAGGGAGGGGTAGAGAGGGGGAGGGAGGGGTAGAGAGGGGGAGGGAGGGGTAGAGAGGGGGAGGGAGGGGTAGAGAGGGGGAGGGAGGGGTAGAGAGGGGGAGGGAGGGGTAGAGAGGGGGAGGGAGGGGTAGAGAGGGGGAGGGAGGGGTAGAGAGGGGGAGGGAAGGGTAGAGAGGGGGAGGGAGGGGTAGAGAGGGGGAGGGAGGGGTAGAGAGGGGGAGGGAGGGGTAGAGAGGGGGAGGGAGGGGTAGAGAGGGGGAGGGAGGGGTAGAGAGGGGGAGGGAGGGGTAGAGAGGGGGAGGGAGGGGTAGAGAGGGGGAGGGAGGGGTAGAGAGGGGGAGGGAGGGGTAGAGAGGGGGAGGGAGGGGTAGAGAGGGGGAGGGAGGGGTAGAGAGGGGGAGGGAGGGGTAGAGAGGGGGAGGGAAGGGTAGAGAGGGGGAGGGAAGGGTAGAGAGGGGGAGGGAAGGGTAGAGAGGGGGAGGGAAGGGTAGAGAGGGGGAGGGAAGGGTAGAGAGGGGGAGGGAAGGGTAGAGAGGGGGAGGGAAGGGTAGAGAGGGGGAGGGAAGGGTAGAGAGGGGGAGGGAAGGGTAGAGAGGGGGAGGGAAGGGTAGAGAGGGGGAGGGAGGTGTAGAGAGGGGGAGGGAGGGGTAGAGATGGGGAGGGAGGGGTAGAGATGGGGGGCGAGGGGTAGAGATGGGGGGCGAGGGGTAGAGATGGGGGGCGAGGGGTAGAGATGGGGGGCGAGGGGTAGAGATGGGGGGCGAGGGGTAGAGATGGGGGGCGAGGGGTAGAGATGGGGGGCGAGGGGTAGAGATGGGGGGCGAGGGGTAGAGATGGGGGGCGAGGGGTAGAGATGGGGGGCGAGGGGTAGAGATGGGGGGCGAGGGGTAGAGATGGGGGGCGAGGGGTAGAGATGGGGGGCGAGGGGTAGAGATGGGGGGCGAGGGGTAGAGATGGGGGGCGAGGGGTAGAGATGGGGGGCGAGGGGTAGAGATGGGGGGCGAGGGGTAGAGATGGGGGGCGAGGGGTAGAGATGGGGGGCGAGGGGTAGAGATGGGGGGCGAGGGGTAGAGATGGGGGGCGAGGGGTAGAGATGGGGGGCGAGGGGTAGAGATGGGGGGCGAGGGGTAGAGATGGGGGGCGAGGGGTAGAGATGGGGGGCGAGGGGTAGAGATGGGGGGCGAGGGGTAGAGATGGGGGGCGAGGGGTAGAGATGGGGGGCGAGGGGTAGAGATGGGGGCGAGGGGTAGAGATGGGGGCGAGGGGTAGAGATGGGGGCGAGGGGTAGAGATGGGGGCGAGGGGTAGAGATGGGGGCGAGGGGTAGAGATGGGGGCGAGGGGTAGAGATGGGGGCGAGGGGTAGAGATGGGGGCGAGGGGTAGAGATGGGGGCGAGGGGTAGAGATGGGGGCGAGGGGTAGAGATGGGGGCGAGGGGTAGAGATGGGGGCGAGGGGTAGAGATGGGGGCGAGGGGTAGAGATGGGGGCGAGGGGTAGAGATGGGGGCGAGGGGTAGAGATGGGGGCGAGGGGTAGAGATGGGGGCGAGGGGTAGAGATGGGGGCGAGGGGTAGAGATGGGGGCGAGGGGTAGAGATGGGGGCGAGGGGTAGAGATGGGGGCGAGGGGTAGAGATGGGGGCGAGGGGTAGAGATGGGGGCGAGGGGTAGAGATGGGGGCGAGGGGTAGAGATGGGGGCGAGGGGTAGAGATGGGGGCGAGGGGTAGAGATGGGGGCGAGGGGTAGAGATGGGGGCGAGGGGTAGAGATGGGGGCGAGGGGTAGAGATGGGGGCGAGGGGTAGAGATGGGGGCGAGGGGTAGAGATGGGGGCGAGGGGTAGAGATGGGGGCGAGGGGGAGAGAGAGGGCGAGGGGGAGAGAGAGGGCGAGGGGGAGAGAGAGAGGGCGAGGGGGAGAGAGAGAGGGCGAGGGGGAGAGAGAGAGGGCGAGGGGGAGAGAGAGAGGGCGAGGGGGAGAGAGAGAGGGCGAGGGGGAGAGAGAGAGGGCGAGGGGGAGAGAGAGGGCGAGGGGGATGGGGAGAGCGAGGGCGAGGGGGATGGGGAGAGCGAGGGCGAGGGGATGGGGAGAGCGAGGGCGAGGGGATGGGGGAGAGAGAGGGCGAGGGGATGGGGGAGAGAGAGCGCGAGCGGGAGCGGGGAGAGCGCGAGCGGGAGCGGGAGAGCGCGAGCGGGAGGGGGGAGAGCGCGAGCGGGAGGGGGAGAGCGCGAGCGGGAGGGGGAGAGCGCGAGCGGGAGGGGGAGAGCGCGAGCGGGAGGGGGAGAGCGCGAGCGGGAGGGGGAGAGCGCGAGCGGGAGGGGGAGAGCGCGAGCGGGAGGGGGAGAGCGCGAGCGGGAGGGGGAGAGCGCGAGCGGGAGGGGTAGAGAGCGGGGGAGGGGTAGAGAGAGAGGGAGGGGTAGAGAGAAGGGGGGTAGAGGTAGAGGGGGAGGGGTAGAGAGAGAGGGAGGGGTAGAGAGAGGGAGGGGTAGAGAGAGAGGGAGGGGTAGAGAGAGAGGGAGGGGTAGAGAGAGAGAGAGGGGTAGAGAGAGAGAGGGGTAGAGAGAGAGAGGGAGGGGTAGAGAGAGAGAGGGAGGGGTAGAGAGACAGGGAGGGGTAGAGAAGGAGGGAGGGGTAGAGAGAGAGGGAGGGGTAGAGAGAGAGGGAGGGGTAGAGAGAGAGGGAGGGGTAGAGAGAGAGGGAGGGGTAGAGAGATGGGGAGGGGTAGAGAGAGAGGGAAGGGCAGAGAGAGAGGGGGAGGGGAAGAGAGACTTCGTTACTATCATGGGCAGCGCTGGGTACTACAGCTAGTTAAAGAAATAAAACTCACCTGTGCCACATTAAATGAGAGCGTAATGGCATAGAAGAAATTAGAGTTGGCACTGCCAGCATATATCCACAAGTGCCAAAGGACCGGGAAGAGAAGAGAACACACCGCCAGCATACAGGAGACTATGAAGATGTTACGCAAAACTGCATGAATAAGAAGACAGTTATTCAATAATTAGGAGACTGTGGAAGATCTACATTTTTCCACAAGTTTTTTTTATTTTTTTTCCCAAAATGGAACCAGAACAATGAGGTGGTTATCTGTGCGCTGCTGTGGAACGATGGAATGGTCAATACACTGGTTGTAGATGAAAGTGGTTTTTTTTTTCAACGCGTTTCAAAGTGATCCTCTCTTCTTCCTTAGGAAAGCCACCAGGAAACTTCAACAGGCATGGAAATACACCACCTTTCATCTACAACCAGTGTACTGGCTTTCATTGTTCCACAGCAGCGCGGAGATAACCACATCATTCTTCTGGTTCCGTTTTGGATCTTCTACAGCGTTAGGCCTTGTGGTTTCTGCAGCAGCCGATTAACAGGTTCTATTCAAGATTGTGATAGACACAACCACACAAGAGAGCGGACACTTCACTTGTTTCTTTCTCAGTTACACCGGGTAAGACCCTATTGCGCTCGTTTTGTTCATAGTGTATCCCCAAGTTGTTTTTTTTAGTATTATGACAAGCCACTGCTTTCCCATCCATCCATATAATAGATTGTAGGGTTACAAGCACAGAGGAATAATCTTCGGCTGGCACACTTCTTCTATGTGACTGTGCTCCCATTATGGCACTGTAATACAAACATTCATCCTATACATGTCAACTTCAGTACCATTAACATTGGTTGCATATCTATAGGCTTAAGGGGTGTTCTCCACTTTGGATAAACCCTTATTTTAAGTGGTTCTCAATGACCAGATCACAAAATTACTATTACTGTAAGAAACTAATCAGTAGAGTTGGTGCAAATTGATTCGCACAATCTGCCTCCCAGCTCCTGGCATTCATGGCTCTTTTCTGACAAGCTGGCTTAATGCGATGTCATGTGTGTTATGCCGCCAAGGAGATGTCGCACAAGCCCGGCTAACGAAATGCTAAACTGCTAGGAATCAGTTCTCCGGGCTGATATCCTGCAGCCATAGATTACTAATGTGGCTGGTAGACTGGATCCTGTGAATTGATTCGCACCAATACGATAATCATAGAGGTCTTTCCAGAAACTTACACCTCGAAAGATGAGACCACATTGGAAGGAGAGCCATGTAGAGAGCCACATCCCCCACAGTGGGGTAGGATTTGAAGATGCAGATAATCGCAATCTGTATAAACATCAGGAATACTGGATGGTCTCTGCAAGAAGAAAAAGCCAAGCTAGCAGTAATGTCCCACAGGAAAATATCAAGGGAAGATAGGCTTCTGTACCGGTAAAAGGGGTTTCCCCAATGTTCCCCTTACATTACTGTTCCCTGGCTGTAGGAGGCCACCCACTGTTTATAATGTAGTGAATTATAACATCCCAAGATATTATGTACTATATATTTATGTAGATATACATACCTATATTAAATATATATATATAAAAATATGTTACTGTGTATGTTTTTTTTTCATCTGGCGATCATGTCACGTGGTCGGTCAGCCAATTACTGACTGTGGCAAGTTGTGATCAGTGACTTGCTGAGTGAGCACTAAGGCTATGTACCCACGGCACTATGTACCCGCAAATATATCCACAGGTACTGCCGCAGGTTTCCCGCAGCTGATCCCCAGTATCCGCAGCTATACAATAGCTGCGGGATTCCAGCGAAATATCTGCAGTAAATCTGCAGACATTCATGCGACTTACCTGCGGAAGTCCTGGCCTCTATCTCCATAGTGGAGAGGCGGGAAATCCGCAGGAATAATTGACATGCAGTTACGTGCGGCTGCGGGACATTCACAGCATATTCTGCAGCTGCACGTATCCGCAGCATAGACACAGACACTCCCCATGTCCCATAGGGTAACATGGAGAGTGTCTGTGCTTGCCAAAACCTGCAGATTTATCTAGAAAATCCAGATAAATCTGCAGGTTTTCCCGCGGCAAATTCCGCGGTTACAGAGTCCCATTGGCACATAGCCTTACAGTGTGCAGAGAATGGTGCCAGGGGGCTCTCTAGCGGGCAACGGATAATTACCTTAACCTGTGATCGCTTACAGTTATTATGTACTGATTCTTTGTTATCATGAATCTGACCGTCAATTTATTTTTTATTTCATTAATCAATAATGCACATGAAAATAAGCAATTCTGTGATCTATCTTATCAGACGCATCGGCTTCTTTTATCCTCCTGGACTGATACTTTACTCTCAATTCAAGGGTAAAATAGGTACTTAATAAAGATAGATTTCCCCATTGCCAAGATAGGAGATGGCAGTGCAGGACAACACAGACATTGTGCTGCCAGTTCTACTGAAACCAGTTCCGTTCTCCATACACTTTTATGATCACTAATTGCCATCTTTTCTCTCAGTAATGGGAACGTCTTTATTCACTGAAAACAGATTTTACCTGTGAATTAATAATTTTGAGATTTCCAGGAGGAGAAAGAAGCAAATTTCCCAGATAAGATATACTACAAAGTATGTGTACTATTCATTTGTGAAATAAAAATTAAACCGATGATTACTCTTTAATAACATTATTTATCATCTGGGAACCGCCTTTAATCCTTTTCACAAGTAATAGTTTACAGCAAAGTTTGGCATGAGTTATATGGGCTCACATACTTGATAAGAGCTTCTAACTATGATGTGATGTGCTATCAGAGCATACCCCCAAGCCAGAACAAAAGGGAGGGCTGAGGGGGGTGGAATCCCTAACACACGGGGCACATTCATGCTTGTTACTTACTTTAACTTAATGGTTAATGGCACGGTGTAAAAGAACACATTAATCTGAAAGACACAGACGAAGAATAGGCTGAAGTGTGCGAACATCTCTGCAAAGAAGTACCAGAACAGGCCGATGTTTGGGGTCAAGTCAGGAACGGAAAGTCTAGATTAGATGTAAAAAGACAGAATGGTCAGAACATGCTGTATAGAAGGGTCATGGCTCCAATATAGGGAGAACACAAAAAAACCCAGAAAACAAAAACTTAAGGTGGGTTGACCGGGACTTTATTTCTTTTTACTATGTGTCAGAAAACCATCAGACAGGTAGTTAAGTGGCAACTTCCTGCGTGTTGTACCCAGCACCGGCACAGAGCAGTGATGGACCACTCCTGCTCTTCTTCCGGGCTGCTCTGCCGGCATCATGCTGATTCACATCCGGCTTCACCCATTTAAGCAGCGGGGAGCTGGCTCTCAATTATCATGACGTCAGCAGTCACACCCTACACCGCAGCAGAGCGGAAAAGAAGCCGCCGCCACTCTGGACATTGAGCGGCATTTGCTTACACTAACGCCGGTAGCAGCGGTCTGTGATTGCTTTGTGCCGGCGGAGACTGTAGCTGGGACCTGTACAAAATAGCACAACAAGGCACTTTTATCCCAAACAAAAAAACGGAGCAGCAGTGCGCATCCTCGACCGCTGCTCCATTCATTCCCTATGGGATGGCCAAGTATGGCACTCAGCTTTTACAAGCAGCCCCAAAGAGAAGGAATGGGGACGCATTGTAAGTCCCGGAGGTCTGATGCCCACTGATTTATTAGTTAACATCTATCCTGTGGACGGTTAATAACGTATCTTCACTGGACAACCCCTTTGAGTAAATTAAAGTAAATCAACATTTCACAGCCCCAATTCTAAAGTACCATTCTAAATACTTGGGAAATATTTAACATGTCTATATGGTATAAGAATGTGACACGGCAAGCAATCTCCTACCTGGAATAGCAAAGCAATGGTGCGTCCTACGCTCATTGGTTTCCCCACATACCTACCAGTCATCCATAAAATACATGGGGGGGGGATTAACAAATATCAGTGTTTACTATGTCAATATTCAGCTACCTCTCTATATTTCTATTGTTAGAACACATAGAGCCCTTATTTCTTGCCCGCATAGTTCAGTTTAGTTGAATGTCGCTGTTGTGTACTAACAGAAGTCAGCTGTGCCCTATATTCAGCCGCCTGTGCCCTGGTAGATAGGAATTAGAAGTGTAATGCAACGTTACATATGGCTGTTGCATGGTAATAGTTTAATATACTTTATTTTTGCACTTATGTTACTACTTTCACCAAAGAAGTAATTCTACTAGCAGAACTATAGTATTTTAGTGACCTTAATTTTTGGGTTTTTTTTGCCTGACCTCATTGCTAAATTCTGCCTACTTACATAAAGCCATAAACAGAATGTACAAAGTCCCAGGAGTTCAACAAGAAGAAGGAATGGCAAATCAAGATGGTCAGGCTGCCCAGGTAGAGGGCGGAATACTGGCAGGTGAGAATCCAGAAGCTAGAGCTGGACATCTTCACAGGTATAAATTCTCTCTGAGAGGAAACAGAAGTTACGATAGTGCTCAAGTCAGCAGACATTACGCCAAGTTTATGACTAAGACGGTACCTGGAGCAGATATAAGAGAGCCGCAGGGAACAAGGTAACGGGGTACAGAGACTGGTAGGTGGCTAATGACAGGAACGCTGCACTTAGGAGCGGGCTACCTAAGGAAAAACAGGACAACATGAGAACATCTGCAGTTATTGCACACACCATAGAAAACAAAGACCGATATATCCTCAGAACTGGAGCCGTTAATACACAATAAGGTAATTCATCAGCACTGGCGTTTTGTACTATGGTCTGGATAAAGGGTGCATTGGAGTCAGTTGCACCCAACTCATTAAGGGTCATGTGAATTTCAATTAATTTGCATATTTCAGCAGCCGTGTGCTACTGTAAGAAACGTACTCCAGTCCATGATTGGAGTACATGTGGTATAAATTATGATGTACGTCCCCCTCTCAATGAAGCTCCAGCCATTTTTCAAGCTGACTGGGACAGACCTGCACAGTTTTTGCACAAAAAACGTTTCATTGAGGACTTTCAAACCATTTTAAGCCAGAATTCTGGTGGAAACGGTTTGATGAATCAGGGTGTAAGCATTTTAAAGCATACCTATTACTGACACAACGAGAGAGGTTATGATGTCTTAAGGAGGTTTTGATACTGTAAATGCCCTGTCACACACAGAGATAAATCTGCGGCAGATCTGTGGTTGCAGTGAAATTGTGGACAATCAGTGCCAGGTTTGTGGCTGTGTACAAATGGAACAATATGTCCATGATTTCACTGCAACCACAGATCTGCCAAAGATTTATCTCTGCGTGTGACGGGGCCTTTAGGCTTCTACTTTTGACACTTCCTTTTTGATAACACATCTTTCTAGGACAAAGGGATTATAGCTCATTCAGAAATCTGTTTCACGTACAAGTTCAGTGTTTTTCACAGATACAACTTGAACCAAGTATAGTTTATGGAGCTGAACACGTCCGTTTTTTTTTGTGGACCGATTGCACATGAAACTGCGGACACTTGTCTGATATTGATCCGAGTGGTGGATCAAAATGGGCTCCGTGTGTCCTTGAATAAAAAATTGGACAGCACTCTCATGCCATCTGAGTCCTGTCTGTTTTTCATGGCCAGCTAGTTAGAAGTTAGAGAAGCTTTTTTTTTTTGTCATTTGCTAAAACTTGGACCAAGCTCGTATGACACTGGACAAAACCACTGAGGAGAAGGGAATTTTGTTTACTTACCGTAAATTCCTTTTCTTCTAGCTCCAATTGGGAGACCCAGACAGTGGGTGTATAGCTACTGCCTCTGGAGGCCGCACAAAGAACTACACTTAAAAGTGTAAGGCCCCTCCCCTTCTGGCTATACACCCTCCCGTAGGAGTACGGATTCCTCAGTTTTAGTACCAAAGCAAGAAGGAGGAAAGCCAATAACAGTTTCAAAAACAAATTCAATCCGATAACAAGATCGGAGAACTTAAGAAACAACATGAACAACATGTGCACCCGAAAAACGAAACCCTAAGAACAAATAGGGCGGGTGCTGGGTCTCCCAATTGGAGCTAGAAGAAAAGGAATTTACGGTAAGTAAACAAAATTCCCTTCTTTTTCGCTCCTAATTGGGAGACCCAGACAGTGGGACGTCCAAAAGCAGTCCCTGGGAGGGTAAAAAGATACCACATGAACGGGCTGTCAGACAGCCCTTTCCTACAGGTGGGCCACCGCCGCCTGAAGGACCTGTCTACCTAGGCTGGCATCTGCCGAAGCGTAGGTATGCACTCGATAGTGTTTGGTAAACGTGTGCAGACTCGACCAGGTAGCCGCCTGGCACACCTGCTGAGCCGTAGCCTGATGCCGCAATGCCCAGGACGCACCCACGGCTCTGGTAGAATGGGCCTTCAGTCCAGATGGAATGGGAAGCCCAGCAGAACGGTATGTGTGAAGAATTGGTTCCTTGATCCACCGCGCCAGGGTGGATTTGGAAGCTTGCGATCCCTTATGCTGACCAGCGACTAGGACAAAGAGCGCATCAGAACGGCGCAGAGACGCCGTGCGAGAAATGTAAATCCTGAGTGCTCTCACCAGGTCCAACAGATGTAAACCTTTTTCAAATTGGTGAACTGGATGCGGACACAAAGATGGCAAAGTGATATCCTGATTGAGATGAAAGGAAGAAACCACCTTGGGAGAAAACTCTGGAATTGGACGCAGTACTACCTTGTCTTGGTGAAACACCAGGAAGGGAGATTTGCAAGATAACGCCGCTAGCTCGGACACTCTTCGAAGAGACGTGACCGCCACAAGAAAAACTACTTTTTGTGAAAGCCGAGAAAGGGAAACCTCTTTCAAAGGCTCGAAAGGCGGCTTCTGGAGAGCAATGAGAACCTTGTTTAGATCCCAGGGTTCCAATGGCCGTCTGTAAGGAGGAACGATATGACAAACTCCTTGGAGAAACGTGCGTACTTTAGAAAGCCGTGCCAAGCGCTTCTGAAAGAATACGGATAGCGCGGAGACTTGACCCTTAAGAGAGCTAAGCGACAAACCTTTTTCCAACCCAGACTGCAGGAAGGAAAGAAAAATTGGCAATGCAAATGGCCAGGGAGAAAATCCCTGAGCCAAGCACCAAGCTAAGAATATCTTCCACGTCCTGTGATAGATCTTAGCTGAGGATGGTTTCCTAGCCTGTCTCATTGTGGCAACAACTTCATGAGATAAACCTGAGGCCGCTAGGATCCAGGACTCAATGGCCACACAGTCAGGTTCAGGGCCGCAGAATTCAGATGGAAAAACGGCCCTTGAGACAGTAAATCTGGACGGTCTGGTAGTGCCCACGGTTGGCCTACCGTGAGATGCCACAGATCCGGGTACCACGACCTTCTTGGCCAGTCTGGAGCGACGAGAATGGCTCGATGGCAGTCGGACCTGATTTTCCTGAGAACTCTGGGTAACAATGCTAGAGGTGGGAACACATAGGGTAGTCGGAATTGCGACCAATCCTGAACCAAGGAGTCTGCCGCCAGCGCTCGGTGATCGTGAGACCGTGCCATGAAAACTGGGACCTTGTTGTTGTGCCGTGACGCCATCAGATCGACGTCCGGCGTCCCCCAGCGGCAACAGATCTGCTGAAACACGTCCGGGTGAAGGGACCATTCTCCTGCGTCCATGCCCTGGCGACTGAGAAAGTCTGCTTCCCAGTTTTCCACGCCTGGAATGTGAACTGCGGATATGGTGGACGCTTTGCTTTCCACCCACGTCAAAATCCGCCGGACTTCTTGAAAGGCTTGGCGACTGCGTGTTCCCCCTTGGTGGTTGATGTACGCCACCGCCGTGGAATTGTCCGACTGAATCCGAATCTGCTTGCCTTCCAGCCATTGTTGGAAGGCTCGCAGAGCAAGATAGACTGCTCTGATTTCCAGAACATTGATCTGCAGGGTGGACTCTTCCTGAGTCCACGTCCCCTGAGCCCTGTGGTGGAGAAACACCGCTCCCCACCCTGATAGGCTCGCATCCGTCGTGACCACTGCCCAGGATGGGGGTAGGAACGACTTTCCCTGTGACAATGAGGTGGGGAGAAGCCACCAACGCAGAGAGTCCTTGGCAGTCTGAGAGAGGGAGACAGTCCTGTCGAGGGACGTCGATTTCCCATCCCATTGGCGTAGAATGTCCCATTGTAGAGGGCGCAGATGAAACTGCGCGAACGAGACCGCCTCCATCGCTGCTACCATCTTTCCTAGGAAATGCATGAGGCGCCTCAGTGAGTGCGACTGACTCTGAAGGAGAGATTGCACTCCTGTCCGTAGCGAACACTGCTTGTCCAGTGGAAGCTTCACTATCGCTGAGAGAGTATGAAACTCCATGCCAAGATAAGTCAGAGATTGGGTCGGGGTTAGATGAGACTTTGGAAAGTTGATAATCCACCCGAAACTCTGGAGAGTGTCTAGTGCCACCTTCAGACTGTGTTGGCATGCCTCTTGAGAGGGTGCCTTTATAAGCAGGTCGTCTAGATACGGGATGACCGAGTGACCTTGCGAGTGCAGAACAGCTACTACTGCTGCCATGACCTTGGTGAAGACCCGGGGGGCTGTTGCCAGACCGAAAGGTAACGCTACGAACTGCAGGTGTTCGTCGTGTATGACGAAGCGTAGGAAACGCTGATGCTCTGGCGCAATCGGCACGTGGAGATACGCATCTTTGATATCTATTGATGCTAGAAAATCTCCTTGAGACATTGAGGGTATGACGGAGCGTAGGGATTCCATCCGGAACCTCCTGACTTTTACGTGTCTGTTGAGCAACTTTAGATCCAGGACGGGTCGATACGATCCGTCCTTTTTTGGGACCACAAACAGATTGGAGTAAAAACCGTGACCTTGTTCCTGAAGAGGGACGGAGGTCACCACTCCTTCCGCCTTTAGAGCGGCCACCGCCTGCAACAGAGCATCGGCTCGGTCTGGTGGTGGAGAAGTTCTGAAGAAACGAGTTGGCGGACGAGAACTGAACTCTATCCTGTACCCGTGAGACAGAATATCCCTCACCCAACGGTCTTTGACGCGTGACAGCCAAATGTCGCCAAAGTGGGAAAGCCTCCCACCGACCGAGGGTGTGGGAATCGGAGACTGCAAGTCATGAGGACGCCGTCTTGGCAACGGTTCCTCCGGCTGTCTTTTTTGGGCGTGACTGAGACCTCCAAGAATCTGAGCGTCTCTGATCTTTTTGAGTCTTTTTTGACGAGGAGAATTGGGACCTGCCCGGTCCTCGAAAGGACCGATAACCAGACTGACCCCTCCTCTGTTGGGGTTTGTTTTGTCTGTGTTGCGGTAAGGATGAGTCCTTACCCTTGGAGTGTTTGATGATTTCATCCAAACGCTCTCCAAACAATCGGTCACGAGAAAAAGGCAAATTGGTTAAGCACTTCTTGGAATGAGAATCTGCCTTCCAGTGTCTCAACCACAGGGCCCTACGCAAAACAACGGAGTTGGCTGACGCCACTGCCGTGCGGCTTGTAGCGTCAAGAACAGCATTAATCGCGTACGACGCGAATGCCGCCATTTGCGAGGTCAATGGTGCTACCTGCGGGGTAAATGCACGTGTGACTGAGTCGACTTGCACAAGCCCGGCTGAGATAGCTTGGAGTGCCCATACGGCAGCAAAAGATGGCGCTAACGACGCTCCAATAGCTTCATAGATGGATTTCAGCCAGAGCTCCATCTGCCTGTCAGTGGCATCTTTAAGTGCCGCTCCATCTTCAACTGCAACCAAGGATCTAGCTGCAAGCCTGGAAATTGGAGGATCCACTTTTGGACACTGGGTCCAACCCTTGACCACCTCAGGGGGAAAAGGATAGCGTGTATCTTTAAGCCGTTTAGAAAAACGCCTTTCCGGATAAGCGTGGGGTTTCTGGATTGCGTCTCTAAAGTCAGCGTGGTCCAGAAAAGTGCTTAATGTACGCTTAGGATATCTGAAATGGATTCTCTCGTGCTGCGAAGCTGACTCCTCTACAAGAGGAGCTGGTGGGGAAATATGTAACATCTTATTGATGGACGCTATAAGATCATTAACTATGGCGTCACCATCTGGTGTATCTAGATTGAGAGCGGTCCCAGGATCAGAATCCTGATCAGTTACGTCCGCCTCATCACCCATAGATTCATCTCGCTGGGATCCTGACCATTGAGATGAATGTGAAGGCCCCTCATAGCGAGCCCGCTTAGGTTGCCTGGGGCCATCGTCCGAGTCAGAGTCTTCACCCTGAGGTGTATGTGCCCGTCCCGGAGCTTGGAAGTAGTTCAGCTGAGGGGGACCAGGGGGCAATGATTGCACAGTGTCCGTGGCCTGAAGTACAGGCCTAGCTCGCAATGTGTCAAGAATTTGTGACATAGTGAGAGACATTCTGTCAGCAAAAGCCGTAAACTCAGTTCCTGTCACCTGGACAGCATTCACAGGTGGTACACCCTGGGTCACGTCCAGCAGAGGTCCCGACTGTGCCAGTGCCGCAGGGGCCGAGCACTGCACACAATGGGGGTCAGTGGAGCCTGCCGGTAGAAAAGTCCCACATGCGGTACAGGAAGCATATAATGTCTGTGCCTTGGCACCCTTGCGTTTTGTGGACGACATGCTGTTGGCTCTCTGCAATGTGAGAGAGTCTATAGCCAAAGGGCGACCAGCGCTATGCAGTACAAAGTATTTTCAGGAACAAAATACTAAGATTACTACTGGCACAAGAGGGGGTGAGCCCAGAGGGCTGCTTACCGCCCGCTGAATAGCGGGTAAGAGGCGCAGAATTCCTTGTCTGGGTCTCCCCGGCTCCCCTCTGTAGTTCAGCGTGTCAGCAGGAATGGCTGCCGGCGTCTGTGGAGAGGGGCGGCCCGTGGGAGTTCCCAAACAAAAGTGCGGGAAACAGTGTCCCCTCTGTGCCTATTGTGAGGGCTGGAGTATGTAAAAACGACTCCAGCCCTCAGCGCTGATGCACTGACCAGCGTCCCGCCCCTCTCCTGACTGGCAGGTCTGGGGGCGGGAACGAACGGAACTAGGCCGCAAAAGCCGGGGACTCGAGTTATCAGCGCGGCCGCCGTAAAAGCGCGGCCCGCGCTGAAGTCCCCGGCGCACCACAAGTGCCAGCCGCGCCGCAGTCCCAGCGGCCGGCGCGACCGTTCCCCAAAAGTGTGCCTGCTTCAGCGAGCTGAATGAGGCCATGGCACAAGCGCCGCAGCGCTGATGTCCCCGGCGCACTACAACACCCAGCATGCTGCGGTGTGAGCGCCAAATGCACGGGGACACAGAGTACCTTGAGGAAGCAGGGCCATGTCCCTGATGTACTCCGCTCCATCCAGCATCTTCTCCAGGGGCTGTAGATGGAGCACGGTCTCAGTGCCTGGAGACCAGTAAATCCCACTTCACCCAGAGCCCTGTAAAAAGGGATGGGGAAGGAATCAGCATGTGGGCGCCAGCCACCGTACCCGCAATGGGTACCTCAACCTTACAAACACCTCCGACATACAGTGGGGTGAGAAGGGAGCATGCTGGGAGCCCTGTATGGGCCCTCTTTTCTTCCATCCGACATAGTCAGCAGCTGCTGCTGACTAAAAACAATGGAGCTATGCGTGCGTGTCTGACCTCCTTCGCACAAAGCTAAAACTGAGGAATCCGTACTCCTACGGGAGGGTGTATAGCCAGAAGGGGAGGGGCCTTACACTTTTAAGTGTAGTTCTTTGTGCGGCCTCCAGAGGCAGTAGCTATACACCCACTGTCTGGGTCTCCCAATTAGGAGCGAAAAAGAAAGTCTGTTTTTCTCATACGTGAAAGCGGACATCTGAATGAGCCCCTACAGCAGGGGTCCCCAACTCCAGTCCTCAAGGGCCACCAACAGTGCATGTTTTCAGGGTCTCCTTAGTATTGAACAGGTGACAATTTAATCACCTGCACAGGTGATGATTCTAGCACCCATGCAAAGCTAAGGAAATCCAGAAAACATGCACTTTTGGTGGCCCTTGACGACTGGAGTTGGGAACCCCTGCCCTACAGTCTGTCTTATGGACTGTCAGGAATCTGATATGCAAATTGTCTGTTCAGTGAGGAAGGTACAGACTATCTATAGGTACCACCTATTGGGTCTAAGAGGAAAACTATTCTCCTTGGGGAGATTAACACACCAATCTGGCATGCCAGTAAGGAGACTTAGGGGTACTTTGCACACTACGACATCGGAAGCCGATGCTTGCGAAGCTGAGCGTGATAGTCGTTGCCCCCGTCGCAGCAGCGATATCTTGTGATAGCAGCCGTAGCGAATATTATCGCTACGGCAGCTTCACATGCACTTACCTGCCCTGCGACGTCGCTCTGGCCGGCGACCCGCCTCCTTCCTAAGGGGGGGTCGTGCGGCGTCACAGTGACGTCACACGGCAGGCAGCCAATAGAAACGGAAGGGCGGAGATGAGCGGGACGTAAACATCCCGCCCACCTCCTTCCTTCCGCATAGCCGGTGGAGGCAGGTAAGGAGATATTCCTCGCTCCTGCGGTGTCACACACAGCGATGTGTGGTGCGGCAGGAACGAGGAACAACATTGTACAGTCGCTGCAGCGAAATTATGAAAATGTCGGACACTACACTGATCATACGATTACAATGCTTTTGCGCTCGTTAATTGTTTCAAAAAGGATTTACACACTACGATATAAACTGCGACGCCGGATGTGTGTCACTTTTGATTTGACCCTACCGACATCGCAGCTGCGATGTCGTAGTGTGCAAAGTACCCCTTAAAGGCTGCAATGCTTCTCTGGGTACTATGCAAAGTGTCTCTTCAGGGAGGAAGGAGACAAACTCTGGTGCCACATATTGGAAGTAGCAATCCAAAAAGTGACCCTTTAACAAGCCTTGTCATACGACTTAAGATTTATGACAGATCATAACCTAAATCTGCAGACACGGTGTTTCGGGATGGTTGTCCCTAGTCAATGCAAAGTATGAGATCTGATCTGGCTACATGAGAGGCTAAGGGGAAAACTATTCTCCTTAGAGAATCGGATACAAATCTGGCCCCCAGCCCCACAAACTACCAGAGAAATTAGTGCAGCATTTGCTGGTATTCTCTCCCCCGTGTCTGTGTCTATCATAAGTAACACAAGGCTTTTATAGCGCCTCTTCAATCCCCTATGGAGGAAAACACTGAATCATCTGTGTGAATTTCAGACACCAGACTCACCTTTCACCGTAGCCAAGATAAATAAAGCAATTATTGCATTACTGATGGCGCAGGTAGATTTGGCCACACAGGATAGGACAGTGTACGGGTTCAACAAGTAGCTGAAATGACAATTAGCCATTAATGAGAAAGGCAGAAAAACATCCGCTCACTACAATTACTTTATTGTGCAGCAGGTCTAATTAAAATATAATAGAAGCAAAAGCAAAGCAAACCTATTCTTATGATACAGCATGTAACAGGTTAAAAATTAACCAGATCGCTGCCCATGAAGTGAATTCACAGCTGATGCAGTCATGCCAAAACCATTACAACTGGGATAAGAAGTCAGTTAATATGGCTGAGATCAAGAAATTATTTAACGTGGTTATTCAGTACTCGGATAACCCCTTCTCACTCTGAATGTTTACCCCTGTTCAAATAAAAACACTTGTCCTCGCCTCCTGTGCTGACGCCATTCCAACAGTGTCGGTGCTCACTCTCCTGGGGCTCATGTAACATTGCTGCGTCACTCAAGCCCTGTGCCGAATCATCGCTGACTTCAATCTCCCCACCTCCCGACAAATCAAACATCAAGAGGAAGTCAGAGCTGTGGCTGCCACTCCTGTACTATTGATGTTTGATACATCTGAAGGCGAGGATAAAGAACTGGCGCTGATTTGGCGCTGGACTCGTGTAATGTAACAATGTTACATGAGCCCCAGGAGAGCGAGCGCAGACACCGCTGGAATGGCACCAGCACCGGAGGGGAGTATAAGTGTTTTTATTTGAATGGGGGCAAACAGAGTGAGAGGGAGGTTTTCAGAGTAGTAGACAACCCTTTTAAATGGGTTTACCGAAACACAAAAAAGTATCTAAAGCAAATGTCAGAATAAATACATTCCTAAATAAATCACACTCCGTTTGTCTAGAGAGGTAATCACTAGAAAGAAGGGAATTTTGTTTACTTACCGTAAATTCCTTTTCTTCTAGCTCCAATTGGGAGACCCAGACAATTGGGTGTATAGCTATGCCTCCGGAGGCCACACAAAGTATTACACTAAAAGTGTAAAGCCCCTCCCCTTCTGCCTATACACCCCCCATGCTCACGGGCTCCTCAGTTTTGGTGCAAAAGCAAGAAGGAGGAAAAGAAGGGAATTTTGTTTACTTACCGTAAATTCCTTTTCTTCTAGCTCCAATTGGGAGACCCAGACAATTGGGTGTATAGCTATGCCTCCGGAGGCCACACAAAGTATTACACTAAAAGTGTAAAGCCCCTCCCCTTCAGCCTATACACCCCCCGTGCTGCCACGGGCTCATCAGTTTTGGTGCAAAAGCCCGAAGGAGGAAAAAATTATAAACTGGTTTAAAGTAAATTCAATCCGAAGGAATATCGGAGAACTGAAACCATTTAACATGAACAACATGTGTATACAAAAACAGGGGCGGGTGCTGGGTCTCCCAATTGGAGCTAGAAGAAAAGGAATTTACGGTAAGTAAACAAAATTCCCTTCTTCTTTGTCGCTCCTTATTGGGAGACCCAGACAATTGGGACATCCAAAAGCAGTCCCTGGGTGGGTAAATAATACCTCATAATAGAGCCGTAACGGCTCCGTCCTACAGGTGGGCAACTGCCGCCTGAAGGACTCGCCTACCTAGGCTGGCATCTGCCGAAGCATAGGTATGCACCTGATAGTGTTTCGTGAAAGTGTGCAGGCTCGACCAGGTAGCTGCCTGACACACCTGTTGAGCCGTAGCCTGGTGTCGCAAGGCCCAGGACGCTCCCACGGCCCTGGTAGAATGGGCCTTCAGTCCAGAGGGAACCTTCGAGAATTGGTTCCTTGATCCACCGAGCCAGGGTTGACTTGGAAGCTTGTGTCCCTTTACGCTGGCCAGCGACAAGGACAAAGAGTGCATCCGAGCGGCGCAGGGGCGCCGTACGAGAAATGTAGAGTCTGAGTGCTCTCACCAGATCTAACAAGTGCAAATCCTTTTCACATTGGTGAACTGGATGAGGACAAAACGAGGGTAAGGAGATGTCCTGATGTAAGGAGGGACGATGTGACAAACCCCTTGCAGGAACGTGCGTACCTGTGGGAGTCTGGCCAGGCGCTTCTGAAAAAAACACAGAGAGCGCAGAGACTTGTCCCTTAAGGGAGCCTAGCGACAAACCCTTTTCCAATCCGGATTGAAGAAAGGACAGAAAAGTGGGCAAGGCAAATGGCCAGGGAGAAAACCCGAGCAGAGCACCACGACAGGAATATTTTCCACGTCCTGTGGTAGATCTTGGCGGACGTTGGTTTCCTAGCCTGTCTCATAGTGGCAATGACCTCTTGAGATAATCCTGAAGACGCTAGGATCCAGGACTCAATGGCCACACAGTCAGGTTGAGGGCCGCAGAATTCAGATGGAAAAACGGCCCTTGAGACAGCAAATCTGGTCGGTCTGGCAGTGCCCACGGTTGGCCGACCGTGAGATGCCACAGATCCGGGTACCACGACCTCCTCGGCCAGTCTGGAGCGACAAGGATGGCGCGGCGGCAGTCGGCCCTGATCTTGCGTAACACTCTGGGCAACAGTGCCAGAGGAGGAAACACATAAGGAAGCCGAAACTGCGACCAATCCTGAACTAAGGCGTCTGCCGCCAGAGCTCTGTGATCTTGAGATCGAGCCATGAATGTTGGGACCTTGTTGTTGTGCCGTGACGCCATTAGGTCGACGTCCGGCATCCCCCAGCGGCAACAGATCTCCTGAAACACGTCCGGGTGAAGGGACCATTCCCCTGCATCCATGCCCTGGCGACTGAGAAAGTCTGCTTCCCAGTTTTCTACGCCCGGGATGTGAACTGCGGATATGGTGGATGCTGTGGCTTCCACCCACAGCAGAATCCGCCGGACTTCCTGGAAGGCTTGCCGACTGCGTGTCCCACCTTGGTGGTTGATGTAAGCCACCGCTGTGGAGTTGTCCGACTGAATTCGGATCTGCTTGCCTTCCAGCCACTGCTGGAACGCTTTTAGGGCAAGATACACTGCCCTGATCTCCAGAACATTGATCTGAAGTGAGGACTCTTGCTGAGTCCACGTACCCTGAGCCCTGTGGTGGAGAAAAACTGCTCCCCACCCTGACAGACTCGCGTCCGTCGTGACCACCGCCCAGGATGGGGGTAGGAAGGATTTCCCCTTCGATAATGAGGTGGGAAGAAGCCACCACCGAAGGGAAGCATTGGTTGCCTGAGAGAGGGAGACGTTCCTGTCTAGGGACGTCGGCATCCTGTCCCACTTACGTAGGATGTCCCATTGAAGTGGACGCAGGTGAAACTGCGCGAAAGGGACTGCTTCCATTGCTGCCACCATCTTCCCCAGGAAGTGCATGAGGCGCCTCAAGGGGTGTGACCGACCTTGAAGGAGAGATTGCACCCCTGTCTGTAGTGAACGCTGTTTGTCCAGCGGAAGCTTCACTATTGCTGGAAGAGTATGAAACTCCATGCCAAGATATGTCAGCGATTGGACCGGTGTCAGATTTGACTTTGGAAAATTGATGATCCACCCGAAACTCTGGAGAATCTCCAGAGTAACGTTGAGGCTGTGTTGGCATGCCTCTTGAGAGGGTGCCTTGACCAGCAGATCGTCTAAGTAAGGTATCACTGAGTGACCCTGAGAGTGGAGGACCGCAACTACTGTAGCCATGACCTTGGTGAAAACCCTTGGGGCTGTCGCCAGGCCGAACGGCAGTGCCGCGAACTGAAGGTGTTCGTCTCCTATGGCGAAGCGCAAGAAGCGCTGATGCTCTGGAGCAATTGGTACGTGGAGATAAGCATCCTTGATATCGATCGATGCTAGGAAACCTCCTTGGGACATTGAGGCGATGACGGAGCGGAGGGATTCCATCCGGAACCGCCTGGTCCTTACGTGTTTGTTGAGCAGATTTAGGTCCAAAACAGGACGGAAGGACCCGTCCTTCTTTGGAACCACAAACAGGTTGGAGTAGAAACCGTGACCCTGTTGCTGAAGAGGAACCGGGACCACCACTCCTTCTGCCTTCAGAATGCCCACCGCCTGCAGAAGAGCCTCGGCTCGCTCGGGAGGCGGAGATGTTCTGAAGAATCGAGTCGGAGGACGAGAGCTGAACTCTATCCTGTAACCGTGAGACAAAATGTCTCTCACCCAACGGTCTTTTACTTGTGGCAGCCAGGTGTCGCAAAAACGGGAGAGCCTGTCACCGACCGAGGATGAGGTGTGAGGAGGCCGTAAGTCATGAGGAAGCCGCCTTAGTAGCGGCACCTCCGGCGGTCTTTTTAGGGCGTGATTTAGACCGCCATGCGTCGGAGTTCCTCTGATCCTTCTGCGGCCTTTTGGACGAGGAGAATTGGGACCTGCCCGCACTCCGAAAGGACCGAAACCTCGACTGTCCCCTCCTCTGTTGGGGCGTTTTTGGTTTGGCCTGGGGTAAGGATGTTTCCTTTCCCTTGGATTGTTTGATGATTTCATCCAATCTCTCACCAAACAAACGGTCGCCAGAAAATGGCAATCCAGTTAAACACTTTTTGGAAGCCGAATCTGCCTTCCATTCCCGCAGCCACAAGGCCCTGCGTATTGCCACCGAATTGTCGGCTGCAACCGCCGTACGGCTCGCAGAGTCCAGGACAGCATTAATAGCGTAGGACGCAAATGCCGACGTTTGAGAGGTTATGGACGCCACCTGCGGCGCAGACGTACGTGTGAGTGCGTCAATTTGCGCCTGACCAGCTGAGATAGCTTGGAGTGCCCATACGGCTGCGAATGCTGGAGCAAAAGACGCGCCGATAGCTTCATAGATGGATTTCAACCAGAGCTCCATCTGTCTGTCAGTGGCATCCTTGAGTGAAGCTCCATCTTCCACTGCAACTATGGATCTAGCCGCAAGTCTGGAGATTGGAGGATCCACCTTGGGACACTGAGTCCAGCCCTTGACCACGTCAGGGGGGAAAGGGTAACGTGTATCCTTAAGGCGCTTGGAAATACGCTTATCTGGACAAGCTCGGTGTTTCTGGACTGCCTCTCTGAAGTCAGAGTGGTCCAGAAACATACTCTTTGTACGCTTGGGAAACCTGAAACGGAATTTCTCCTGCTGAGAGGCTGACTCCTCCACTGGAGGAGCTGAGGGAGAAATATCCAACATTTCATTGATGGACGCAATAAGATCATTCACTATGGCGTCCCCATCAGGAGTATCAAGGTTGAGAGCGGCTTCAGGATCAGAATCCTGATCAGCTACCTCCGCTTCATCATACAGAGAGTCCTCTCGCTGAGACCCTGAACATTGTGATGATGTCGAGGGGATATCATAGCGAGCTCGCTTAATCGGTCTGGGGCTGCGGTCCGTGTCAGAGACCTCACCCTGGGATCCATGAGACACCCCGGGAGGACATTGCTGTTCCAACTGAGGGGGACCAGGGGGCAATGATTCCACAGTGTCCCTGGCTTGAGATGCCGGCCTGGACTGCAAGGCTTCTAATATCTTAGCCATAGTCTCAGAAAGTCTTTCAGTAAAAACTGCAAACTCCGTCCCTGTCACCTGGACAGTGTTAACAGGTGGTTCTCCCTGGGCCACCCTTAGCAGAGGCTCCGGCTGAGAAAGTGCCACAGGGGCCGAGCATTGCACACAATGAGGGTCAGTGGAACCTGCCGGCAGTATAGCCGTACATGCTGCACAGGCAGCATAGTAAGTCTGTGCTTTGGCACCCTTGCTATTTGTGGACGACATGCTGTTGTCTCCTCTGAGCAATACAGGAGGGTATATAGACAAAAATCAACAGTGCACCATACAGTGTAAAGTATAGTCTATAATCATATAATCTATAAGTACACTTCTGCACTAGTGGGGCCAGCACCACAGGTGCTATTTACCGCCTGCGCAAAGCGGTTGTGTGGGCACCAGAAATCCTGCCTGGGTCTCCCTGAGCTTGTCTCTCCTCTCCAGCGTTAGCAGAGCTGAGAGGAATGGCTGCCGGCGTCCTGAGGAGAGGAGGGAGCCGTGGGCGTGACCCAGAAAAGTGCGGGAACTGGTGCCCCACTGTGCAGAGATGGGCGGGTGGAGTATGCAAAGCATGCTCCAGCCCTCAGTGCTGCCGTCCTGTACAGCGTCCCGCCCTTCCCCTGACTGGCAGGGCTGGGGGCGGGAAGAAAACGAGACTAGGCCGCAAAAGCCGGGGACTCGAGTTATAAGCGCGGCCGCCGTATAAGCGCGGTCGGCGCGGAAGTCCCCGGCGCACTAACAGTCCCAGCCGCGCCGCAGTGATAACCATGGCAGCGGCGGTCAGCGCGGCAGTCCCCGTACACGAACACACTCAGCGACGCTGAAGTGTGTAATGGCACAAACGCAGTCAGCGCTGCTGTCCCCGGTGCACTAGCACACCCAGCAATGCTGGAGTGTTGCTGTGCGCGGTCCCCACGGGGACACAGAGTACCTCAAAGTAGCAGGGCCATGTCCCTGAACGATACTCGGCTCCTATCCAGCATGGTCCTCAGGAGCTGTGGATGGAGCACGGTCTCCTGTGCCTGGAGACCGAAAGGATCCCACTTCACCCAGAGCCCTAATTGAGGGATGGGGAAGGAAAGCAGCATGTGGGCTCCAGCCTCCGTACCCGCAATGGATACCTCAACCTTAACAACACCGCCGACAAGAGTGGGGTGAGAAGGGAGCATGCTGGGGGCCCTGTTATGGGCCCTCTTTTCTTCCATCCGACATAGTCAGCAGCTGCTGCTGACTAAGCTGTGGAGCTATGCGTGGATGTCTGCCTCCTTCGCACAAAGCATAAAAACTGATGAGCCCGTGGCAGCACGGGGGGTGTATAGGCTGAAGGGGAGGGGCTTTACACTTTTAGTGTAATACTTTGTGTGGCCTCCGGAGGCATAGCTATACACCCAATTGTCTGGGTCTCCCAATAAGGAGCGACAAAGAAAATTATAATTGGTTTAAAGTAACTTCAATCCGAAGGAATATCTGAGAACTGAAACCATTCAACATGAACAACATGTGTACACAAAAAACAGGGGCGGGTGCTGGGTCTCCCAATTGGAGCTAGAAGAAAAGGAATTTACGGTAAGTAAACAAAATTCCCTTCTTCTTTGTCGCTCCATTGGGAGACCCAGACAATTGGGACGTCCAAAAGCAGTCCCTGGGTGGGTAAATAATACCTCATAATAGAGCCGTAACCGGCTCCGTCCTACAGGTGGGCAACCGCCGCCTGAAGGACTAGCCTACCTAGGCTGGCATCTGCCGAAGCATAGGTATGCACCTGATAGTGTTTCGTGAAAGTGTGCAGGCTCGACCAGGTAGCCGCCTGACACACCTGCTGAGCCGTAGCCTGGTGCCGCAAAGCCCAGGACGCTCCCACGGCCCTGGTAGAATGGGCCTTCAGCCCAGAGGGAACCGGAAGCCCGGAGGAACGATAAGCCTCGAGAATTGGTTCCTTGATCCACCGAGCCAGGGTTGACTTGGAAGCTTGTGTCCCTTTACGCTGGCCAGCGACAAGGACAAAGAGTGCATCCGAGCGGCGCAGGGGCGCCGTACGAGAAATGTAGAATCTGAGTGCTCTCACCAGATCTAACAAGTGCAAATCCTTTTCACATTGGTGAACTGGATGAGGACAAAAAGAGGGTAAGGAGATATCCTGATTGAGATGAAAGGGGGATACCACCTTAGGGAGAAATTCCGGAACCGGACGCAGCACCACCTTGTCCTGGTGAAACACCAGGAAGGGGGCTTTGCATGACAGCGCTGCTAGCTCAGACACTCTCCGAAGCGAAGTGACTGCTACTAGGAAAACCACTTTCTGCGAAAGGCGTGAGAGAGAGATATCCCTCATTGGCTCGAACGGTGGTTTCTGAAGAACCATCAGCACCCTGTTCAGATCCCAGGTTTCTAACGGACGCTTGTAAGGAGGTACGATGTGACAAACCCCCTGCAGGAACGTGCGAACCTGTGGAAGTCTGGCTAGGCGCTTCTGAAAAAAGACAGAGAGCGCAGAGACTTGTCCCTTAAGGGAGCCTAGTGACAAACCCTTTTCTAATCCGGATTGAAGGAAGGACAGAAAAGTGGGCAAGGTAAACGGCCAGGGAGAAACACCCTGAGCAGAGCACCACGACAGGAATATTTTCCACGTCCTGTGGTAGATCTTGGCGGACGTTGGTTTTCTAGCCTGTCTCATGGTGGTAATAACCTTTCGAGATAATCCTGAAGACGCTAGGATCCGGGACTCAATGGCCACACAGTCAGGTTCAGGGCCGCAGAATTCAGATGGAAAAACGGCCCTTGAGACAGCAAGTCTGGTCGGTCTGGTAGTACCCACGGTTGGCCGACCGTGAGATGCCACAGATCCGGGTACCACGACCTCCTCGGCCAGTCTGGAGCGACGAGGATGGCGCGGCGGCAGTCGGCCCTGATCTTGCGTAACACTCTGGGCAACAGTGCCAGAGGAGGAAACACATAAGGGAGTTGAAACTGCGACCAATCCTGAACTAAGGCGTCTGCCGCCAGAGCTCTGTGATCTTGAGACCGTGCCATGAACGTCGGGACCTTGTTGTTGTGCCGGGACTCCATTAGGTCGACATCCGGCATGCCCCAGCGGCAACAGATCTCCTGAAACACGTCCGGGTGAAGGGACCATTCCCCTGCATCCATGCCCTGGCGACTGAGAAAGTCTGCTTCCCAGTTGTCTACGCCCGGGATGTGAACTGCGGATATGGTCGAGGCTGTGGCTTCCACCCACAGCAGAATCCGCCGAACTTCCTGGAAGGCTTGCCGACTGCGTGTCCCGCCTTGGTGGTTGATGTATGCCACCGCTGTGGAGTTGTCCGACTGAATTCGGATCTGTTTGCCTTCCAGCCACGGCTGGAACGCTTTTAGGGCAAGATACACTGCCCTTATCTCCAGAACATTGATCTGAAGGGAGGACTCTGTCTGAGTCCAAGTCCCCTGAGCCCTGTGGTGAAGAAAGACCGCTCCCCACCCTGACAGGCTCGCGTCCGTCGTGACCACAGCCCAGGATGGGGGCAGGAAGGATTTCCCCTCCGACAGAGAAGTGGGAAGAAGCCACCACTGAAGGGAAGCTTTGGCTGCCCGAGAAAGGGAGACGTTCCTGTCGAGGGACGTCGACTTCCTGTCCCATTTGCGGAGAATGTCCCATTGAAGTGGGCGCAGATGAAACTGCACAAAAGGAACTGCCTCCATTGCTGCCACCATCTTCCCTAGGAAGTGCATGAGGCACCTCAGGGGGTGTGACTGACCATGAAGGAGAGATTGCACCCCTGTTTGTAGTGAACGCTGTTTGTTCAGCGGAAGCTTCACTATCGCTGAGAGAGTATGAAACTCCATGCCAAGATATGTCAGTGATTGGGCCGGTGTCAGATTTGACTTTGGAAAATTGATGATCCACCCGAAACTCTGGAGAGTTTCCAGAGCAATGTTCAGGCTGTGTTGGCATGCCCCTTGAGAGGGTGCCTTGACAAGTAGATCGTCTAAGTAAGGGATCACCGAGTGTCCCTGAGAGTGTAGGATTGCTACCACTGTTGCCATGACCTTGGTGAAGACCCGTGGGGCTGTTGCCAGGCCAAAAGGTAGTGCCACGAACTGAAGGTGTTCGTCCCCTATGGCGAAGCGCAGGAAGCGCTGATGCTCTGGTGCAATCGGAACGTGGAGATAAGTATCTTTGATGTCTATTGATGCCAGGAAATCTCCTTGGGACATTGAGGCGATGACGGAGCGGAGCGATTCCATCCGGAACCGCCTGGTTTTCACATGCTTGTTGAGCAGCTTTAGGTCCAAAACGGGACGGAAGGATCCGTCCTTTTTTGGCACCACGAACAAGTTGGAGTAAAAACCGTGACCCCGTTGCTGAAGAGGAACCGGGATCACCACTCCTTCCTCCTTCAGGGTGCCCACCGCCTGCATAAGAGCCTCGGCTCTGTCGGGGGGTGGAGATGTTCTGAAGAAACGAGTCGGAGGACGAGAGTTGAACTCTATCCTGTAACCGTGAGATAGAATGTCTCTCACCCATCGGTCTTTTACTTGTGGCAGCCAGGCGTCGCAAAAGCGGGAGAGCCTGCCACCGACCGAGGATGCGGTTTGAGGAGGCCGAAAGTCATGCGGAGGCCGCTTTGGGAGCGGTTCCTCCGGCGGTCTTCTTAGGACGTGACTTAGACCGCCATGCATCGGAGTTCCTCTGATCTTTCTGAGGCCTTTTGGACGAGGAAAATTGAGATCTGCCCGCGGTCCGAAAGGACCGAAACCTCGATTGTACCTTCCGTGGTTGAGGTCTGTTTGGTCTGGACTGGGGTAAGGATGAATCCTTTCCCTTGGATTGTTTAATGATTTCATCCAATCGCTCACCAAACAAGCGGTCGCCAGCCAATGGCAAACCGGTTAAGAACTTTTTGGAAGCAGAGTCTGCCTTCCATTCACGTAGCCACATGGCCCTGCGGAGTACCACCGAGTTGGCGGATGCCACCGCCGTACGGCTCGCAGAGTCCAGGATAGCATTAATGGCGTAGGACGCAAACGCCGACGCCTGATTGGTTAAGGACACCACTTGCGGGGCAGATGTACGTGTTACTGCATTAATCTGCGCCTGACAAGCTGAGATAGCTTGGAGTGCCCATACGGCAGCGAATGCTGGGGCAAAAGACGCGCCTATAGCTTCATAGATGGATTTCAACCATAGTTCCATCTGTCTGTCAGTGGCATCTTTGAGTGAAGCCCCATCTTCCACTGCAACTATGGATCTAGCCGCCAGTCTGGAGATTGGAGGATCCACCTTAGGACACTGAGTCCAGCCCTTGACAACCTCGGGGGGGGGAAGGGATAACGTGTGTCCTTAAGACGCTTGGAAAAACGCTTGTCTGGACAGTCTCGGTTTTTCTGGATTGCCTCTCTGAAGTCAGAGTGATCCAGAAACATATTTAATGTACGCTTTGGAAACCTGAAACGAAATTTCTCCTGAGAAGCAGACTCCTCAATTGTAGGAGCTGGGGGAGAAATATCCAACACCTGATTGATGGTCGCTATAAGGTCATTCACTACTGCGTCACCTTCAGGCGTATCTAGGTTGAGAGCGGCTTCAGGATCAGAATCCTGATCTGATACCTCCGCTTCATCCTCTAGAGAGTCCCCCTGCTGGGACCCTGAACAGTGTGATGAGGTGGAGGGATTTTCCCAGCGACCCCGCTTGGTCGGCCTGGGACTGCGGTCCGTGTCAGAGACCTCACCCCGGGACCCATGGGTCACCCCAGGGGCACTTTGCTGTTCCAATTGAGGGGGACCAGGGGTCAAGGATTGGATAGAGCCCGGGGCCTGAATCACCGGTCTGGACTGCAATGCTTCCAGTATTTTAGCAGACCATTTATCCATAGTCTCAGACAGTTTGTCAGCAAAGGCTGCAAACTCCGTCCCTGTCACCTGGACAGTGGTAGCAGGTGGATCCACCTGGGCCACCAGTCGCAGAGGCTCCGGCTGAGTAAGTGCCACAGGGGCCGAGCATTGCACACAATGAGGGTCAGTGGAACCTGCCGGTAGTACAGCTGTACATGAGGTACAAGTTGCAAAGTACGCCTGTGCTTTGGCACCCTTGCTTTTTGCAGATGACATGTTGTCTCCTCTGAGAACAACCAGGAGGGTATATAGCCAAAAATCAACAGAGCGACCGTACAGTGCAATATATAGCCTATAAGCCTATATATATATATATATATATATATATATATATATATATATATATATATATATATATATATATATATATATATATATATATATATATATATATATATATATATATATATATACACACTTCGGTACTCAGTGGGGCCAGCACCATAGGTGCTGCTTACCGACCGCTCAAAGCAGTTGTGTGGTCACCGGATTCCCTGCCTGGGTCTCCCTGTGTTGTCTCTCCTCTCCAGCGTCTGAATCGCTGACAGGAATGGCTGCCGGCGTTCTGTGGGGAGGAGGAGATCGTGGGCGTGCCCAAGAAAAGTGCGGGAATCCAGTGCCCCACTGTACTGAGTGAGGGGGGAGGAGGATACTAATGTATGCTCCAGCCCTCCGCTGACGATCCGTGCAGCGTCCCGCCCCTTCCCTGACTGGCAGGCCTGTGGGCGGGAATAAACGACACTAGGCCGCAGAAGCCGGGGACTAAAGTTATAAGCGCGGCCGGCAATAAGCGCGGCCGCGCGGTAGTCCCCCGGCGCACAAACACACCCAGCAGTGCTGGAAAGTGTCTGGCACAAGGGCTCCATGTCCGGCGCACTAACACACCCAGCCGTGCTGGAAAGTGTCTGGCACAAGCGCTCCATGTCCGGCGCACTAACACACCCAGCAGTGCTGGAAAGTGTCTGGCACAAGCGCTCCATGTCCGGCGCACTAACACACCCAGCCGTGCTGGAAAGTGTCTGGCACAAGCGCTCCATGTCCGGCGCACTAACACACCCAGCAGTGCTGGAAAGTGTCTGGCACAGGCGCTGCATGTCCGGCGCACTAACACACCCAGCCGTGCTGGAAAGTGTCTGGCACAAGCGCTCCATGTCCGGCGCACTAACACACCCAGCAGTGCTGTAATGTGTCTGGCACCAGCGCTCCATGCGCGGTCCCCACGGGGACACAGAGTACCTCATAGTAGCAGGGCCTTGTCCCTGACGATACTCCGCTCCTATCCTGCAGATTCCCAGGGGCTGCGGAGGGAGCACGGTCTCATGTGCCTGGAGACCGATCCTGGATCCCACTTCACCCAGAGCCCTAAGGGATGGGGAAGGAAAACAGCATGTGGCTCCTGCCTGTGTACCCGCAATGGGTACCTCAACCTTAACAACACCGCCGACAAAGTGGGGTGAGAAGGGAGCATGCTGGGGGCCCTGTTATGGGCCCTCTTTTCTTCCATCCGACCTGGTCAGCAGCTGCTGCCGACCAAGCTGTGGAGCTATGCGTGGATGTCTGCCTCCTTCGCACAAAGCATAAAAACTGAGGAGCCCGTGAGCACGGGGGGTGTATAGGCAGAAGGGGAGGGGCTTTACACTTTTAGTGTAATACTTTGTGTGGCCTCCGGAGGCATAGCTATACACCCAATTGTCTGGGTCTCCCAATGGAGCGACAAAGAAATTAAAAACTGCCATGACCTTGTTAGAAACCTGTCCTAGAATGTTAGTACTTGATCTTGTGAGCATGTGCAGTAGGTTGCACTGCCACCTGTTGTGTAGGAAGATGTGCTTCCAGTGGATATTTAGATTGACTACTGGAGATAACATGGGCACTGAGGAAAGGAGAGGATGCCAATACTGTTGTCCATCCTGTCTATCTGATCTAATATTGGAGATACCTAGAGTGCTGAGGAAAGTAGAGGCTGCTCACACTGCTGTCCACATTGTCTATTTGAAATAATACTGGAGATACCAAGAGTGCCAAGGTAAGAAAAGACTGACCACACCATACACTCAAAGCTGTAATTTATGTAAGACAGATATTGGATAAGGATTTAATACTAAAAATAAAAAAAATCCCTGACAGGAAACTTACAAAAGTGCCACTTTTAGTGGAATATAGTACATTTCTGCTGGCATTCTGAGAAGTTCATGAGCTAAAGTGGAATACTTGTTGAGCTCCAAGTAGAGTTTCTGTTGTTTAAACTGGAGGAAGAAAGGACAAAACAATGGTAAAAAGGCTAAAGCAGCAATATAACCGATACAACTCTAGATTAGTAGTAACATAAATGCAATATTAAAAAACTAATCATCACCTAACAATATAGCAAGTGTGAACAGGTGCAAGCTGTTGTGACTGCATAATATACAAACCAAGGAGTGCAGCAGGACTCTATACGTGAAGATCTATGCAAACATTTCATATATGACATTTGGACTGCATTACTGCTATACAGGATATACTTACTACAGAAAGGTACTAAGCGCTCAAATTGGCTTCTGTATTCTTTTATTTAGAAATATAGTCAATTTTACAAGGGCAAATGGAGGTAACGTGACATTTACTGCAAAGTCAATTCTCATAACTTCAGTTTTCATCCAATATACAATAAACCATGCAAAAACTCTAATATATAAAGCTGTGTGTGTGTGTGTGTGTGTATGTCCGCTGAAGGAATCCGCACCGTCGCATGTACAATCACGAAATTTTGCACAGACGCCCCATGTGACCCCGGGAACGTCGTAGACTATGTTTTGACAGAAAAATTTAACCCCGTGCTTTACAGTTAGTCTCTAAAATCCTGCCGCCATTAAACTGAATGGAGGTGGGAGCTATAGGTTATTAATAGCAACTGTCCAGTGGTTGCTATAGGAACAAAGTAAACTGTTAGTTGAAGCTTATGCGTGAGGTTATATGATGTCGGTGGAGAGATGGGAAAAGAGACAGAGCCCGGGGGGAAAAGAAGGGAATTTTGTTTACTTACCGTAAATTCCTTTTCTTCTAGCTCCAATTGGGAGACCCAGACAATTGGGTGTATAGCTATTGCCTCTGGAGGCCACACAAAGTATTACACTTAAAAGTGTAAGGCCCCTCCCCTTCTGGCTATACACCCCCAGTGGGATCACTGGCTCACCAGTTTTAGTGCCAAAGCAAGAAGGAGGAAAGCCAATAACTGGTTTAAAGACCAATTCAATCCGAGGAAACATCGGAGAACTGAACCATACCACATGAACAACATGTGTACCCGAAAAAACAGAAAAACCCCGAGAAAACAGGGCGGGTGCTGGGTCTCCCAATTGGAGCTAGAAGAAAAGGAATTTACGGTAAGTAAACAAAATTCCCTTCTTCTTTGTCGCTCCATTGGGAGACCCAGACAATTGGGATGTCCAAAAGCAATCCCTGGGTGGGTAAAAGAATACCTCATGATAGGGCCGTCAAACGGCCCTCTCCTACAGGTGGCCAACCGCCGCCTGAATGACTTATCTACCTAGGCTGGCGTCTGCCGAAGCGTAGGTATGCATCTGATAATGCTTGGTAAAAGTAAGTAGACTCGACCAGGTGGGTGCCTGACACACCTGCTGAGCCGTAGCCTGGTGCCGTAATGCCCAGGATGCACCCACGGCTCTGGTAGAATGGGCCTTCGGCCTTGAGAGAACCAGAAGCCCAGTAGAACTGTAGGCTTCAAGAATTGGTTCCTCGAGCCCCCGAGCAAGGGTGGATCTGGAAGCTTGCGACTGTTTACGCCGACCAGCGACAAGGACAAAGAGTGCATCCGGGTGGCGCAGGAGCGCCATGCGGGAAGTAGAACCTGAGTGCTCTCACCAGAACCAACAGATGCAAATCTTTCTGAAATTGATGGACTGGACGAGGACACAAAGAAGGTGAGGTGATATCCTGATTGATATGAAAATGGGATACCACCTTAGGGAGAAATTCCGGAACCGGACGCAGAACTACCCTGTCCTGGTGAAGGACCAGGAAGGGAGTTTGTATGAGAGCGTTGCTAGCTCGGAAACTCTCCTAAGAGACGAGACCGTTACTCGAAGGCCACTTCCCGTGAAAAACGGGAAGGGAGACATCCTTCAAAGGCTCGAAAGGCGGCATCTGGAGAGCAATTAGAACCTTGTTCAGATCTCAGGGCTCTAACGGCCGCTTGTACGGAGTGCTGAGAAGACAAACTCCCCGTAGGAACGTGCGTACCTGAGGAAGTCGTCGTTTCTGAAAAAATACAGATAGCGCTGAGACTTGTCCCTAAAGGGAACTGAGCGACAACCCATTTTCCTACCTAGATTGCAGGAAGGAAGGAAACATAGACGATGCAACCGGCCAGGGAGAAACACCCTGCGCCGAGCACCGAGATAAGAACATCTTCCACGTCCTGTGGTCAATCTTGGCGGACGTTGGTATGCTAGCCTGTCTCATGGTGGCAACCACGTCCTGAGGTAATCCTGACGACACTAGGTTCCAGGACTCAATGCCACACCATCCGGTTGAGGGCCGTAGAATTCAAATGGAAGAATGGCCCTTGAGACAGCCAGTCTGATTGGTCTGGTAGTGCCCCCGGTTAGCCTACCGTGAGGCACCACAGAACCGAGTACCACAACATCCTCGGCCAATTTGTAGCGACGAGGATGGCGCGGCCGCAGTCGGTCTTGATCTAGCGCAGTACTCTGGGCAACAATGCCAGAGGTGGCACCTAAGGTAGCTGGAACTGCGACCAATGCTGAACTAAGGCGTTTGCCGCCAGAGCTCGATGATTGTGAAACCGTGCCATGAAGCTGGCACATTGTTGTTGTGCCGTGACGCCATTAGATCGACGTCCGGCCTCTGTCCGCGGCGCCAGATCTCCTGAAACCCGTCCGGGTGAGGAGACCATACTCTTTCGGCCACACCTCAGCGACTTAGGAAGTCAGCTTCCTAGTTTCCACACTTGGGATGTGAATTGTGGATATGGTGGATGCCGTGTCTTCCACCCACATCAGAACCTGCCGGACTTCCTGGAAGGCTTGCCGGTTGCGCGTTCTTCCTTGGTGGTTGATGTATGCCACCGCTGTGGAGCTGTCCGACTGAAGTCGGATATGCTTGCTTTCCAGCCGCTGTTGGAAGGATTGTAGGGCAAGATACACTGCTCTGTGTTCAAGAACATTGATCTGAAGAGTGGACTCTTGCTGAGTCCACGTACCCTGAGCGCTGTAGTGGAGAAAAACTGCTCCCCACCCTGATAGACTCGCGTCTGTCGTAACTATCGCCCAGGACGGGGATAGGAAGGACCTTCTTTTTGACCAAGAGGTGAGAAGAAGCCACCACCGTAGAGATTCCTTGGCCGCCTGAGAAAGAACGACGACTCTGTTGAGGGACGTCGACTCCTCGGCCCATTGGCGGAGAATGTCCCATTGTAGTGGACGCAGTAAAACTGCGCGAAAGGAACTGCCTCCATTGCTACCATCTTACGTAGGAAGTGCATGAGGCGTCTCAATGTGTGCGACTGGTTCTTAAAGAAGAGCTTGCAGCCCGTAGTGAATGCTGTTTGTCTAGCGGCAGCTTCACTATCGCTGAGAGAGTAAGAAACTCTATGCCTAGATATGTTATCGATAGGGTAGGGGTCGGATCTGACTTTAAAAAGTTGATGATCCACCCAAAACTCTAGAGAGTCTCCAGCGCAACGTTCGGGCAGTGTTGGCATGTTTCCTAAGAGAGTGCCTTGACAAGTAGATCGTCTAAATACGGGACCACAGAGTGACCCTGAGAGTGCAGGACTGTGACTACTGCTGCCCTGACCTTGGCGAAGACCAGTTGGACTGTCGCTAGCCGGAAGGTAGAGCTACGAACAGAGGGTGTTCGTCTCCTATAACGAAGCGTAGAAACGCTAGTGCTCTGGATCAATCGGCACGTGTGGATAAGCATCCTTGATGCCTAATGATGCTAGGAAATATCCTTGGGACCTTGAGGCGATGACATGGCGGAGGGATTCCATCCGGAACCGCCTGGTGTCCACGAGCTTGCTGAGCATTTTTAGAGCCAGAACGGGACGGAACGGCCCGTTGTCATAGGTACCGCAAAGAATTTGGGGTAAAAACCGTGACCTTGTTCCTGAAGAGGAACGGGGGTCATCACTCTTTCTGCCTATAGAGTGCACCCTGTTTGCAGAAGAGCAGCGGCCCGGCCGGGAGGTGGAGAAATTCTGAAGAATCGAGTTGGAGGACGAGAAGTGAGCTCTATCCTGTACCCGTGAGACAGAATGTCTCACACTCAATGGTCATTGACCTATGGCAGCTAAATATCGCCAAGGCGGGAGAGCCTGCTACCGACCGAGGCCGCAAGTCATGAGGAAGCCGCCTTGGAAGCGGGTTTTCAGACTGTCGCTTTTTTGGGCGAGACTGAGCCCGCTAAGAATCTTAGCTCCTCTGATCCTTTTGAGTCCACATTGGACGAGGAAAAATGGGACCTGCCCGAGCCTCGAAAAGGCCGAAAACCCCGACTGCCTCTTGCTCTGTTGGGGTTTGTTGTGTCCGGGCTGAGGAAAGGATGAATCCTTACCCCTGGACTGTTTGATGGTTACATCCAACGCTCACCAAACAGCCGGTCAGCAGAAAAAGGCAACTGGTTAGGCAACCTTTTTTGGAAGCAGAATCTGCCTTCCATTCACTTAACGAGCAGACCAGGCTCTGCTTAAAAACACGGAGTAGCGGAGGCTACCGCCGCACGGTTCGCAGAGTCCAGGACAACCTGAATCGCGTAAGAAACAAATGCAGACATTTGAGAGGTTAAGGATGCCACCTGCGGCACAGATGTACGTGTAACCGTGTCAATCTGTGTAAGACAAGCTGAAATAGCTTGGAGTGCCCCAAGGGAGAGAATGCCGGAGCCAACGGTGCGCCGACAGCCTCATAGATGGCTTTCGACCAGAGATCCATCTGTCTGTCAGTGGCATCTTTGAGTTTGCAGTTCCATCTCCCACTGCAACTATGGATCTAGCTACAAGCCTGGAGATTGGAGGATGCCGCTCGGGACATTGGGTCCAGTCCTTGACCAAGTCAGGGGACAGGGATAACGTGTATCCTAAGCCGTTTGGAGAAGCGCATATCTGGATAAGCGTGGTGTTCCTGGACTGCCTCTCTGAAGGCAGAGTGGTCCAGAAAAATACGTGAAGCTGACTCCTCCACTGGAGGAGCTGTGAGAAATAACCCACATTCTATAGATGGACGCTATAAGATTATTTACTATGGCGTCACAATCAGGTGTATCCAGATTGAGAGCGGTCTCAGGATCAGAATCCTGAGCCGCTACTTCCGCCTTATTACACAGCGAGTCCTTCTGTTAGGACCCTGATGAAACCGAGGCCGCTCATAGCGAGCCCACTTAGGCTGTCTGGGACTGACGTCCGTGCAGAGCCGTGACTCTGGGATGCGTGTGACATTCCCGGAGCTGTTAGTTATTCACACTGAGGGGGGCCATGGATCAATGATTCAACAGTGCCCATATTGTGAGAGACATGTCCGGACTGCTAGGCTTCTAGTATCATAGCCATAGTCTCAGAAAAACTGTCAGTAAATACTGCAGACACCGTCCTCATCCCCTGGCCATTAGACCTGCCGGCCGTATAGCCGTACATGCTGTACCAGCTGTATAGAAAAACATGTGGTTCTGCACCTTTGTTTTACACAGAGAATATGCTGATAACTCCTCCGCATAATCCAGGAGGGTATATACAACGTGCGACCAAACAGTGCAATGTATATAGTACAAGCATATCTATAAGTGCACTTCTGCACTAGTGGGGTTAGCACCACAGGTGCTGCTTAACGCCTGTTACAGCGATTGTGTGACTATCAGAATGCCAGGGTCTTCCACACTTGTCTCTGTATCGTACAGAAACTGACACTAATGGCTGCCGGTGTCCTTGTAGAGAAGGAAGCCGTGGGCGTGCCTGAGAAAGTGCGGGAATCCGGATTCACCGTGCACACAGTGAGAGGGGTGGAGTATGCAAAACATACTCCAGCTCTCAGCTCTGCTCTATGCAGCGTCACGCCCCTACCCTGACTGTCAGGGCTGTGGGCGGTAACGAAGGGAGACTAGGCCCAGAAGCCGGGGACTCGAGTTAACAGCGCGGCCGCCGTAAAAGCGCGGGCCGCGCTGAAGTCCCCGGCGCACCACAAGTGCCAGCCGCGCCGCAGTTCCAGCGGCCGGCGCGACCGATTCATAGAAGTGGCCAGCGTCCCGCCCCTCTCCTGACTGGCAGGTCTGGGGGCGGGAACGAACGGAAGCAGGCCGCAAAAGCCGGGGACTCTAGTTATCAGCGCGGCCGCCGTAAAAGCGCGGGCCGCGCTGAAGTCCCCGGCGCACCACAAGTGCCAGCCGCGCCGCTGCCAGCGGCCGGCGCGACCGATTCCTGGAAGTGGCCAGCGTCCCGCCCCTCTCCTGACTGGCAGGTCTGGGGGCGGGGAACGAACGGAAGCAGGCCGCAAAAGCCGGGGACTCTAGTTATCAGCGCGGCCGCCATAAAAGCGCAGGCCGCGCTGAAGTCCCCGGCGCACTACAAGTGCCAGCCGCGCCGCAGTCCCAGCGGCCGGCGCGACCAATTCCCATAAGTGAGCCTGCTTCAGCAAAGCTGAATGAGGCCATGGCACAGGCGCCGCAGCGCTGATGTCCCCCGGCGCACTACAACACCCAGCATGCTGCGGTGTGAGCGCCAAATGCACGGGGACACAGAGTACCTTGAGGAAGCAGGGCCATGTCCCTGATGTACTCCGCTCCATCCAGCATCTTCTCCAGGGGCTGTAGATGGAGCACGGTCTCAGTGCCTGGAGACCGGTAAATCCCACTTCACCCAGAGCCCTGTAAAAAGGGATGGGGAAGGAATCAGCATGTGGGCTCCTGCCGCCGTACCCGCAATGGGTACCTCAACCTTACAAACACCTCCGACATACAGTGGGGTGAGAAGGGAGCATGCTGGGGACACTATATGTGTCCTCTTTTCTTCCATCCGACATAGTCAGCAGCTGCTGCTGACTAAAAAGTGGAGCTATGCGTGGATGTGTTGCCTCCTTCGCACAAAGCACAAAACTGGTGAGCCAGTGATCCCACTGGGGGTGTATAGCCAGAAGGGGAGGGGCCTTACACTTTTAAGTGTAATACTTTGTGTGGCCTCCAGAGGCAATAGCTATACACCCAATTGTCTGGGTCTCCCAATGGAGCGACAAAGAAAAGAGACAGAGCCCGGGGGGAAAAAAGAGACAGAGCCCGGGGGGAAAAAAGAGACAGAGCCCGGGGGGAAAAAAGAGACAGAGCCCGGGGGGAAAAAAAGAGACAGAGCCCGGGGGGAAAAAAAGAGACAGAGCCCGGGGGGAAAAAAAGAGACAGAGCCCGGGGGGAAAAAAAGAGACAGAGCCCGGGGGGAAAAAAAGAGACAGAGCCCGGGGGGAAAAAAGAGACAGAGCCCGGGGGGAAAAAAGAGACAGAGCCCGGGGGGAAAAAAGAGACAGAGCCCGGGGGGAAAAAAGAGACAGCCCGGGGGGAAAAAAGAGACAGAGCCCGGGGGGAAAAAAGAGACAGAGCCCGGGGGGAAAAAAGAGACAGAGCCCGGGGGGAAAAAAGAGACAGAGCCCGGGGGGAAAAAAGAGACAGAGCCCGGGGGGAAAAAAGAGACAGAGCCCGGGGGGAAAAAAGAGACAGAGCCCGGGGGGAAAAAAGAGACAGAGCCCGGGGGGAAAAAAGAGACAGAGCCCGGGGGGAAAAAAGAGACAGAGCCCGGGGGGAAAAAAGAGACAGAGCCCGGGGGGAAAAAAGAGACAGAGCCCGGGGGGAAAAAAGAGACAGAGCCCGGGGGGAAAAAAGAGACAGAGCCCGGGGGGAAAAAAGAGACAGAGCCCGGGGGGAAAAAGAGACAGAGCCCGAGGGGAAAAGAGACAGAGCCCGGGGGGGAAAGACAGACAGACACACACAGAGACAGAAATAGAGAGATAGACAGAGAGATAGACAGAGACTGGGAGAGAGAGACAGTTACTGCAACGCTGGGTACTACAGCTAGTAAATAAATAAATCATAACTTACCATCACTTTGTTATATTCTCGAACTGCCAAATAAAGTGCAACTGCAGTAAGTGCATCTGTTAACTGAGAAGAACATCATTACTGCACACATCTGAATCAGGTCAGCAAGATCTGAAGGGTTTTCTCAGACACCTCTCATCCCTATTACAATGAAGGGCCCGGACTTACAATGCCAGTAGCAGCCAAGAGGGGCACTATTTCTAGCCGAAAATTATTTATTTTTCCAACTCTGGATAACCTTCATTATAGTTTCCCTCTAAAGGTCTACTTACCATAAAGACTATTTCTGAGTAGTCGACAAGGAAATGGAAGAGATAAATTATAAGCGGTGTCTGCAAAAAAAGAAAGATCAGCAAAATTAGACTTGTGCTCGCAGTGATGGAAATCTCACTTACAGTCATTTTCCAATCTATTCAAACTGTATGAGACCGCTGAATGAAGGAAATAGCTGTTGTTGTGCACAATCTTATCCATCAATCTAAACCAGGCGGCTGTTTTAGCTCATTCAATAGCTAACATTGCAAAGATGCAAAAATGAAAAATCCTCTCCATTCTCAAAAATGCATGAATTTTAATTCCGTAGCGTACACATCATTGCCAAGATTACTGGTCACATTGCTGTAGAGTGTGCACTTGCTAGCTGTTAGATGTCCAGCTTGCAAGTGCTGCTCTCAAGCTGGCCAGATCCAGCGCTTCTCCCATGCTGCCTTTGAAGCTGGCCAGATCCAGTGACCCAGTGCTCCTCCCGAGCTGCCTCTGAAGCTGGCCAGATCCAGTGACCCAGCGCTTCTCCCGAGCTGCCTCTGAAGCTGGCCAGATCCAGTGACCCAGCGCTTCTCCCGAGCTGCCTCTGAAGCTGGCCAGATCCAGTGACCCAGCGCTTCTCCCGAGCTGCCTCTGAAGCTGGCCAGATCCAGTGACCCAGCGCTTCTCCCGAGCTGCCTCTGAAGCTGGCCAGATCCAGTGACCCAGCGCTTCTCCCGTGCGGCCTCTGAAGCTGGCCAGATCCAGTGACCCAGCGCTTCTCCCGTGCGGCCTCTGAAGCTGGCCAGATCCAGTGACCCAGCGCTTCTCCCGTGCGGCCTCTGAAGCTGGCCAGATCCAGTGACCCAGCGCTTCTCCCGTGCTGCCTCTGAAGCTGGCCAGATCCAGTGACCCAGCGCTTCTCCCGTGCGGCCTCTGAAGCTGGCCAGATCCAGTGACCCAGCGCTCCTCCCGTGCTGCCTCTGAAGCTGGCCAGATCCAGTGACCCAGCGCTCCTCCTATGCTGCCTCTGAAGCTGGCCAGATCCAGTGACCCAAGCGCTTCTCCCGTGCTGCCTCTGAAGCTGAGAAAAAGGAGCCAGCACGATCTGAAATTGGCATGCATCATATAAAAAGTGAAAATTCACAGATTTATTCCAACTGTACTGTAATAAAAAAATGAGATTTTTAGCAAATAATTGATCAATTCTTTGAGTCACCCCTGCCAACGTCACGGCAAATCTCAATAGGGGGGTCCTGACCTATATTATGTATTTCATGTGCCATGCGGCCTCCTAGATAAAGTTAAAAGCAGAACCATAATGGAGCACACATACCTGTAACCTGTATATAGCCGCTTCCATGTTGCAAAAAAGGCAATTGTGGATAGAGGCCAGCCCAGGTCCCAGCATGTGGAGCAAGCTCTACACATACCAGGACTATATCAGAACTGATCCTCCCAGTGCCAGACTGCAACCATTGATAAAGGCGGACCAGATCCAAGTATGGTGCTTAATTAGCATTGCCTGTGGAAAGGGGTGAGGCAACTGAATGTGAACAGCTACCAACAGGAGGAATACATTGCAAACCAAAATCAGGCGTGCATGGTATGGTGATGGTCAGTCACCAGAAATTGTAGCATAACTACAGTCAAAACATTTATATTACAGTACAGTTGGAATAAATCTGTGAATTTGCACTTTTTATATGATGCATGCCATTTTCAGATCGTGCTGGCTCCCCTCTCTCTCTGTTTGGTTGTAGTTATGCTACAAATGTCTGGTGGCTGGTCACCACCATGCTATGCACGCCTGATTTTGGTTTGCAATATATTCCTCCTGTTGGTAGCTGTTCACATTCAGTTGCCTCACCCTTTCCACAGGCATTGCTAATTAAGCACCATACTTGGATCTGGTCCGCCTTTATCAATGGTTGCAGTCTGGCACTGGGAGGGTCAGTTCTGATATAGTCCTGGTATGTGCAGAGCTTGCTCCACATGCTGGGACCTGGGCTGGCCTCTATCCACAAGTGCCTTTTTTGCAACATAGAAGCGGTTATATATACAGGTTACAGGTATGTGTGCTCTATTATGGTTCTGCTTTTAACTTTATCTAGGAGGCCGCATGGCACATGAAATACAGAATATAGAGTAGGACCCCCCTATTGAGATTTGTCGTGACGTTGGCAGGGGTGGCTCAAAGAATTGATCAATTATTTGCTAAAAATCTCATTTATATTACAGTACAGTTGGAATAAATCTGTGAATTTGCACCTTTTATATGATGCATGCCATTTTCAGATCGTGCTGGCTCCCCTATCTGCCTCTGAAGCTGGCCAGATCCAGTGACCCAGCACTAATCCCGGGCTGCCTCTGAAGCTGGACAGATCCAGTGACCCAAGCGCTTCTCCCGTGCTGCCTCTGAAGCTGGCCAGATCCAGTGACCCAGCGCTTCTCCCGTGCGGCCTCTGAAGCTGGCCAAATCCAGTGACCCAAGCGCTTCTCTTGTGCTGCCTCTGAAGCTGGCCAGATCCAGTGATCCAGCGCTTCTCCCGTGCTGCCTGTGAAGCTGGCCAGATCCAGTGACCCAGTGCTTCTCCCGTGCTGCCTCTGAAGCTGGCCAGATCCAGTGACCCAGTGCTTCTCTCGTGCTGCCTCTGAAGCTGGCCAGATCCAGTGACCCAAGCGCTTCTCCCATACAGCAGAGACAAAGCTGAGAGAGTATGATTAGGGCCAGCAGATCAGCCGAGCTGTCTGTATGAATTGTCAATCTTTTGGAGTGCACCACTTTCCCGGCAAGCAAGTCAAGCGGCAGAGGAGTGCTGTACTCCCAATGCCAGAAACATGAGACAACCCCTTTAAGGTATGTTCCCGGGTGTACTTTATATGACATTTAGATATATTATAAGGGTATTCCAATCACAATAAATGATGGTTAGGATAAAGCATGTACTTTAAAAGGGTGAAATTGCTTGTAAAAACAATTTTGCAATTTACTTATTAAAAATTCCATCTGTTCTCAAGAATAGAGGTATTTTTAATTTTTATTGTTTACTGAGCATTGCCTAGGTTACCGACCACTGCTGCAGTCTATCAGTGGAGGCAGAACATATGCAGCACTCAGAGGGCTCTTTCCTATAGAGCGCAGGTCTGAAGGTTGCACAATTACTGGGGATACCGCTTGCTCCCAGTCTTTGGTAGCCCCACGCTCCTCTGATGCAGCAGAGGCAAAACCATCTTATATGGCAGCTTCAGAGAATGCGCAGTTCAGGGTAGCAATATGACGATCCTACTGGTCCAAACTGCCAATAAAGCAGGGGAGATGCTCTGGCACACGTCAGCACGTAGTATACAGAGATATCAGATCTTATATATTCTCACTTCATGGAAGAGATCTCCTGAGTATGGTGAAACGTCAAGGTCCAAAAGGGACATTCCTTCCACAACTGCAAAAGAAACAAACCGTTATTCCAAAATCTGACAATGACATAGAACATGAATACAATGAGAAATGGCAGAAGGAACGGGAGTCTTATTTAAAGTTTCCCTTTAAATGAAAAAATGATCTTGTGATACGTCAAAGATACAAGGTGCAGTGTTATTCCCAGGCTCTATGAAACAAGGATACCCTGCAGAATTTTTAAAGGGGTTCAGTAATAAAAAAAATATATGATGGTGTCTAATAAGGGGAGTCCTAACAGTGTGTAATATACAAACTGCTAGGATTTAGCTCTGTTGACAATTAGTCACGTGGCCAATCAAACATACTTTTCATATCAGCTATCACATGCCGACTAGCTTATTTTCCAGATCTTTTGCATGTCACATGAAAACCATTCAAGTTGTAAAAACAGCGGAATCCTAACAATTTGTATATTGCGCACTGTTTGGATTCCTCTACATGTTGCATACAGCAAAAAGTTTGTAAGCGCTGATTGCCCGCACATTCAGCTCTCCCATATTGCTATATGAGGCAGAGTACAAGGACAGTGAAGAGGGCCAGGGCCAGCCAGATTCTGAAGTGCTTCCATTCTGCATATGGCAATCAGCTTGTAAGCGCTGATTGCCCAAAGGTGCAGCTCTTTGACATTGCCGTATGAGGCAGACTACAGTGAAGAAGATCAGATCCAGCCAGCTTCAGCGGAGTGCCTCCATGCTGCATATAGCAAAGAGTTTGTAAGCGCTGATTGCCCAGCTCACTGACCTTGCTATGAGGCACAGTGCACTGAAAAAGACAGGGCGTAGCCAGTTTAGGAGGAGCACTTCCATGCTGCATAAAGCTTGTAAGCACTGATTGCCCAAACGTCCAACTCTCTGGATTTGCTGTATGAGGCGGAGGACAGTGAAGACCATATCCAGCCAGCTTCAGACAAGCGCTTCAGTGCTGCATATAGCTTGTAAGAGCCGATTGCCTGAATGTCCAGCTCTCTAACTTTGCTATGAGGTGCAGCAGGACACTGTAGAAGGTCGTGTCTAGCCAGCAAGTGCTCCTTTGGTGTCAGGGGGGGGCACCTGCTCCTTTGGTGTTGGGGGGTGGGGGGGGGCACCTGCTCCTTTGGTGTCGGGGGGTGGGGGGGGGCACCTGCTCCTTTGGTGTCGGGGGGTGGGGGGGGGCACCTGCTCCTTTGGTGTCGGGGGGTGGGGGGGGGGCACCTGCTCCTTTGGTGTCGGGAGGTGGGGGGGGGGCACCTGCTCCTTTGGTGTCGGGAGGTGGGGGGGGGCACCTGCTCCTTTGGTGTCGGGAGGTGGGGGGGGGCACCTGCTCCTTTGGTGTCGGGGGGGGGGGCACCTGCTCCTTTGGTGTCGGGGGGGGGGGGGCACCTGCTCCTTTGGTGTCGGGGGGGGGGCACCTGCTCCTTTGGTGTCGGGGGGGGGGCACCTGCTCCTTTGGTGTCGGGGGGGGGGGGGCACCTGCTCCTTTGGTGTCGGGGGGGGGGGGGCACCTGCTCCTTTGGTGTCGGGGGGGGGCACCTGCTCTTTTGGTGTCGGGGGGGGGGGGGCACCTGCTCCTTTGGTGTCGGGGGGGGCACCTGCTCCCTTGGTGTCCGGGGGGGGGGGCACCTGCTCCTTTGGTGTCGGGGGGGGGGGCACCTGCTCCTTTGGTGTCGGGGGGGGGGGCACCTGCTCCTTTGGTGTCGGGGGGGGGGGGGGGGGGCACCTGCTCCTTTGGTGTCGGGGGGGGGGGGGCACCTGCTCCTTTGGTGTCGGGGGGGGGGGGGCACCTGCTCCTTTGGTGTCGGGGGGGGGGGGGGGCACCTGCTCCTTTGGTGTCGGGGGGGGGGGGGGGCACCTGCTCCTTTGGTGTCGGGGGGGGGGGGCACCTGCTCCTTTGGTGTCGGGGGGGGGGGGGGCACCTGCTCCCTTGGTGTCGGGGGGGGGGCACCTGCTCCTTTGGTGTCGGGGGGGGGGGCACCTGCTCCTTTGGTGTCGGGGGGGGGCACCTGCTCCTTTGGTGTCGGGGGGGGGCACCTGCTCCTTTGGTGTCGGGGGGGGGGGGCACCTGCTCCTTTGGTGTCGGGGGGGGGCACCTGCTCCTTTGGTGTCGGGGGGGGGCACCTGCTCCTTTGGTGTCGGGGGGGGGCACCTGCTCCTTTGGTGTCGGGGGGGGGGCACCTGCTCCTTTGGTGTCGGGGGGGGGGGCACCTGCTCCTTTGGTGTCGGGGGGGGGGGCACATGGCAACCATGTAAGCAGGCAATCTACTGAAGTCACCAGACAGCACAAGCTATTATATCCTGTTATTATGTGTATGTGGACACGTGCTGGACATACATTGGTGTAATAACTGCCACCATCCTTCATAACACAGGAAACCACCACTCCCAGCCCATTCCACCTGTCATTTGCAGCCTCAGCACATGGCCGCCGCCCTCCTTACCTCTCTTCCATGAGTTCAGAGGAGACACCACCTCCACACGTTCGGAGATGAAGGCAGCCATGCTGGATCGAAATAGGACAGCCCTGATCGTTACTGCCACCAACACAACTAGCACCAAAGGCGCAGCCATGTTTCCAGGGCAGGCTGCTCGGCCAGCGCGGAGAACCGTAGGGAAATGTGGGGACTGTAGTTCTGCAGTCATCGAACAGACAAGGCAAAAGGGAGTGATGAAACTACAATAACCACAATTCCTGGCGAGAAAATCGTCCACTCTTCCGGGATTGAAACGAAAAGTACGACTGACGACATAGGACAATCTATAAACGCGCAGCTGAATTTCTGAGACGTGCAGTTGCAGCATAGAATTTTGCACATAAATCCAGCACTGCTCAGCACCACTCATCTATATTTTCAGCAACTATTATATGTGCGTTTCCTAAGCGGTTTAGTGAGACCTTGAGGCTTATTCACACCATTTTTTTTTGCAAATGTCAAAACGTACAATGGGTTTTACATTAAATGGCCTATTAATGCACATGGTTCTCATAATAATCATCTCAAAACAGCCTCTTTGGGAGCCATATTGTCTTACATGGAAATGTGACCAGCCAGTGATTTGCTGAGGTCACATACCTGTGTACAACACGTCATAGCACTGCTGAGGTAAACAGGCCAGGACAGTGAATATGGGACATTTTTCACAGAACCCTATTTCAGGCTATGAACACACAGTGTATTTATATAGGTGGCAGGAGGAGTTGTCAGAGGGGCGGTGATAAAGAGGGACATGCAGCAGACGCCCAGGACTGCAGCGCGTAGACCCAAATCCACGACTGCTGTATCCGAGATGGTTGGGACTAGAGATGAGCGGATCCATTCACGTTACTCTGGTCCTAGTCACTGGGTCCTGGTGGCTGGATAGGAGGCCGCGAATATCTTACCTATTGGCACCCCCGGTGCGGCTTTTGATATTTCATGGTTGGAGCGACGTCATCTGTGCGTCCGGCTAGTCTCTAGTTAGACCCTACGGATTTATTATTTGTTCTTTCGCTCATAGTTGTAGAAGCCAGAACCTTCTCGTCTTGATGTTTCATCACTATATATATATAGTTCACACTGGCCAGTAGACAAAGAAAACCCAAAATAAGAATATGAACATGTACCCTACTGTAATTAAAAAAAGGCATAGTGCATATAAATAAACATAGGGGACTTAGGCTAGTTTCACACTTGCGTTGAACGGCATCCGTAGCATTGCGTTGTGTGACGGATGCGTTGCATATAGTGGCACAATGGATGCTACGGATCGTACAAAATGACACAGTTCGTTATAGGTTTTTTTCTTGACTTTACACATCTGGCCATGCGCAGTTGTGTAAAGACGGTTGCGTTAACGGAATCCGTCAAATGACGGATTGTAATGGAATCCGCCACCATAGGCGTTTATTATAAAAACAACGGACGTCGACGGAATCCTGCAGGTTGCGTTTTTTTGACGCTCCGCCAAGCGCAAAAAATGCTACATGCAGCGTTCCATCCGCCAGGCGGAAGCAACGCAGCGTCGGCTGACGGATGCAACACAAGGCCATCCGTTGCTATCCGTAGCTAGTAGAAGTCTATGAGGAATAAAACGGTTTCCTGCAACGGTTACCATAATTTCTCAAGGAGGTGGATAGCAACAGATGCCGTTCAACGCAAGTGTGAAACTAGCCTTAGTAAACAGTATTTTTGATCAAAGAAGCGTAAAGCCATCCCACCTATTTTTTTATCAAAAATAGAGTTTACTAAATACTCTATGTTCATTTATATGCATTATGCCTTTATTCAGTTACAGTAGGGTATACAGTGGTTACGGAAAGTATTCCGAACCCTGAATTTTTTTTTATAAAAGAAAAACTGAAATATCTCATATGTAAGTCACATGCTGTCCATTTCCTTGTTATCCTCCTTGAGATGGTTCTACTCCTTCATTGGCGTCCAGCTGTGTTTAATTAAACTGATAGGACTTGATTTGGAAAGGCGCACACCTGTCTATATAAGACCTCACAGCGCACACTGCAAGTCAGAACAAATGAGAATCATGAGATCAAAGGAACTGTCCAAGGAGCTCAGAGACAGAATTGTGGCAAGGCACAGATCTGACCAAGGTTACAAAACAATTTCTGCAGTACTCAAGGTTCCTAACAGTGCAATGGCCTCCATAATCCTTAAATGGATGAAGTTTGGGACCACCAGAACTCTTCCTAGACCTGGCTGGCCAGCCAAACTGAGCAATCATGGGAGAAGAGCCTTGGTGAGAGAGGTAAAAAGAATCCCAAGATCACTGTGGCTGAGTTTCAGAGATGCAGTAGGAAGATGGGAGAAAGTTCCACAAAGTCAACTATCCCTGCAGTCCTCCACCAGTCAGGCCTTTATGGCAGAGTGGCCCGACGGAAGCCAGTGCAAGATATATGAAAACCTGCATAGAGTTTGCAATAAAACACATGAATTACTCCCAGACTATGAGAAATAAGATTCTCTGATCTGATGAGACGAAGATAGAATGTTTTGGTGATAATTCTAAGCGGTATGTGTGGAGAAAACCAGGCACTGCTCATCACCTACCCAATACAATCCCAACAGTGAAACAGGGTGGTGGCGGCATCATGCTATGGGAGCAGGGACAGGACAACTGTTTGCAATTGAAGGAAAGATGAATGTGGCCAAGTACAGAGATATCCTGGAAAAAAACCTCTTCCAGAGTGCTCTGGACCTCAGACTTGGCCGAAGGTTCACCTTCCAACAAGACAATGACCCTAAGCACACAGCTAAAATAACAAAGGAGTGGCTTGAGAACAACTCTGTGACCATTCTTGACTGGCCCAGCCAGAGCACTGACCTAAACCCAATTGAGCATCTCTGGAGAGACCTGAAAATGGCTGTCCACCAACGTTCACCATACAACCTGACGGAACTGGAGAGGATCTGCAAGGAAGAATGGCAGAGGATCCCCAAATCCAGGTAGAAAAACTTGTATCATTCCCAAGAAATCTCATGGCTGTATTAGCTCAAAAGGGTGCTTCTACTCAATACTGAGCAAAGGGTCTGAATATTTATGACCATGTGATATTTGTTTTTCTTGTTTAATAGATTTGCAAAAAATGTATACATTTCTGTTTTTTTCTGTCAAGATTGGGTGCAGTGCACATTAATGAGGAAAAAAATGAACTTTTTTCATTTTACCAAATGGCTGCAATGAAACAGAGTGAAAAATGTAAAGGGGTCTGAATACTTTCCGTACCCACTGTGTGTTCATATTATTCTTATTTTATGTTTTCTTTGGATCCTGATCAGTGTGAACATGTGCTTATAACATGCATGTATACCAACTCACGCTCCGGCTCATTTTTAGTGTCTTGTACTTAGTACAAATAGGGTGTGGCCCCCTTTTTCCAGTTAGCTGAGCATTTCATCCATTGCATTTGTGGCGCCCCCTGACCTGGTCAGGCACCACTGAGTACTGCACCCATGAGTACAAACAGGTAATCTAAAAGGCTGACTAGGGTGTGTACACACAGACACGAAGTACCCAGGAGGGGGCGTAGCCCTCGCGTCTCAGCTAGTGGTGGAGTAGTGGGACTGGAGACGGGAGAGTGTGCAGTGGCAGTCAAAGGAGTAGGAGTGGAGCAGCCGAGTCTGAGGTGCAAACGTAAGTGAGCGGACACTAGTCAGACCCTGCACCTGTAGTGGCTGCTGGCGGGGGAGTTCAGTCACCAGAAGTTGGACAGAAAGACGCTGCGGAAATCAGCTAGTCTGGAGGACACTGAGGGAACCAGCTGGTCGTGTACGGAGACTTCTGGAGGGCTAGGCATGCAGGGGAAACAGGTTCCCGAGGTAGGTCAAATTTAAGTAGCTACTAAATCTGCCGGTGGGGTTGACAATAAGTCCCACACCAACCATCACAGAGCCCGAGCATCAGCAGCAACGAGGGGGCCCATAAGGAGGATTGAGCCTGGAGCCATCTTAACCTTGGTCCACGCTGCTAGCAAACGGGTCAGAAAGGGGAGGAAGGCAGCCGCGACTTCCCTGGATGAATCCCACGGTACTCTAAGTCAGGGGTTGTCTGAAACAAGAAGTGCTAGGAAGGCGAGTCAGCAGTCACCCCTACGTCGGCCTAAGGGATACCTGGTTCCACCTGGTTCATCATAGCATCGCCCGGGTTGCCTCACTCTACCAGCAAAAAGTGAGTAAAAACCCTGAAAGACATTTCTGGACTGTGTGTGTGAGTTCTTTTGCGACCTGTGGTACTACGCACTTACACTTGAACCCCTGGGGCCAGTGTGAAGCCCCACAGGTGTTGTATCGGTGCATACCTTCAGGGACTCCACGTAGCTGGTGCTGGTCACAGGTAGGGAATCTTCGGTTTTGATCGTGACGCCACTCTCAGTATTGCGGCCAGTAGGGACCGCCACTGCAGGTTGAGGGTCGCCTGGGGCTGATGGTGTGTGCAGTTAGTTGGAATAGCCTCCTGAGAGTGAGGCAAGCCCCAGGGCCCGTGTAGGTGCGTAGTACCACAAGTCGCAGAATGACTCACACAGGCAGAACTGTCTTTCAAGGGCTTTACTCACTTTTGATGGCAGGGTGAGTAGCCCGGGCGTAGCTGGGATGAACCAGATGGGAACCAGGTATCCTTCAGGCTGACTTTATGAGGGTGACTACTGACTCGCCTTCCTTAGCCCTTGGTGGTTTGGGGTGACCCCGACTTTGAGTCCCCTATGGGGGTCACCCAGGGAAGATGCTGCAGCCTCTCTCCCCCTTTTGTTTGCCGTTTGCTTGTTCCCCGGACCAGGCCACTCCAGCTGCTTGCCTCCTGTGACCCTATGGGCCCTCACTGCGGTTACGTGGCTGCGGCTTTTGTGGTGTTGTGGTGTGGGCTTTGAGAGCCCCACACCGGCAGGTTTAGCAGAAGAAAGCTGGATCTATCTTCGCTTCGGGATCTGCCGCCCGGTTGGGCCTGGTGCTCTCTAGCAGTCTCCTTACTTCCCACTCCGTGCTTTCTCTCTAGCTGAAGCTGGCTTTCAGGTTAGCACTCCTAGTTGACCGTTCTCCCCCGTCAGTAGCCACTGCGCGGGCGCTGTTAGACAGCAACAGCCCCACAGGTCTGCTCCTCACTGAGCCCTCTGGAGTTCTCTGCTCTAACTGACTCACTGCTCCTCCTCTCCTGTTCTTGCCTACGCCACCTAGCAACCAGATTCTCTTACCACACCCCTTGAGAGGAGATGGAGGCTTTTGACCCCCTGCCACTATTCCAGTGGAGGTATAGGCTTTGCCCCCTCCTGGGACCCCCAGGGGTCCTCTCATGGGTACATGTGTGAGACCTGATCACTATGCGCCTGTGTTCCACACCCCGGTCAGCCTTCTGGATTACCTGTATTGTACTGTCCCCAGCATGGGTGCAGTACTCAGTGGTGCCTGACCAGGTCAGGGGCGCCACATTCCCCCTTAGTTATCACCAGCACGTCCTTGGGCTGCAAGACAACATTTTAAAATGCATAAAACATTAAAACATGTAAAACATTTAAAAGCGCCAGGTACCATACATCACCACCCTCCACCCACAAGTCCGTTAACCCACCCAAAACCCTTTCACGTTGGCCGCGGCTTCAGCCACTTCTGGCAGGATGTAGAGGCGGCTTACATGGGCTGGTGGTTTTCAGGGTATACCTGGCCTGGTGGATCCGCGCCTTCAGCCTCTTCTGGCAGGATGCAGAGGCGGCCTCCACAGTTGGTGCTGACCAGGTACCCTCTTTGTGGTGGTGAGCCAAGGCCCCATAAACAGGCGTGCTCTCTGGTTGCAGGTGAGCCAAGGCCCTATATACGGACGGGCTCCTCCTGGTTGCAGACGAGCCAAGCCCCTAAACAGGCTGACTCTGGTGGCGGTGGTGCCCTCTGGTGTAACTATTTACACTGCGAGAGTTTGTGGCTATAGCAAGTTCATAGCCTTAAAGTTTATTTCTCACAATAGTTTTTGTGGGCACATGCTTAAACTTGAGAACGTTGCAAAACAAACTGGTCAAACTTCAACTGGGAACTTCTTTCTTTACTTTACTTTACTCTTTACCAGGGCTTGGGCCTGCTGGGCTGCGGCACCTGTTGCTTTCTGGCTCTTTGTCGTCGTCTGTGGTTGTTTCCTCTGTAGGTTCCTTGTCTTTTCTCTCTTGATCTTCATCTGTGTCTCTATCTCTGTCTTTTCTTTCCTCTTTGGGACATGGTGCTACGTCTAAGGCATAGTAGCCCCTTTCTCCTTGATGCAAGGTGAACTGTACTGCGTCTCCAATTTTCAAATTTCTGCCTGAATGTCCTCTGGGCAGGTGGGCTTGAACATCTCTCCGATTCACAAATATGCCCTCTTTTATTCCTCTTGCTACAATAAAGCCGTATCCGCTTTTCAAATTGAAGTCCTCTACTACTCCTCTGTAAAGGGGTCCTCTGACCTGGGCTCTAGACCTTCTCAGTAATCTTTTCTCCTGCAGGTCTCTGGCTGTGACCTCTCTCTGCTCTGGAGACTGTGGTGTTGGAGGATACTTTGCTCTGCTGCGCCGTGTCTTGCGGGCTGGGTTCTGCTGGGTGCAGCTCACAAACTCCCAGGTAAGGCTTTTGGGCAGTTCTTCATCTGCAGACGGTGTCAAATCCTCTTCATCCCAGCGGGAATAGGGCAACATCTCCGGTTCTGAGTATAGATCCACTGCTGGTGGCTCCGGAGTCAGCTCCTCAGCTTCCTGGCCTCCTCTCCCCCTTAGTTCTTCTTGGCACTCCTTTGGTGGCAGTGCTGGGGATGGGCTTTCTTCAGCTGGTCTGGGCGGTGGACTCTCTGGCGCGGCTGCAGGGGTTGCCTGAATCTTCTTGGGGGTATGCGGAGGGAGCAGATACCGATCCACCATCTCTTGTGGGAACTGGGCCTCTAGGTCAGCCTTCAGCTTCCAGTATTCGGGGTCCTCTCCTATCAGGGTCTTCCTAGCAGGGACCTCTTTGGACTGGGGAGCGGTGTCTGCTCTGGCCTTGCAGGCCGGGGTAAATGATGAGGTAATCTCTTCTTGGCGGGCCGCGCCTGGCATGGCGGTGGCCTGGTCTTGGCGGGCCGCGCCCTGGATGGCGGCGGCCTGGTCTTGGCGGGGCCGCGCCTGGCATGGCGGCGGCCTGGTCTTGGCGGGCCGCGCCTGGCATGGCGGCGGCCTGGTCTTGGCGGGCCGCGCCCTGGATGGCGGCGGCCTGGTCTTGGCGGGCCGCGCCCTGGATGGCGGCGGCCTGGTCTTGGCGGGCCGCGCCCTGGATGGCGGCGGCCTGGATCGGCGTCTCAGCTGCGATGGGATCTGTGCAGGCTGGGCTGGACGTCGCTGCAGCAGTCTGGGCTTGGCGGGCCGCGCCTGGCGTGGCGGCGGCCTGGTTCAGCACCTCACTTGCGGCGCGGACGAGCGTTGCTGCGACGGTGGGGTCTCGGCGGGCCGGGCCTAGCAGGGCGGCGGCCTGAGTCAGCGTCACACCTGCGGCGCGGATGAGGGTCGCGGTGGCAGCCGGTTCTTTGCGGGCCGGACTGGGCGTTGCTGCAGGGACCGGGTCTTGGTGGGCCGAGCAGGGCATCGCTGCGGCGGCCGGGGCTTGGCGGGCCGCACCTGGCGTGGCTGCGGCCTGCTTCAGCGTCGCCGCACCGGACGCCTCTTCGGGGACCGCGGACGTGGCAGCAGGGGTCGGGGCACTTGCGCTGGCCGGGGCATCACTTGACTCACCCACCGGTGGCAGCATCGGGGTCTGCGTCGTCGCCGTCCTGTCTGGCACTCGGCGCGCGGCTCTCCTTTCATAGGCCCGAACCGCCGCGGTCATCTCCAGCATTTCCAGTCGTTCTTCCCGGATCTGCTCCACAACCCGGGTCTCCAGTCGGTCGCAGAACTGGGGCCAGCTCCCGATACCACCAGGCAGCGGAGCCCGGTTCTGGATTTCTGCGGTCAGACGCCATTTCTTCTGCGCCCTCTTCTGCACGACTCTCCAGCTGTGGACTCGCCGTTGCCTCAGATAGCAAGCTGTTCAGTTTCTGCTCTGCCTCTTTCAGCAGCTCCTCTCCCAGCAGCAGGCTTGTGGCTCCCTTTCTGTCCCGACGTCTCTGGACGCTTCCACTCTCATAGCTGGCAAGGTCAGAACTCTGCAGGGGATCTCTGGGTAGCCACACCTCTTCGTGGGCGGTAACTTCTTCCAGCGCGGGCTGCTGTTGTTTTTCAGCGCGCTTTTCATGGTGGCAATATGGCGGCGCTTCCAATTTTTCAAGCGGACCGCCCAGGCACATGGTCACCTGTCTGAACAGGTCTAGTCCTTATCCTGTTCGTGACGCCAGATGTGAAGCCCCACAGGTGTTGTATCGGTGCATACCTTCAGGGACTCCACGTAGCTGGTGCTGGTCACAGGTAGGGAATCTTCGGTTTTGATCGTGACGCCACTCTCAGTATTGCGGCCAGTAGGGACCGCCACTGCAGGTTGAGGGTCGCCTGGGGCTGATGGTGTGTGCAGTTAGTTGGAATAGCCTCCTGAGAGTGAGGCAAGCCCCAGGGCCCGGTGTAGGTGCGTAGTACCACAAGTCGCAGAATGACTCACACAGGCAGAACTGTCTTTCAAGGGCTTTACTCACTTTTGATGGCAGGGTGAGTAGCCCGGGCGTAGCTGGGATGAACCAGATGGGAACCAGGTATCCTTCAGGCTGACTTTATGAGGGTGACTACTGACTCGCCTTCCTTAGCCCTTGGTGGTTTGGGGTGACCCCGACTTTGAGTCCCTATGGGGGTCACCCAGGGAAGATGCTGCAGCCTCTCTCCCCCTTTTGTTTGCCGTTTGCTTGTTCCCCGGACCAGGCCACTCCAGCTGCTTGCCTCCTGTGACCTATGGGCCCTCACTGCGGTTACGTGGCTGCGGCTTTTGTGGTGTTGTGGTGTGGGCTTTGAGAGCCCCACACCGGCAGGTTTAGCAGAAGAAAGCTGGATCTATCTTCGCTTCGGGATCTGCCGCCCGGTTGGGCCTGGTGCTCTCTAGCAGTCTCCTTACTTCCCACTCCGTGCTTTCTCTCTAGCTGAAGCTGGCTTTCAGGTAGCACTCCTAGTTGACCGTTCTCCCCCGTCAGTAGCCACTGCGCGGGCGCTGTTAGACAGCAACAGCCCCACAGGTCTGCTCCTCACTGAGCCCTCTGGAGTTCTCTGCTCTAACTGACTCACTGCTCCTCCTCTCCTGTTCTTGCCTACGCCACCTAGCAACCAGATTCTCTTACCACACCCCTTGAGAGGAGATGGAGGCTTTTGACCCCCTGCCACTATTCCAGTGGAGGTATAGGCTTTGCCCCCTCCTGGGACCCCCAGGGGTCCTCTCATGGGTACATGTGTGAGACCTGATCACTATGCGCCTGTGTTCCACACCCCGGTCAGCCTTCTGGATTACCTGTATTGTACTGTCCCCAGCATGGGTGCAGTACTCAGTGGTGCCTGACCAGGTCAGGGGCGCCACACCAGCTTCACTCTCGGGAGGCCACATCATCTAACTGCATCTACCATCAGCCCCAGATGCTCGTTAAACTGCAGTGGCGGTCACCCCCTGACCGCAACACCGATAGTGGCGTCACGATTCCTATTAAAGTTAACCTGACATACCTGTTGCCAGACTATTTCCCAGCACGTGAAGACCCTGAGGCGACCTGCAGGTGAGGGGCTTCACACATTCCATAGCTGTGTGCCTATAGTCAAGACCCAGTCCCTCTCTGCCCTTATTCAGATTGAGGTCTGTTCTGACCCATGGTAAGGTTTTAATACTAGAGAGAGTTAGGTACCGTCCGGATTGGGTACACGTTTTTTATTTAGTTACAGTAGGGTATATGTTCATATTATTCTTATTTTGGGTTTTCTTTATCACTATATGTAGCTTTTTTTGTCTCTGTAAGGCCCTGTTCGTTGCATAAATCTTGTGTTTGTTCTCTGCAGGTTTCCGCAAGAAACTACAAAATAACAATCTCATTTGATTGTTTAAATTTTGCTGCATTTTTTGCGCCTTATTTGATGCATTTTTTGGTGCAGATGTGAAGTTGCGTTTTTAAATGGGTTTTAGCGTATGTTCCCACTTTGCAGATTTTCTGCACCAAAAACTGCATCTCTTGGCAGGAAAAACGCTGCATATAAAACGTCTATTTTTTGCCAAGGTTTGAATTTTTTTTTTTAAGCGTTTTTATGTATTTTTTTATTTTCTTTTATCCACTGTGATAGGAAAAATGTTGAAAAAAACGCAGAAACAACTGACGTCATTTGTTTGGCGCAGTTTTTTCTGCACCAAATTCTGCAAGGAAAAAACTGAATGTGTACTGCACTTCAGGATTCTCATAGACATTGCTGGGTTGTGTTTTCCCTTGCAGAGTGATTAAAATCTGAAAGAAAAAAAAAGCGAAAAAAACATGCGTGTGCACACAGCCTTATTGTACAACGTTTTGATTATTCACTTAAAAAAAAAAGTGTAACACTACATAGTCCTGATAAATAAACCATCATGACAGACAGCACTGAAACATGTAATATATCCCAACCTTTATCCAAAATGATGGCTGAAATAATACAGTGGCAAGGTCTAAATATTAAAATAAATCTTTTTATTGAAGACAATGAAAAACCCCCACGTCAGTAGCAGTCGGGCTGCTCGGATCCGGATCCGCAGTGGCTCGAGGGATTTCCGGACCCAGGGGTCGCACGGACACTCAAATAAAAAGGGGACGTATACAGTTAGGTCCAGAAATATTTGGACAGTGACACAATTTTCGCGAGTTGGGCTCTGCATGCCATCTCATTGGATTTGAAATGAAACCTCTAAAACAGAATTCAAGTGCAGATTGTAACGTTTAATTTGAAGGTTTGAACAAAAATATCTGATAGAAATTGTAGGAATTGTACACATTTCTTTACAAACACTGCACATTTTAGGAGGTCAAAAGTAATTGGACAAATAAACCAAACCCAAACAAAATATTTTTATTTTCAATATTTTGTTGCGAATCCTTTGGAGGCAATCACTGCCTTAAGTCTGGAACCCATGGACATCACCAAACGCTGGGTTTCCTCCTTCTTAATGCTTTGCCAGGCCTTTACAGCCGCAGCCTTCAGGTCTTGCTTGTTTGTGGGTCTTTCCGTCTTAAGTCTGGATTTGAGCAAGTGAAATGCATGCTCAATTGGGTTAAGATCTGGTGATTAACTTGGCCATTGCAGAATGTTCCACTTTTTTGCACTCATGAACTCCTGGGTAGCTTTGGCTGTATGCTTGGGGTCATTGTCCATCTGTACTATGAAGCGCCGTCCGATCAACTTTGCGGCATTTGGCTGAATCTGGGCTGAAAGTATATCCCGGTACACTTCAGAATTCATCCGGCTACTCTTGTCTGCTGTTATGTCATCAATAAACACAAGTGACCCAGTGCCATTGAAAGCCATGCATGCCCATGCCATCACGTTGCCTCCACCATGTTTTACAGAGGATGTGGTGTGCCTTGGATCATGTGCCGTTCCCTTTCTTCTCCAAACTTTTTTCTTCCCATCATTCTGGTACAGGTTGATCTTGGTCTCATCTGTCCATAGAATACTTTTCCAGAACTGAGCTGGCTTCATGAGGTGTTTTTCAGCAAATTTAACTCTGGCCTGTCTATTTTTGGAATTGATGAATGGTTTGCATCTAGATGTGAACCCTTTGTATTTACTTTCATGGAGTCTTCTCTTTACTGTTGACTTAGAGACAGATACACCTACTTCACTGAGAGTGTTCTGGACTTCAGTTGATGTTGTGAACGGGTTCTTCTTCACCAAAGAAAGTATGCGGCGATCATCCACCACTGTTGTCATCCGTGGACGCCCAGGCCTTTTTGAGTTCCCAAACTCACCAGTCAATTCCTTTTTTTCTCAGAATGTACCCGACTGTTGATTTTGCTACTCTAAGCATGTCTGCTATCTCTCTGATGGATTTTTTCTTTTTTTTCAGCCTCAGGATGTTCTGTTTCACCTCAATTGAGAGTTCCTTAGACCGCATGTTGTCTGGTCACAGCAACAGCTTCCAAATGCAAAACCACACACCTGTAATCAACCCCAGACCTTATAACTACTTCATTGATTACAGGTTAACGAGGGAGACGCCTTCAGAGTTAATTGCAGCCCTTAGAGTCCCTTGTCCAATTACTTTTGGTCCCTTGAAAAAGAGGAGGCTATGCATTACAGAGCTATGATTCCTAAACCCTTTCTCCGATTTGGATGTGAAAACTCTCATATTGCAGCTGGGAGTGTGCACTTTCAGCCCATATTATATATATAATTGTATTTCTGAGCATGTTTTTGTAAACAGCTAAAATAACAAAACTTGTGTCACTGTCCAAATATTTCTGGACCTAACTGTATGTACGGGGATTGCTGTAGATACTTCGTGACGCCACCCACGGTGTGTGGTAAGATATGGTACCACCGCTGCTGTTGGGGAGCACCCAGGGGGAGATGGGATAGCAGCTGGATGTTAACCCCTCCGTGGGTAGGGATGGATGTCCAGAACACAGGGGTGTTGTAGGCTGGAGGTGGTGCGCCGGGTCGGGGAGTGTTGGTGTACTCACTGTGGAATAATTGCACACAAGTTCGTTGGTAATCCAAGGTGTCAGTGGCTGGCTGCCGCGTCCAGGTGTACTCGGGTCCCACACCTGGCTGGTGTACCGATGTCCCTTCCTCCAGCTCTCTGAAAATTTCCTCACTTTTGGACAACTCCGTCTGGAATGGGGAAGTCCGCTCCCGGTATGTTCTGGTTGGGAGATGTGCCCGTGAAAACTGACCCTTGGGATTTTAGTGGGTGTTTGGGGATACCCTATCCCCTGCGGTGGGCTGCCGTTTCGCTCTATCTGGACTAAACTTCTGGAACTAGTCTTGAAAACTGCTCACGGCCTGGTGAATTAGAGAAGGGGCTTGCAACCATCTTCTAACTAGGGTCCAGGTACCCCGCCTGTGCACCATTTTCGGACAGGATCTCCGCGGTCGGTACCGGCAGGCTCCAACTTTGTCCCGGTCCACTCTGGATCTCCCACGACCGTATTCCCGTCGCCTTTGGACACTGTCCACTGCTTGCCACCTAGCCAGTAGCCCAGGGCCACTACCCTGTCTACTCTCACTAGGCTCAGCTTCTCCTCTCCACTTGACCTCCAATTTCATACTCAAAACTGATCTGACTTGTTCCCGCCCCCGGATCCTCAAGACCCCTGGGTGGGCGCTCCCAATCCGCCTGGTACTGCCCACTGGTGTGCCTTTCTTACCCTGGGGGGTGGCTAGGATTTTGTGGTTGATGGAACCTTGTGTGGGAAGGTGTTATGTAGGGTGTAGTACACTTCTGTGACCACCTGGCAGCGCCAGGGTGTCACATGCCCCATATACAGAGAAAAGGGGAAAGGTTAATTACACCATTATTTGCTATGAGGCAAATGAAAACAGTGCTTCATCAGACATCTATGTGGCAGATACACAGATCATATCAGTGCCAAATTATCTAGACATACATGATACATCCTCAAAGCCAAAAAGACAAATTAATCATGAATTTTACCTTTAAGCACTAGTGGTGATGCTAAGTTGTATAGATGGACCGTGTCTTCTCACCCCAACAGCGTATTTGGTTCAGAAGGCGTCAAGCGTGTGTGGCAGCAACCAGGCGAGGAGTACAAAGACAAGTGTGTTTTGCCTACAGTCAAGCATGGTGGTGGGAGTGTCATGGTTTGGGGCTGCATGAGTGCTGCCTGCTGTGGGGAGCTACAGTTCATTGAGGGAACCATGAATGCCAACATGGACTGTGACATACTGAAGCAGAGCATGATCCCCTCCCTTCAGAAACTGGGCCGCAGGGCATTATTCCAACATAACATCCCCAAACACACATTCAAAGCGACCATTTAATTGCTAAAGCAACTGAGGGTAAAGGTGCTGGACTGGTCAAGCATGTCTCCAGACCTAAATCCTATTGAGCATGTGTGGGGCATCCTCAAACAGAAGGTGGAGGAACGCAAGGTCTATAACATCCACCAGCTTTGTGATGTCATCATGGAAGAGATGGAAGAGGATTCCAGTGGCTCCTGTGAAGCTCTAGTGAACTCTTTGCCCAAGTTAAGGCAGTGCTTGAAAATAATGATGGACACACAAAATATTCACACTTTGGGCATAATTTGGCCATTTTCACTTAGGGGGTGTACTCACTTTAGTTGTCCGATTTAGACATTAATGGCTCTAAGTTGAGTTATGTAGAGAGCCCAACCAATTTACCGTGTTATAAAAGCTGTACACTGACTACTTTAGGTCTCTTTCACACGTCCGTGCAAAAGACACACGTTTTGCACAGTCCGTGGCGTATGTGTGGGCATGTGTCCGTGTGTGTGTTTTCAATGTGCTAGCCGTGTGACATCTGAACAACAGGAACTTCTATACTGACCTGTCCCTGGTGCTACTATCTCCGGCGCTGCTGCTGCTATTCTATACCATTTTTCATCCACATAGTTTAATGCATCATTTTACATTACAATATTTCTATTTCCACTTCTCACTTATTCCCATGCACAAAAAAAATATATTTTTTCTCCCTTCATGGTCCTTCTGGTTGCAAGAGTTTCATGATTCCATCTTTAGTGGTCATCCGGGGGGGGTCATGGCTATGCAAAGAGGTATAGCCAGGCTCTGTTGGTTGTCTTTTATGAATAATGATAATAAAGATTTTGTATCCACTGGTGAAGTTTGGTCACATGCTAAAGCATATCATAACCGGCCAGGGAATTGACTCCATTGCCAATTCCAGAAAGACCATGGAATCCTCTGTCCATGGATTTCATCACGGGCTTGCCTCTGTCTGATGGAAAAATGGTTATTTGGGTGGTGGTTGACTGTTTCAGTAAATAGGCTCATTTTATTCCTTTGTCTGGGTTACCTAATGCAGAGACACTCTCCAGATTGGTTGTCACGTTGTGAGATTCCATGGAATTCATCTTAACTTTGTGTTGGATAGGGGAGTACAATTTGTCTCCAAATTCTGGAGAGCCTTTAGTAAGAAACTGGAAATTGACTTGTCATTTTCATATGCCTACCACCCTGAAACCAGTAGAAATCAATCTTTGTAGAAAATGTTGAGGTGTTTGTGGTGGCTCATCAGGAGGGCTGGTCTTTATTTTTAACTCTTGTTGAGTACGCCTTTAACAGTACGGTCAGCCAGTCCACTGGAACCTTCCCATTCTTTTGTATCTGGGGGAGGAGGTCACCATACAGAACCTGGGGGGTGTCTAGAGGGAGGTTAAAAAAAATGTTGGAGCCACTCAGATTCGCCAAAAACAAAAGGGTGATAGAAAATGTTCATGTTCTGTCTTTAAAATAGGCAATAAGTGTTGGGTGTCATCCAAGAACATTAAACTTAAAGTACCATCAGCAAAGTTGGGTAGGAAGTTCATAGGTCCCTATAAGAATCTGGAAGTGGTTAATCCAGTGGTTTTTAAGTGGAAACTTCCCCATTCTCTTTGCAGCCCTAACCTTAATGTACCGCCCCTGCAGCAGTCGAACTGCTCGGATCCGGGGTTGCTGTGTCTCGAGGGTCTCCGGACCCTGGGGCTTGCGGCCACTTCGAAGTGTAAAAGGGGGATATTTACAAGGGAGAGTTCGTGACGCCACCCGTGGTTCGCAGTAAGGGGAGTACCGCCGCTGCCGATGGGAGTACCAGTTCCAGCCAGGTGATGTTCCCTCCACGGGTAGGGGAGACCCTGGGACTCTAGAGGATAGGTGAGAGGATGGCGTGGTGCGGACTGTGTGGGCAGGCAGGACGCAGGGAGAGCAGTGTACTCACTTGAGCTGTGTGGATGTTGGTGCAACCATGAAGCAGACTCTGACACAGAAGTAAACCAAGTCTCTGGGTGCTGCTGCCACTCTGGGAGCTCATCCGGGAATCCGTCCCCGCTGGTATCGTCTGGTGAAATGGAAACTGCCTCTATGCACTTGTAGATAGATGTTTCTGAGTGACCCCTCGGCCTGAAGCTGTCGGGGTCCCGCTCCCTATATGTAAATAGGGGAGCTGTGTTCTCGATGGCTAACACTTGGGATTTCTGTAGGCCGCATAAGCTGGAAAGCCCTATCCCCCTCGTTGTGTTGGTGCCTTCGATCTCTGAGCTCTTGGGGAAAGTTCATAAAGAGACTATCCTCGACAGGTGAATTACCAGGTTGCGTGAAGCTACTCTCTGATCTAGGGTCCTGTACCCTGCCGTGCTCGGTACCGGTCCGGTTACTGGACTTTCCGGTGGCGACCTTTCTCCAAAACTAAGTCTGGGCACCCTTCTCCAATACCCTGCGACCGGGTCTCCGACTCCTCTGGTCCCAGACCACCGTCTGCGACCTAACCAAAGTCACCCAAGGAGCTACAACTCCCTCAGCTTCTCACTCTCTGAGGGCTACTCTAAACTGACTATGTCCCTCTCACCAGTCTGCCTGACCCCTAGGCGGGTGGCCCTTTTCCAGCTAGACCACCCACTGGTGTGCCTGACAGGGTGTGGTGTGAGGTATGGTTAGGATTTGAATGCTGATGGGAACAATACCAGAGTTAGGATCCCAGAATCATGGAGGGTGAGTTCTGCACCATAAGAAAAAGGAGTGCAGTTTCCTGTGACACCCTGATAAGGTCAGGGGCATCACATTAACATTAATTTTTACTAATAATCAAGTTACTAGTTTGTCAGTTGGTTGGCAGCCTATTTATGCGCGACCGATTACTGGGAACATTCCTAGGAACACTTGTTTGCCGATTATTGGCCACTGACATTTATATAAGAGCCTTAACAGATGAGTGCAGCATCTAACTAATCCCAAGGTTTGTTTGTAGTTTGTTGCCATGGAAACATATATGTCTACATACGTGCTGTATACACTACACAATAAGATTAAAAAAATAAAGAATTGTGCAGTTGCTTTATTTTTAAAAATTTGAGCAAAGATATTGTTGGAAAAATGCCCGGTGTCCATGTAAGACAAGTGCTAGAAATGTAATTTCTTTGTTTTCTTCTCTTCATAACCCGGTATAGATCATGTAGTATAAAATGATATCATGCTACTATTTCTTATCTTATATCTCTGCAGAATAAAACTCCTACATCGTGTACCTGGAGCAACTACAGCTCTTTTATGGAATCTGATAGCACCCAATTTAGTACCTATATGATAAGAATTAGTGTGCTCATTTATAAAATACGTCTGATGAAGAAAAATGACACCACATAGTAAGGTCGGACTGTAGGTGGCGCCAACAACATGAATTCATTGTGATGAAGCAAATGCAAAATTACAATGCAATCAAACAAAAAGATATACAAATATGGGGCAATATTATATATCGTCCATAAACATGATATACAAGCTACAGTATATCAACATTGTTTCCGAAAATCTAGAAGTCCTGTTAATAGGGAGCATCAACACATGCTGATAGTCTGTAATTGCCAGGGTCACTACCAACTTCTTTGCACATTAAATTGAAATAGTAGTCCTCAAATCAAAATTTATGGTACGTTCACACATGGCAAATTCTTCATTGGATTTGCTAAAGGTTCATGGAAATTCCTCCTCAAAATCCTCATGTATGGCAAGCCAAATTGTCACAGATTTTGATCTTGATGTGCACTTACCATGACTTTTGCCTACACTGTATAAATGTACGTCACATCACACCGCATGTTATGAGGTTGACAGGACATAGTAATTACGAGAGGCACTCAGGGTACCAGCATTAAAGTGCCAGCCAAGGAGATTTCACTGCTCTGGTCCAGCTCCTATGGATTACCGACTGGACGCCAGACCAAGGTCCTTAGGATCATTTTGAATGACCTGGTGCGTGGTAATAAGGGGTTAATAACAGCACACAGCTGTCACTAAGCCCTAAATTAGTAATGGGGAAGGTCTATAAGACCCATGTCTGTGTATCAAAATTGGCGGGATCGCACGCTGTTTTTTAAAATTATTTATTTAAATAATTAAAAAAAAAAAAAGTTGCATGCGGTTACTCTAATTTTGATACACAGCCAAGATAAGTACAGGGCTGAGGGCTGTAGCTTGTAGTCATATGCTTTATCTGTGCTGGGTATCATAATATGGGGGACCCTACACCAAATATTTTATGTATTTATTTTTACTGTATGATATAGACCCGCAGACAGCACCTGTCATTAGTTGCAGGCAGACGCTATCACACAGGCTGGGGGCGCATCTGACTGCAACCAACCACAGATGCCAGTGGGTTGGGAAAGCAGTGCATATGCATGAGTCTAATCAGTGGTCCCGGAAGTGAATGGGCAGCCGCAGTAGCAGTGTACAGCCGCGCTGGAGTCTCAGTAAGTATGAAGCACTTGCTTAATTCTTCCCTTTATTTTTTTTTTTATTTCCCAAGTTGCCAGATCCAGATCAACACCCGGTTCCGGCACTTGAGGAAGTTTGAAACCACCAAGATCGGGACTTTTACAGTCCAGGTCCGCCCATCACTATTAGTCAAATGTGTAAAGGCCTCGTGTGTGTGTGTGTGTGTGTGTGTGTGTGTGTGTGTGGTGTGTGAGTTCCTTTTAGGTGTAGTGCTACCAGTCACCACTAGGTGTCACCGATCCTGTGCTCCCTAGATATAAGGGGAAACTTGGGTATAGGACAGGGCTGAGAGGTTTAAAGGGAACCTGTCAACAGATTTGGGGCCTATAAGCTGCGGCCACCACCAGTAAGCTCTTATATACAGCATTCTAACATGCTGTAAATAAGAGCCCAGGCTGCTGTGTAGAATGTAAAAATCACTTTATAATATTCACCTAAGGCCTAAAACACACTTCCGCAAAAAAAGTCCGTGTGACACGGTCCGTTTTTTGGGTCCGTGTTCCGTTTTTTTGGGGCGTTTCTCCGGTACGTATGGCATCTGTGTGATGGCGTATGCGAGCCGTGTGTACGTGTAAAATGTCCGTGTTTGTGTGTAAAATGCCCATGTATGTGTACGTGGAATGTCCGTGTGGAATGTCTGTTTGTGTGTTGCACAATGTTGTTGATACATGTCGGCTGACAGCAGACAGAGTTGCGCGATGAGAATGAACTCAGGGGAACTTCACCCGACTTCATTGTTATGCCGCGGCTCTGTCTGTGTGCCGCGTACTGATTAGCGGTCACCTGTGAAGGATTCACCAGTGACCGCTAGTCCCCCGAGTGACTGAAGTGAGCAGCCCTCTCTCATACAAGGAACAGCTGTGCAGAGAATACGTGGCAACAATTACGCAGCTAATGAAGGGAATAGCGCGATCAGCTGAGCTGTCACTGAGGTGACTCGCGGCCAACGCTGAATACAGCTGATCGCGTTGTTCCCTTCATTAGTTGTGTGGAGGTGACAGGAGCGGCGGTGTCTTCTGCAGCTCCTGTCACCTTCATGCAGCAGAGCTGGAAGCGACGCTGGACCATCCTGGAGTACGCCGGACATGGAGGGCTTTTTCGGGCTTATTAAAGTGGTGAACCAGGGTATATGTTTGTGTTTTTTTTTTTCTAATAAAGGATTGTTCGGGTGTGTGTGTTTATTTACTGTAATTTACAGATTAATCATGGAAGGTATCTCGGGGAGACGCCTGACATGATTAATCTAGGACTTCTTGGCAGCTATGGGCTGCCAAAAACTCCTTATTACCCCGATTTGCCAACGCACCAGGGCAAATCGGGAAGAGCCGGGTACAGTCCCAGAACTGTCGCATCTAATGTTTGCGGCAATTCTGGGCGGCTGCTGACTGATATTGTTAGGCTGGGGGGCTACCCATAACGTGGGGCTCCCCATCCTGAGAATACCAGCCTTCAGCCGTATGGCTTTATCTGGCTGGTATTAAAATTGGGGGGGGGGGGGGACCGCACGCCGTTTTTTTAAATTATTTATTTATTTATTTATTTATTTTACTGCACAGTATAGACACGCCCACCGGCTGCTGTGATTGGGTGCAGTGAGACAGCTGTCACTCAGCGTGGGGGGCATGTCTGACTGCAACCAATCACAGGCGTCTGTGGGTGGGGAAAGCAGGGAATACGAGATTGATTAATGAGCGGCCGGCATATTCAAAGTAATTGTTGCTGCGTATTCTCTGCACAGCTGTTCCTCGCTGCGCTGGTGATCGGAGAGCGGTATGAGCCGGGGGAAGAAAAAACCGAGCGCCAATGTAAGTATGACTGAGAACAGCAGAAAAAAAGGTAAGTATACTGACTTTAATTTAAAAAAATAAATAAATAAATAAGATCGCTAGTGTAAAAACGCACACGCACGAAACGTGCTGAACACGGACATACTCCGTGTGCGGTACGTGCAGGCACGGACCCATAGACTAAAGCGGGTCCGTGCCTGCGTGCTGCTGGACAAAACCGGACATGTCGTCCTTGTAGAAAAGCGCACACACGTACTTACCACACGGTCACACATAGTTACATAGTTACTTAGGTTGAAAAAAGACCTAGGTCCATCTAGTTCAACCTTCCTCCACCAGTTCTACATTTGGTCACTAAGTCATTTATAACCAACAATGTTTTGTGTACTGAGGAAATCATCCAGCCCTTTTTTAAAAGCTGTTATAGTATCTGCCATTACTACCTCTTGTGGTAGGGCATTCCACAGTCTGACTGCTCTAACTGTAAAGAACCCTTTCCTATTTAGCTGTCGGAATCGCTTTTGTTCCACTCGCAGTGAGTGCCCCCTGGTCCTTAGTACTGTCTTTGGAAGAAATAAGTCATGAGCCAGTCCTTTATATTGACCACACATGCATTTATACATATAAATGAGATCTCCTCTGAGACGTCTTTTTTCTAAGCTAAACATATCTAACTTTTTCAACCTGTCATCATATGGGAGGCCTTCCATTCCTTGTAATAGTCTAGTTGCCCGCCTTTGAACTGACTCTAACTTCTGAATGTCCTTTTTAAAATGTGGAGCCCAAAACTGGATCCCGTATTCCAGATGTGGCCTTACAAGTGATTTTATAGAGGGGTAACAATACGTTGGGATCACGGGATCTAATCTCTCTTTTTATACACCCTAAAATCTTGTTTGCTTTAGCAGCTGCTGCTTGACATTGAGTGCTGCTGCTCAGCTTATTTGTAATGAGAATACCCAAGTCCTTCTCCTGTTCTGTAGTCCCGAGTTTACTTCCATTAAATGTGTACGCAGCTATAGGATTACTCCGTCCTAGGTGCATTACTTTACATTTATCAACATTAAATCTCATTTGCCAAGTATCTGCCCATTCTGACATCTTATCCAGATCTTTTTGTAATATTGTACTATCCAGGTCAGTTTTTAATATCCTACATAGTTTGGTGTCATCGGCAAAGACTGACACTGTACTATCAATCCCATCCACAAGGTCATTAATAAAGAGAGTAAAAAGAATCGGTCCAAGCACAGATCCCTGCGGCACGCCACTGCTGACTATAGCCCATTTAGAGAATGTACCATTTATGACTACTCTTTGTTTCCTATCTTTTAGCCAATTCCTTACCCAGTTGCATATTGTGTCCCCTAGTCCTTGCTTCTGGAGCTTTAGTATAAGGCTATTATGTGGTACAGTATCAAATGCCTTTGCAAAGTCCGTTCCGTTCCGTGTGATTTTACGTGTGTGTGCCATCTACCATTGAATAATATGGGTCTCCGTGTGTACGTGTCTCCGGTACGTGCAAATACGTACTGCACACGTACAAATTAAATGGATGTGTGTTGCGGGTCTAAGGGGCGGTGCGGTGCAGACTGGTCGGATGGGTGTCTTCGTTCCCTGGTACCGGCGCCTCCTCTTTCGGCCATCTTTGTCCTCCTTCTTCTGAAGCCTGGGTGCATGACGTGTCCTACGTCATCCACGTTAGCCGACATTGAGGTCCTGCACAGGCGCAGATCAAAGTTCACCGTTTGTATTAGCGGGTAAGGAACCCAGCGAAACATATTGACCCGTGGGTTCCGGTGCCATAGGAAGAAGGAGGACTATCTTAACTTTCCTGTCAGTAAATTGTTCACAAGAAAGTGCCGTTGCCAGTCACCATCATGTTTGTGCATCTACTGTATACTATGCAGAAGATAAAATACTGCATCCTGTTCGCAGGCTGCTTTCACATTGTGTTTTTACTTGCGTTCACTGGTAGGCACAGGGCAGGCCTCAGATGTAGTCGTGGCAGCTCAGGGAGAACAACAGATCACTGCATAACCTGTTATTAACCCCTCACCTCCCTGTCGCCGCACCTCACACAGGACAGACTCCACCACGGTCTTCTGGTGTTGGACATTCATTCAAACAATAAAGTTCAGTCTCAGTTCTTCTTAAACATGTCAACTTTATTTCTGGTATCATCGCACTTCTTCCATACGTCACAGCAACAGCTATCGGTCCTCTGGCACCAGGGCACCATTTCCCTCTTTCCTTCCCTCATATCCCTTCAGGGACACCCAGGGTCCGCTTCCCTGCAGAGGTCTCCCCTAGGTGACAGGCCATCCAGACATACGCTCCACTCTCCAGGGGGCACACTGACCTTTTCCAGGGGGTGAAGAATCTCCTTCTTTTACCGCCAGCAGGCACCGATGCTAAGCCCCCGACTAACAGACTGAAACCCCTCTCTGTGGGGGACGCGGATCCGCCATCCATTCTGGAATCCACGTGTTGCAGCCGGACGGGTGACCCCCTAGGGTCAGGAGCGCTCCTCAGGGCATGCTCTCTCTACATTTTCCCTGGTACTTCTCTGTCTACTTCCTGTCTCACTTATATAGCTTCGTCTTTCCTCCTGCCTACCCAGGTGCCAGGGCCTTCACAAAGCATCACTGTCACCTGGTGGCGAAAACATGTAACAAGGCATTTGTAAATAATAAAGACTACAGTGTTGTGCCGGGTACAAATGCAGGGGTGGGCATAACCCTTACCCCCTACACCCCCACTCCCTCCCCCCGTAAAATGGGTTTTGGAGGCATACGCCGATGGGGCCATTGACTATAATAGAACTGACGGAGTTGTGTGCTCTCTTGCCACGTCGGCGTATGCGTCCGAAACGCATTTTGCGGGGGAAGGAGGGGTGTTTGGACGGATGCCCCGATGGGACCAGTGAACGGAGGTAAAATCGCAATGTGAAAGCGGCCTTAAGCAAAAGTAACCCAGTGGTCCAGATTATTGCCCTTTGCCAGTCATGGTGTGTAAACCAAGGATGGAAAAAAAGGATTACACCCATACAGACCCCAAGGCAAGAACATGCCTCCAAAGATCAAATTGAAAAAGGAGAAATAAAAGTGAAATTTGAATGTACAAAAATTGCTGGTTATTTTCAAGTTAGTAAGGGATACAATAGGGGCAGCCGCCATGGAATGGGGGCACCAAGAAAGTTAGGGAGCTTAAAGCCCCATTGCTAGGCAGGGACCAATTAAGGGTGAGTCATATCCCCTAGGGTCCAGCAACTGAACCCATTAGGTTTATTAACCATTGATCTGCACAGCCCCTAGATACAATTACCCTTATACTTTCCATCCGGTGTATCTAACATTTTATGCACATTGTGTGTCTCTGTTTGCATGAATATAACCTTTTTAATTGATATAGAAATAAAAGTATACATTTTTATTAGGAGGTTTTTTTTTTGTTGGTTTAATAAATTTTGGAGGACCCCTCAACCTCCCCCTCCCATATACCCCTTCCAGTGTTTTCCCTCGGACGCTCTTTCTGGCACCTATCTTTTTTGATCCCCCCCCCCTTTTTTTTTTCTTTTCTTTTTTTTTTGTTGTTTCTCTTTCTCTTGGTTTCTTACATATCTTTTCTCTACATACTCAATGCCAGTTTTCCTTAGATTCTTAGGTTCCCAAAGGAAAGAATAACTACAACATTAACAATCTCTTAGACCGGACTTGGAGCCTAGTTCTACAGGGCATTTCAACTTTTTAGGGTATACTTGTATTAAGGTGCCCATACTTGTCCCCATCCTCTAATAATGTGTTTATCTTTGTCCCCAACTTGTGGTACTGTGCCTATCCTTGTCCGCATCCTGTGTTAATGTGCCCATCCTGGTCTTCATCCTGTAGTAATGAACCCCATCCTTGTCCTCATTCTGTAGCAATGTGGGGACATTACTACAGGATGGGGACTAGGATGGGTATATTACTACAGGATGGGGACAAGGATTGTGAACATTACTACAAGGTGACAGGGATGGGCACAATACTACAGGATGTGGACTAGGATGGTCATATTACTACAGGATGGGGACCAGCATGGGCACATGGTCATGATGGAGCTGGAAGTGTCCACACCAGAAAAGCTTGCTGATTGGATACTCTGCAATTTTCAACAATCGTTATTTGAATGCAAACCTGAACAGAAACCAGACGTATAGTCAAAGGTCTGTGTTTGGGGTTCAGCACCAGACACAAGGTGTCCCGTACGGACTCGGAACTTTACGGTTTGGGTTCGCTCAGCCCTACTCATAAGCTCTAGAGTCATCCTTTTCAGGCGGCCAATAGAAGTGGAGGGGCGGAGATGAGCGGGACGTAAACATCCCGCCCACCTCCTTCCTTCCGCATAGCCGGCGTGACCTGCAGGACGCAGGTAGATGTTCGCTGCTCCTGCGGCTTCACACACAGCGATGTGTGCTGCCGCAGGAACGAGGAACAACATCGTAACATCGATCCTTCCGAAATTATGGAAATGACCGACGCTACACCGATGATACGATTTAGACGCTTTTGCGCTCGTTAATCATATCAAAAACGATTTAATTTACACACTCCGATATTGACAGCGACGCCGGATGTGCGTCAGTTTTGATTTGACCCCACCGACATCGCAACTGCGATGTTGTAGTGTGCAAAGTACCCCTAAGTCCCCTGCCCCCCCGTCTGACACTCAACCTCTGACAGCTTCATCCTTTTTCGGCATTACTATTGTCCCACGACTCCATCTTGTGCCTGTAACTTCTGACTGGCTGGAAGTCAGATAATACATCACAAGCTCTCAAGTCTATGCGAGCCAGGACGATACTCTCATAGACTTGTATTGAGTTGTGACCTCCGGCACTCTCCATGAAACACTGCAGCTGCCAGCAGGTCACAAATCACCTGAGACTGACCAGAGCAATGCTGGATAAAGATAAAGATGGCGACAGGTGAGATAAGACAGAGGTCAGGGGACTTACGTTTACAGCACAATTACAGCAGTGAAATAAAAAAAAAGCTAGAGTGGTGCTTTAAAAGCGCGTATATACAGTATCACAAACAGTAATGAATGATTTGTGAACAATAAATGGATTGTCTTATATGACTGACTCATGCACTATCCATAAGTAACGTTCCAGGATAATACAGCGTGATAATATCACAGAGCTACTACAGATGTCAGATGGACGCATCATAAATAACTATAGAGGATGAAGTCACTTAGCCCATCTCCAATGCCACATCGCTGACTCAGAGGAAGGACATGTTGCCTACCTGCCAGTCACTGCCACCCAGCCTGCTGGTGAATGCTATCACAGTGAATCATATGTTTTGCTGCTTATTAGAAGATGTCAGGGCTCTTTATATCATTCCTTATTTTTTATTCCTTTTGTGACTATTATTACGTAAGAGATGTCATGAATCAGAGACATGCCATAGAGCAATGTCATCTGATGAATTTTGTGATATTATTGACTGATTGCTTGTTTGTAACTAATACTTCTTATCCTGCCTTTTCCTATCATTCAGCCCCCATTGGCCTCATTCCGTCACACGGATTGGTATTACACTATATGTTCACCCTGTCACATAGAGTCACAGCACAAGAAACCTAACCGCAAAGAAAGGTCTAATCACACTTCTGACACATCGGGGTCTATTATACATGAAAGCCAAACAGTAAGGTAAGCCGATAATGTCATTTACATTAATGCCAATATGGAGTACAGGGAACTGGTAGGAAAGGATTGTAATTTGTTCATTTTGATGATCATTTTTACTGTTTTCTGCTCTCGGATGCTCTAGCAAAACCCTCAGCAGTTTGAACTTTTGGGGTCAAGCTTGCACGTCTCCATAGTAACACATCATCTGCCTGCAACAGTTCTTTAAAAAGAAATTTAATTCCTAGATTTACTTTATTTTAACAATCATTGATTAGATAAAGGATTTCAGTTTATATGACTGGGAACAGAAAGATGTATTATTTATTTTATCAAACAACGATATTAATACACATAGACAACATGAGGGTCCTATAAGATTAAGGCTGTGTGTACAAATTGTATTTTTGATTTGTCACAAAACCTAAACAGAATTCTGATGCCAGCAAAGCCAATGAGGATCCTGAAGTGTTATGAACACGTTTACTTATATATATGTCGCGGGTGGAGGAGGGGACGCCACGCTCTCCCACTGCTCGGGTCCGGCTGCCGCTGCGGCAGCTGCGGCCTGCTGCTGCTCGGTGGCTCGAGCGATGGGCCGGATCCCGGGGACTCCAGCGGCGCTCCTCGCCCGTGAGTGAAAGGGGATTGGTTGTTGGGATAGTTTATTGTCCGTGACGCCACCCACGGTAGTGGTGATTAAGTGGACACCACCGCTGCTCTGTCTGGGGAGCCCGGGAGTGATGGTATGGAGCAGCCAGTTGTTGATTTGCCCCTCCGTGGGTAGGGGGTTTGGTGGTCCCGGGGCCCAGTGATGGGGTTGGTATGGTGGACAGGCGGGTATGGGGCCTGTGGAGGTGCAGGGGCGCAGGGGCAGCGCTGTGCCGCACGGCACGGAGGTACTCACTCAGCCAGTAAACACGACACAGTTCTCTTGTAAACAAACGGCTGGTTGGACGGGTCCCTCGGACGGTTACGGTGCTGATGTTCCCTGCAGTTAGCGGTGACGGTCTCTTCCCTGCACCTATGTAAAGTCTTTTTGGTAGCGATGGGTTCCCACCGGTTACCCGCTCCCCAACCTGGACATGAGCCGGAGGAGCCCCTCTCTTGCCCGCAGGCGCTGGCCCTGGGAAACTGGTGCCTTTGCGGTGGCGGTGTCTCCCCTTAACGGTCAGACTGTTGCCTTCAATCGGGACTTGGTTGTTAGGAGACAGAGGTCCCCTTCACTGACGGATTTGGCATATTATGGCGACTCCTAGCCTTGCCGGGATCCGAAAGGCCCCTGCCCTGGTGCTGACTGTTCTTCGTATACCGCTCCGGTACCGCCGGGTCACCACCCGTCCGCGGTCCTTCCGGCAACCTCCAAGCAGTCCCCCTGCAGACTATCACCGCCGTCTGCTGACCTTGCTGTCTCAGTCCGGGGCACACACCCGGACCAACTTCAGGCTTTCTTAACTGTTCCTTTGCACTGTCTCTACTCGCACTGTCCTCCTTTACCACTTCCTTCTACTTCACTCCCCTAGCTTGAACTGCCTGGTTTTCCCGCCTCCAGAGCTGTAAACTCCTCAGTGGGCGGAGCCAACCGCCTGGCCCACCCCCTGGTGTGGACATCAGCCCCTGGAGGAAGGCAACAAGGATTTTAGGTTAGCCTAGGTGTACCTGCCGGGAATGTGGGGTGCATGTGATGTTGTGACCTGTGACCCCTGGCTTGCCCAGGGCGTCACATTCCCCCTTAGCAAAACGCAGACCGTTCTCGGGCTGCCCGTCCAACACCGGTTTTATTTTCCTTTTGTTTTTCTGCAAAGATAAAAACGGTAACATATATACAAGTAGAAAAACATCATCCCACATCGGGAGGCACATTTCTTAAACGTTACGGTTTTAAACGGTTAACGGTTACGGTCTCCGCTCTCTCCCACCCAAGTAATCTGGCCCTGATGCTGCCCCTAGAAAACAGGCAGCACCCCTTGACCCCAGTCCTGAACCAGTTACCCGAGCGGGATCTGTCCTTCCCCTCCAGAGGGTAGCCACCGGTTCCTGTGGTGGCTGGGCCCCAGCTTGCTCCACTGTGGGCCCTCCCTTTAACCTGCCTCTCCGGAGGCGGCAATTGCGGAAACAGTAACGGTAACACAACTTATTTACAAGCCACTAGCGTCTGTGGTTGCCCTGCAAGTTCACGGGCTTGTCCATAGAAAGTTCTCTATGCAAACAACTTTTCAAGCGGTCCCCACGGGGACAACGGTGCCGGCAACGGCCGGTTGCAAATCACGGTTGAATCAGGTGACTTTCTCGGTTCCATTTCACTTATCATTTTCAACTTTTAAACAAACACACTGGTGGTCCCAACGGGGACTGTGCAACGGTGCTCCGCTGCCATCACTCAGAGTCCTCAGCGAAGGTGGATCCCTCCCCCTCCACCAGCATCTCAAACATGCACTGACATGCCTGCCGTGACAGGGGTACCCGGTACCCATTTCCACCGGTACGCGGGGTATGGAAAACCACTGGGTTTCCTACATAGCGGGAACGCTCACTTGCCTCCTCAAACTCAGCAGCAGACCCGGGGCTGGGGCCAGGGCCATCACCTCTTGTTCTTGCGTCAGGCGGGTTGCCGCCAGCTGCCGCAGCCTCCTGGCCTCCAGCATCCAACACATCAGATCCTTCTGCAGTAGCACGGAGCAGCAGATCAGGCGAGTTTACACTGAGACGCCCCATAAGTAACGGCAAGGGTGATGCATAGGCCGAGACTAGGCCGGGCCCCTCAGCCGCAGCGGCCGGTCCTGATAGGACATAGGGACGTGGGTCACCAGTCGACTCTGTTACATCTATTCCCCCTCCGTACATCGGGGCAGTTGTAATCAGCATCTCCACCTCGTTGATCCACTGTTCCATCATCCGGAAAATCTGATCCTGCTGACGCTGGTGGAACTGAATCACCCGGGCCTTCATCCAGGCCACGGTCCCGGGCTCAGGGCCCGGCACAGTCACTACCGGGACTTCTGGCACCATTCCGTTAAGGGGCCGCGATCCTAGCGGTTCCCCCTGGTGTACTTCAGGGACGTCCAGGACGTCTGCAGCCGGCTGGTCCGCCGGGGCGGCTTGGCAAGGTATCGCTACCGGTTGGGCCGGTAGCGGGCCTAGTGGCGGAGCGGCAGCAGCTAGTACGGGTAGCGGGAAGAGAGGCAGGGTGAGCGGAAGCCGGCCGGGCTCCTCAGCTCCAATGGCCGATCCCTCAGGAATACAGGGGCGTGGGTCGCTTACCCGCTCCTCCAGATCCTCTTCCACCTCGCGTCTCCGCATAGCAGCCACCACGTCCGCCATGTCGGTCTCCCACTCCTCCAAGAGAAGTTGCATGTGGGCCTGCAGACGATTACCCAGCGGGACGGTTCGGTCCCTCAACCACGTCGCCGTGCCGGGTGCGGGGGTCTCGCTGTTATTAGCTGGAGCGGACATCTCGGCAGGCGTGCTTTCCAGGAGCTAGCAACAAGATGGCCACAGGGTCCTGGCATCCCTGCTTTTATAGCCGCGCTACATGCGACCAGTCGCCATTTCGTCCCCCTTAGCCTCTTTCCGTCCCCTCCTCTATCGGGGCGGGGTTCTGGCTTTCGCGCCTCTGCTACTCGAGAAGACGCTCGAGCGGGAACTCTTCGCGCCAAACATGCCGGCTTCTGAAATTTTTCTGCCGGACACCTCTGGCGGTCACAAGGCGCACCTCTACCCAACGACAGAGCGGTAAGATCCTGTTCGTGACGCCAAGTTGTCGCGGGCGGAGGAGGGGACGCCACGCTCTCCCACTGCTCGGGTCCGGCTGCTGCTGCGGCTGCTGCGGCCTGCTGCTGCTCGGTGGCTCGAGCGATGGGCCGGATCCCAGGGACTCGAGCGGCGCTCCTCGCCCGTGAGTGAAAGGGGATTGGTTGTTGGGATAGTTTATTGTCCGTGACGCCACCCACGGTTGTGGTGATTAAGTGGACACCACCGCTGCTCTGTCTGGGGAGCCCGGGAGTGATGGTATGGAGCAGCCAGTTGTTGATTTGCCCCTCCGTGGGGTTTGGTGGTCCCGGGGCCCAGTGATGGGGTTGGTATGGTGGACAGGCGGGTATGGGGCCTGTGGAGGTGCAGGGGCGCAGGGGCAGCGCTGTGCCGCACGGCACGGAGGTACTCACTCAGCCAGTAAACACGACACAGTTCTCGGTAAACAAACGGCTGGTTGGACGGGTCCCTCGGACGGTTACGGTGCTGATGTTCCCTGCAGTTAGCGGTGACGGTCTCTTCCCTGCACCTATGTAAAGTCTTTTTGGTAGCGATGGGTTCCCACCGGTTACCCGCTCCCCGACCTGGACATGAGCCGGAGGAGCCCCTCTCTTGCCCGCAGGTGCTGGCCCTGGGAAACTGGTGCCTTGGCGGTGGCGGTGTCTCCCCTTAACGGTCGGACTGTTGCCTTCAATCGAGACTTGGTTGTTAGGAGACAGAGGTCCCCTTCACTGACGGATTTGGCAAATTATGGCGACTCCTAGCCTTGCCGGGATCCGAAAGGCCCCTGCCCTGGTGCTGACTGTTCTTCGTATACCGCTCCGGTACCGCCGGGTCACCACCCGTCCGCGGTCCTTCTGGCAACCTCCAAGCAGTCCTCCTGCAGACTATCACCGCCGTCTGCTGACCTTGCTGTCTCAGTCCGGGGCACACACCCGGACCAACTTCAGGCTTTCTTAACTGTTCCTTTGCACTGTCTCTACTCGCACTGTCCTCCTTTACCACTTCCTTCTACTTCACTCCCCTAGCTTGAACTGCCTGGTTTTCCCGCCTCCAGAGCTTTGAACTCCTCGGTGGGCGGAGCCAACCGCCTGGCCCACCCCCTGGTGTGGACATCAGCCCCTGGAGGAAGGCAACAAGGATTTTAGGTTAGCCTAGGTGTACCTGCCGGGAATGTGGGGTGCATGTGATGTTGTGACCTGTGACCCCTGGCTTGCCCAGGGCGTCACATTTACACCGGAATGGGGAATATACATACCAGTATGGGCTCAGGATGGGGGACATATATACCAGGATGGGGACATATATACCAGGATGAGCCCAGGATGGGGGTCATATATACCAGAATGCGGGATATAAATATCAGGATGGGCCCAGGATAAGGACATATATACCAGAATAGGGGGCATATTTACCAGAATGGGGAACATATATACAAGAATGAGGGACATATATGTACCGCTCCGGGGCTCGGCCGGCTGCCGAGCCACTCGGATCCGTGCTCGTCGGTGGGTGGCTTGAGCTCTCCACGGACCAGGGGGTCACGTTGCTCTGAAAGAGGGTTGGCGCTACACGTAGGGACTTCGGTGGGGAGGTCCACGGCCGGAACCGCTGTGGTTTGCAGGGGATTTAAGTTTGTGACGCCACGCACGGGTTGTGGTGAATGTGGACACCACCGCTGCCGTTAACTAGGCTCCCAGGGACGGTGTTATGCAGCCTGGTGTTGACTCCTCCGTGGGCAGGGGGTGATGGTCCCAGGATCCGGTGGTTGTGAGGTGCGGGCGGGATGGTGCGGTGCGGTGCGCGGCCCGAGGGCACTGTTGTACTCACTATGACAGATACACCGGAGTCTCTGGTAAACCAAAAAGGATGTTGGTCGGTGCCCGCAGCCGGCTGCGCTTTGCCCCTTAGTCAGGTTGGTGGTTCCCGCCTTTCTCCTGCACCTCTGTGGTAGAACTTGACTGCCTATGCTTCAGCAATGGTAGTCCGCTCCCTGGCTTTATGTGTGTCGGGGAACCCGTTTGCCTGCAGGCGCTGGCCCGTGGGATCTCTCTGCCTGTGCGGTGGCTTCTGGACCTCGTTCTGGGTCTGAGTACCCCTCCTGGTGCTCCGATTTTCAGTTGGTTCCCCGGTTCGGTACCGGCGGGCCACTACCCTGTCCCGGTCCCTTACGGTTCCACCAGCCGTCTTCCCAGCTCCTGCAGGCGGCAACCACTGTCTGCCTCCTGGTTACAGGGTATCTGGGCTCCTACCCAGATCCCTGACAGACGTTGACGCACTGCTACTAGTCTCCTCTCCAAAACTAGTCTCCTCCGTTGTGATTTCCCGCCCCTGGCTCTCCGAACTCATCGGAGGGCGTGGCCAACCGCCTGTCTCCGCCCCCGGGTGTGAACGTCAAGACCTGAGAGGGGTAACTCAGGGTTTTTTAGGTTGGCTGGTTACACCTTTTTAGGGGCTGGTGTTTGTGCAGGGTGCATACCTGTGACCACCAGGATAGTCCAGGGCATCACATTCCCCCTTGGTTTAATGCAGACCGTCCGCGGGCTGCCCGACCACCACCGGTTTATTTTTGTTTGCTGTAAAGATAAAACGGGGAAACATAAATACAAGTATACTAAACTTTTTACAATTCAAGCATGCTTTTGGAGAATCATCCCTTGCGGGAGGCACATTTTTAAACGTTGCATAATAAAACAGTTTTATTAACGAGAACGGGACCGGGTCCTTCCAGTTGCCCACCCAAGCAAACCTAGCCTTGATGCTGCCAATAGGAAACAGGCAGCACCCCTTTTCCCCAGTCCAGGAACGGGTCAAGGCCCGGGTATTGCCCTTGCGGGCCGGGTAAAAAGTTCCTTACCCGGCAGTCTCTCTCAGAGGCCCCACGTCCAGGGGACCCCTGGACCCGGAGGGTTGTCACCGGTTACATTGGTGACGGGGCCTCGGCCTCCTCTGCCGCAGGTCCTTCCTCCAGTCTGCCTCTTCGGAGGCTGTGGGATCTGAAGGGTGGTCCGGGAATTATTTACAAACGGGAATTTGCTGCCGGCGCAGCCTCTTTTAGTCACTTTCCCTCAGTCCACCACAGGGCAGCACGGGTCCCCAGTGCCACATTCACTCTCGGTGACACTGTCCAGAAAGACCCCGTCCTCCACTGCCTGTGGTGCAGGTACGGTAGACCAGCTCTGCAACGGGAACTGTCCTCACTCCTTTAACTCCCTGCCTTCCACCACCAGAGGCTCTGACCCCTGGTGGCGCCCACTGGGACTCCAACCGCAGCGGCGTTCAACAAGTCAGGCTGGGTCCTACCCATGTGCTGGATGGCGTCTCCCGGGAACATGGGGACGTTCAACAAAGGCAGGAGGGTTACTGCAGGAGCGGGTCCTTTAAGACTTTAGAACGTTCAACTTTAAAACTTTAAAACATTAGAACTGAAGGGGTTAACTTGCGATGCAGCTCCTTAAGGACGGACGTTCTCAGGGCACATGCCTGCGAAGTGCCCTAGCTGCCAACAGTTGCAGATCGCCATCATTGTGTTCCCAAAGAAGCCAACGACGAGCGGGGCCTCATCTCCGGAAACAGACTCCGTGTCATCCCCTGCGCTGCTGCTATCCATTGCCTCCGACTCTGGGCTGGAGATCTGGGGGGCCTCCAAACGGGGCACCGCTCCCATCGCGGCCCTGCGGACTACCGGAGCCGACATTCTTCCTGTGGCAGGCGGGTCACCGCCTGCTGCTGCACGGGGAGTCACCACCGGTACTTCAGGGCCCGCCGCTCCCGCGACCGGAGCGGGAGCCACAACCTCTTCCTCGCCAGCGGCATTCTCTGCAGGCGCCAACGCTCCAGCAGTTGGCGCGGAGCCGACATCAGGCTTGGGAGCAGACATCCTCCATCTGCTCCCCCCTGGTCTTTTCGGGGCACTCCGCTTTCTTTCTGTTCAGCTTCACTTTTTAGCCGCACACTTTTCTGCACCGCTCTGTTCCCAGGGGCGGGGCTTCAACTCTCGCGCTCCTTTCGTGGGGAAAACGGGTCTGGCGGGAAACTTCGCGCCAAGGGATGGTGACAAGATGGCAGATTCTGAAGTTTTTCAACGGGTCACCGCTGACTTCTGCTTCAAGGCGCACTTCCACCGGTAAGTGGATGGGTTCAATCCTGTTTGTGACACCAGAAGAGTCGATATGTACCGCCCCGGAGCTCGGCTGGCTGCCGAGCCACTCGGATCCGTGCTCGTCGGTGGGTGGCTCGAGCTCCTCCCGGACCCGGTAGTCACGTCGCTCTGAAGGGAAGCTGGCGCTACGTGTAGGAATTTCGGTGGGGAAGGTTCACGGCCAAGGCTGTGGCGTTTAGGGATGTAAGTTCGTGACGCCACCCACGGGTTGTGGTGAATGTGGACACCACCGCTGCGGTTAACTAGGCTCCCGGGCACGGTGTTATGCAGACTTGTGTTGACCCCTCAGTGGGCAGGGGGTGATGGTCCCGGGGCCCGGTGGCTGTGAGATGTGGGCGGGATGGTGCGGTGCAGTGCGCGGCCCGAGGGCACTGTTGTACTCACTATGACAGATACACTGGAGTCTCTGGTAAACCAAAAAGGATGGTGGTCGGCGCCCCTTACTCAGGTTGGTGGTTCCCGCCTTTCTCCTGCACCTCTGTGGTAGAACTTGACTGCCTACGCTTCAGCAATGGTAGTCCGCTCCCCGGCTTTATGTGTGTCGGGGAACCTGTTTGCCCGCAGGCGCTGGCCCTTGGGATCTCTCTGCCTGTGCGGTGGCTTTCTATCCCCCTCGGTGGGCTGTTGCCATCTTTTGGGTCTTTGGACGGGAAAGGACCTAAGGTCCAGACCTCAATCAGTGAATTTGACGTGGTCCAGTGGCTTCTGGACCTCGTTCTGGGTCTGAGTACCCCTCCTGGTGCTCCGGTTTCCAGTTGGTTCCCCGGTTTGGTACCGGCGGGCCACTACCCTGTCCCGTCCCTTACGGTTCCACCAGCCGTCTTCCCGGCTCCTGCAGGCGGCAACCACCGTCTGCCTCCTGGTCACAGGGTATCTGGGCTCCTATCCAGATCCCTGACAGATGTTGACACACTGCTACTACTCTCCTCTCCAAAACTAGTCTCTTCCGTTGTGTTTTCCCGCCTCTGGCTCTCCAAACTCCTCGGAGGGCTTGGCTAACCGCCTGGTGTGAACGTCAAGACCTGAGAGGGGTGACTCAGAGTTTTTAGGTTGGCTGGTTACACCTTTTTAGGGGCTGGTGTTTGTGCAGGGGGCCTACCTGTGACCACCTGGCTAGTCCAGGGCTTCACATTTATACCAGGATTGGAAGCATATATACTAGGATAAGGACATATATACCATGAAGGGGCCCAGAACAAGGACATATATGCCAAGATAGGGACATATTTACCAGGATGGGAAACATATACCAGGATGGTGCCAATGATGGTAGACAAGTATACTAGATTAGGGACATATATACCAGGATAGGGAAGTGTATCCCAGGATGGGCAACATATATACAAGAATGACAAATATACATACCGTGATGAGGACATATATTCAAGGATGAGAACATATATATTGGGATAGGAGACATATATACCAGGATGGGGGACATATTTACCAGGATAGGGGCATATATATCGGAATTGGGACATATTATTCCAAAAAGGGGCCCAGGATAAGGACATACACTGTGTGCAGATTTATTAGGCAAATGAGTATTTTGATCACATGATACTTTTTATGCATGTTGTCCTACTCCAAGCTGTATAGGCTTGAGACCAAACTACCAATTAAGTAAATCAGGTGATGTGCATCTCTATAATGAGGAAGGGTGTGGTGTAATGACATCAACACCCTATATATGGTGTGCTTAATTATTAGGCAACTTCCTTTCCTTTCGCAAAATGGGTCAGAAAAGAGATTTCACGGGCTCTGAAAAGTCCAGAATTGTGAGATGTCTTGCAGAGGCATGCAGCAGTTTTGAAATTGCCAAACTTTTGAAGAGTGATCACCGCACAATCAAGCGTTTCATGGCAAACAGCCAACAGGGTCGCAAGAAGCATGTTGAGCAAAAAGGCGCAAAATAACTGCCTGTGAATTGAGGGAAATCAAGCGTGAAGCTGCCAAGATGCCATTTGCACCAGTTTGGCCATATTTCAGAGCTACAACGTTACTGGAGTATCAAAAAGCACAAGGTGTGCCATACTCAGGGACATGGCCAAGGTAAGGAAGGCTGAAAAACGACCACCTTTGAACAAGAAACATAAGATAAAACGTCAAGACTGGGCCAAGAAATATCTTAAGACTGACTTTTCAAAGGTTTTATGGACAGATGAAATGAGAGTGACTCTTGATGGGCCAGATGGATAGGCCAGAGGCTGGATCAGTAAAGGGCAGAGAGCTCCATTCTGACTCAGACTCCAGGAAGGTGGAGGTGGTGTACTTGTATGGGCTGGTATCATCAAAGATAAACTTGTGGGACCTTTTGGGGTTGAGGATGGAGTGAAGCTCAACTGCCAGACCTACTGCCAGTTTCTTTTTCAAGTAGTGGTACAGGAAGAAGTCGGTATCGTTCAAGAGAAACATGATTTTCATGCAGGACAATGCTCCATCACATGCATGCAACTACTCTACAGCGTGGCTGGCCAGTAAAGGTCTAAAAGATGAAAAAATAATGACATGGCCCCCTTGTTCACCTGATCTGAACCCCATAGAGAACCTGTGGTCCCTCATAAAATGTAAGATCTACAGGAAGGGATAACAGTACACCTCACAGAACAGTGTCTGGGTGGCTGTGGTGGCTGCTGCACGCAATGTTGATCGTAAACAGATCAAGCAACTGACAGACTCCATGGATGGTAGGCTGTTGAGTGTCATCATAAAGAAAGGTGGTTATATTGTTCACTAATTTTTGGGGTTTTTTTTCTTGCATGTCAGAAATGTTTATTTCTAAATTTCGTGCAGTTATATTGGTTTACCTGGTGAAAATTAACAAGTGAGATGGGAATATATTTGTTTTTTATGAAGTTGCCTAATAATTCTGCACAGTAATAGTTACCTACACAAACAGATATCTCCTAAGATAGCCATATCTAAAAAAAAACCACTCCAACTTCCAAAAATATTAAGATTTAATATTTATGAGTCTTTTGGGTTGATTGAGAACATAGTTATTGATCAATAATAAAAAAATTCTCTAAAATACAACTTGCCTAATAATTCTGCACACAGTGTATATGCCAGGATGGGGACATACAGTCATATGAAAAAGTTTGGGCACCCCTTTTAATGTTAAACTTTTTTCTTTATAACAATTTGGGTTTTTGCAACAGCTATTTCTGTTTAATATATCTAATAACTACAGAACTAGGAGAACCAAGGGAATGGTAGTCATAGGTCAAAAATAGGACCAATGCATCAAAAATTACATCACCACAACTTTTTTGCAAAAATATGACAAGGATTTATTAAATATAGTAAATGGCAAAAAAGTGACATCTAAATACAATATCAAAGGGATATACAAGGAACAATGATCAGGCTCATAAGGTTGTCACTGAAGTTAAAACACATGGGTCCACCACCCAAAAGGGGAGCAGTATCAACAAATAGTAGGGACATGACCTGATTAACTTCTATACAATAAGTGGAGAATTACTCCAATATTACAGCACAAGTGCATGAAACATCAGAGAAACGCCAAAGCGTGTATCCTATGGTGTAGAGATACAATTTATATAGAGTATAATAACCGGAGAATCAGGTCATGAACCGAATACCTATAACATAGCAGACAGGTAACAATAAATAATATCAGCAAATTTTGTTAGTCAGTCCCCGTCCTACACTCACTCATACTGGTTAACGTGGAGCCCGAGAAAAACGTGCCCCGACGTGCACGTTTCGCTGTCTTCTTCTATCAGGATAGGGAAGAAATATACCAGGATGGGAAATATATACCGGGATGGGCCCAGGTTGATTATATATTAGGATGGGGACATATATACCAGGATAGGGAACATATATACCAGTATGGAGGACATATCTATCAGGATGGGGAACATATGTACTAGGATAGGGGACATATCTACTAGGATACCAGAAACCTTTACACCAATTGGAGCATCTTGTCCCTGTACTCCTTGCTCTCCCCTCCTGCAGGGGACATGCTGTCACTCACTGCTGCGTGTGGCTCACTCCATGGTGCTCTGCATCCCTGCACTCCTCCATGTGGGTGCCTCCTCCTTCCCTGTTCCGGAGTCTGTGCGCGCATTACAGGTCCTCCGGGAGTGCTCCTAGGGTTTGCATGTGCGCTGTTGTAGCTAAGCCCATTAATGTAGGCTTTGTATACTGGGGTCGCCAGTCCTGTGTGGTGTACTTATATAGTGCTGGGCAGCCTGTCTAATCTAAGAGTAAGGGCATCACTAATAAGCTGTAAGCCTGGCACTGTGCACCTACTTTACATGTGTGAAGTCTATTTGCATGCAATTTTAATACTAAGCAATCACCTCCACCATAGATTGGCAGTTTGTGTGTGGTTGCTACATCAGTGTTTTGCACCTGTGTTGTCTCCATCTTTATTAATAGGTTTGATGCATTCTGTTAGTGCATTAGATTCTATGGCCTAGACAGGTAAACACTGTTGCACTTTTGTTGCTGTGAATCATTCTTGAATTTTTTGGAGAAATTGTAATTTCTCTTTTTGTGGTTTAACCTTCTCTTAAATGGCCAGCGCGCCACTTCAAGGAAGTACCTCTAAGCCTATCGCTGAGAGTAACTGGGTATTTAAGGGCATGCTCCCACTAGGGGTGGTGCCTGTTCATCACCCTCAGTTCTCTTAGTCAGTTGTATTCTGTTAAATAGTTGTCATGTCACCTGCTCGTCCTGTCCCGCTTGTACCTTCTTGTCCTGATCTGTTCCTGCCTGTACCTGGCTACAGCCTGTCCTGCACTGTTGGCACCTGGTTCGAGTCTTGTCCTGAACATAGCAGGTCCCAGCCCATCCTGCCCTGTTAGCAGCTGGCTCCAGTCCTGTTTCTACCTGTATTTGGTCCCAGCCCATTCTGCCCTGTAGACATCTAGTTCCAGTCCTGTCCTGCTTGTACCTGGTCCCAGTGCATGCCAACCTGTTGAAACCTGGTTCCAGTTCTGTACTGCCTGTACCTGGTCCCAGCCCATCCTGCCCTGTTGGTTCCAGGTTACAGCCCAATCCTGCCCATACCCGGTCCCAGCCATCTTCCCTGCTGGCACCTGGTTCCAGTCCTGTTCCTGTCTGTATCTGGTTCCAGCCCGTCCTGCCCTGTTGACACCTGGTTCCAGTCCTGCCTGCCTGTACCTACTACCTGTCCATCCTGCCTTGTTGGTACTAGTGACTGTGTCCATCCTGGCCGTGCTACCTGCCTTGCTAGTGAATCAGCCTGTCTGCCCTGCCCTGTTGGTGCTTGGGACTTAGCCCTGTCTGCTCCTGTGTACGCCCCTGCCCTGGGGTCAGCTGCCACAGTCCCGGTCTTTACCCCGCTAAAGGGTAGGCACAGGGTCTCCCTGTAGTCCATTGGTTCCCCTTTTCCTCGCCACAGCACCATCTTCGATGGCAAGCGTTACACATCTGATGTGGGGCGACTGCAGGCTGGTATTTTTAGGTTGGGAAGGACCCAATAACCAGGAACCTTCCAAGCCTGATATCAGTTCTCAGCTGTCTGTTTTACCTTTGCTGGTTATCAAAAATAGGGGGGAGCGTCATCATTTTTTCATTTATTTATTCTGTCTGTATATACTGTATGTCTGTCTGTCTATGTCTGTATGTCTATATTTCTGTCTGTCTATATTTATCTATTATCTATCTTTATTTTCATTGGGTGAAAAACACAGCAAAAACGCAGATTTTTTTTCTGCTGCATTTTTCCTGCTAAGAAGTCCAGAAATGGTGCAGAAATTTCTGCATCCAAATATTTAATGTGTGCCCATACCTTTATAGAGCTATGAGCAGGACTGCCCTGCTTAGCACAAACTGTCTCTAATCTAATCAGTTTCAAAACACATTGAGAATAAATGGCATGGTCCAATCCTATACTATGGCCTCTGGATTTCTTGAATATAGGATTAGCAGCGCAGCCTTCTACTCCTATCCTCCTACCATTTATTCTACACAGCGGGATCTCCTGACCTGATGGTACTGCAACAGCTGTCATACAACCCCAAAAGATGTGCAATTCCTATACAGTCATGGCTGAATGTGATGGCACCCTTGAAATTGTTCTAAAAAATTAAACATTTCTCCAAGAAAGTTATTGCAATTACACATTTTGTTATACACATTTCTTTTGTGTGTATTGGGCAATACAAAAAAACTGAGGGGGGAAAAAGGCAAATTGGACATAATTTCACACAAAAGTCCAAAAATGGGCCAGGCAACTTGTTGGCACCCTCAACTTAATATTTGGTTGCACACCCTTTGGAATACATAACCGCACTCAATCGCTTCCTATAACAATGAACAAGCTGCTCTAGATCTCTCATATTTGAAGGGTGCCTTCTCCCAAAAGCAATTTCAAGATCTCTGCACAGGTGTCCAATGGGATTTATGGCTATTTCAAAACTCTGCATTATTTGGTTTCCATCCATTTCTGAATGCTTTTTGAATTATGTTTGGGGTCATTATCCATGACCTAGGACATAAACCCAGCTTTCTGACACTGGGAAGTAGATTGTGATCCAAAATCCAAAATTTCATGATGCCTTGCAAACAGTCAAGGCACCCAATGTCAGAGGCAGCAAAACAACCCCAAAACATTTTTAAACTTCCACCATGTTTGACTTTAGATAATGTGGTCTTTTCTTTGCGGCCTCATTCCATTTTTGGTAAACCGTAGAGTGATGTCCTTTACCATAAAGCTCTATCTCGGTCTCATCTGTCCCCATGATAATTTCCCAGAAGGATTTTAGTTTTCTCATGTACATTTTGGCTAACTGCAGTCTAGCTTTTTTAGGTCTCTGTGTCAATAGTGGGGACATCCTAGCTCTCCAGCCATAGCTTTTCATTTCATTCAAATGTTGACGGATAGTTGATGCTGACACTGATGCACCCTGAGGCTGCAGGACAGCTGGAATTTCTTTGGAACTTGACAGGGGCTACTTATCCACCATTCAGACTATCCTGCGTTGCAATCTTTTATCAATTTTTCTCTGAAGTCCACATCCAGGGAGATTAGCTACAGTGCCATGGGTTTTAAATTTCTGATTATACTTTGCACTGTGGACAAAGGAAGATGACGATCTCTGTAGATTAACTTGTAACTTTGATATTTTGATATTTTTCAGCTATTTTGTTTTCATAATGACTCAGACAGTTCTTTTCTCCTCTTTCTGTTCTCCGGACACAATGCAAAGATTGAGTCAATGTCACAATGACTATGGGATAGCAGGGAACCAGGGTTCCAAAGCTGTCCCTCAAGCTAGGGGGGGGGGACTTTGCTATCCCTATTCTCAGGGATACTCCTGAAAGTGGAGATGCCTGAGTCTCCTTCCTGGCCATGCTCCTGTCCTGATCAGATTCCCCCTCCACCCAGGGAGGGACAGCACAGGAGTGTAATGAAACCCACAGATTATTACACACACACACACACACACACACACACACACACACACACACACACACACACACACACACACGTTAAGACAATAAGAGATTCAGGAGGAAACAGAAGTGCAAGAGAGAAGCTACTAAACAACAGGAGTAAACTCTACAACTACACCAAGCAATAAACACAACTATCTCAAAAATGTCTGGGACACCACACTTCACAAACCAACAATGACAAACTACAGCTGGCAAGGGTGGAAGTAATCAACTAGCATAAATAGGAAGGGAGCAGATGTGATAGGTCTCTCCACAACATGTGATCAAAACAGAAAGCAGACCAACAGAGATTAACTCTTGCTAGCCTGTCTATGAATCAGCAAACAGTAGGTCAATGCCGGAGTCTGCCTGTGTTAATCACAGACACCATAGAAATCATTGGGCGGAGTGTCAGAATCTGCAATCTGAACAGAGCACGACACCGCCATGACAGTTGGTGAAGTTTGTGTAAAGCTAAGTGTGACAATCAACTTGTCCCCTTTTTATCTGGTTTCAGGTGTGATTTTCATATTGCCCACACCTGTTACTTGCTATAGGTGAGTTGGAATGAGTATTGCATACTTGAAAAAAAAAGTTGTTTATCCACAATTTTGGAAAGGTGGCAACAATTTCCACTACACAAGAAATAAACATGTGTATAACAAAACATGGGTAATTGCAATAATTTCTGGCATAAATACTTCATTTTCCAGAGCAATTTCAAGGTCACCAACACTTTAGCCAATGACTGTACCATTTACCTAGATCAATTTTTTTTAAAGGCTGCTTTACACACAACTATATCGCTAGCGATCTCGTTAGCGATGTGACACGCCCAGATCATTGTTACGATTTACCGAGATCGCTCATAGGTCGTTTTGTAGCGGTCACACGTACACATCTCACAAACGACGCTACATCATTCAGCGATATTTTATTTGACCAAGGTGGTCGTGTGGATGTTGTTCGTCATTGGCAGGGTGTCAAATGTAGCAATATGTCTGCTGCGTTCCAAACGACGAACAATATTTTGAAACTGAACGACGTGTCTACGATCATCGATTTTCACCCTATTTGCGATCGTTCTGAGTCGCACATAGGTGTCACACGCAACGACGTCACTAACGATGACGGAAGTGCGTCACAAAAAACGTGACCCTGATGACATATCGTCAGATAAATCGTAGTGTGTAAAGGGGCCTTAAGACCTTAAAATGCTTGGGGGCCCCTTCTCTTTCTAATGACTGCAAGTGAGCAGCTAGAGGGAAATATAACGTAATTTTCTCCATGCCACGTGTGTTTTAAAATGGTATTTATCTGCAGATTTCCACTATGTACAGGTAAATAACTTAAATACGTTTTTTTTCTTTTTTTTTACAACAGATTCTTGAAACTACCAGTGTATTTTTACTGCACTAACTACATTATACAGTACAGACTGTGAACTTCAAGGGTATTCTGTCTGTAATTCTGTCCGGATTTGCAGATCCTCTACATACTGTAGAGAACTTTCTGTTTCGATTGTGACCTACAGTGTGATTCTGCAGCATGTTACGGTATTTCTTCTGGTGGATTTTCGTGCATAGGTTGTAACATGCTTATTTCGCTGTGGATCAAGAATAGCCTTAGAAATCAATTTTAGATTGTTTGTTTTTTTGTTTTTTTTTTTACCAAACATTAGGATTGCCCCAGAAAACTAGGATGGTTTGAACACATTACCATTGATTTTTTTTAACAAATTCAGGCCAACAGTTTGTAAAGTTTTACCTGCTGCTCAGTGAACTGAATTTCTGTATTTTGCTCTATTTAATGGCAATGAAAAGGGTTGTTATTGGTATTAAATTACAAATGACTCAAGGAAAAGGGACAATTAGGTTTATTGTGCAAAAACAAAACCTTCTTCTCCCTACTCTGACGTATGCCCGATGACCATGCCCTGGATACTTCATTAGGTTATAGGAACTGAATCATGAGCATCCTTCATAAACAAGAAAATCTGTTCCCTCAAGGAGATTGCCGTACAAAAGACTTATTAGACCTCCTACAGAAATCTACACCACAGGCAGTAGTGTGCTTTAGGCTTGTGAGAATATATACATACATTAATTTAATGTGACTCCCTATCTTGAGTTTTATAAGGTGACTACATAAGTAGCAATTCCATAAAAATGTAGAGCTGCAACTTCCTAGTAGTAAGGTGATAGTAGAGACGTTGTATTAGAGAAGTACTAGTCTTTCATTTAATAGTTAACGGTGTATCTTAAACCGCCATAGCCTCAACGCAAAGTCTGTAGGTCTAAGTTCATAGGGTCAGGGCCGGGGGCAGAAGTTTGCTGTGTGGCCGAGAGGCACTCCGCTTGGCACAAAATTCCACAATTTCGTGGAAAGTATGAATCCCTTGCTTGAATAAAATAAAATACGTAACTTGATGGCAGTTTATAACCAGTGGAGATGCTACATAATGGTGATGATGATGTCTGTAAAGCGCTGGGGAATATTATGGCACTATATATGAGGGGCTGCTGATAAGTCTTTGGCTTTGTGATCTTTTTTTTGTTTCTATGGTAACGAATGTTACACCACATGAAAGCCTTATGTGTCTAATATATGTTTTCAAAATTTTATTTTTGTTGCTTATGGCAACAGTGTTCTATGCATGTGGGAAAACAAAATGGCAGAGTCTAATGCAATATTCACAGCAACTGAGAGCAGAGAAGTGATAAAATTCTTGTTTCTGCAAGGAAATTCAGCAAAGAATATTCATGGTAATATGTCGGGGCAAATCAATTAAACAAACTCCAAAAAGTACTTAGTGACTTTATTTGGAACTAAAAGGCCAAAAGTGAACAAAAACATTTTACTCAAACAGAAAAAAATGGGAGGTATAGGGCTCCCCAATATTAAAAACTATCATCTTTCTAACTTAATTAAACAGAGTCAGAGACTAAAAGAGGAAAGCAATTTATTTCCTTGGATGGATTTAGAGATGTCCTCTGTTAATTACCAACCCATAAAATCTTTAATTTTAACTCGCCTAATCAACCCTTCTATCCCACCTCCAAACTCCCCTACTTTAGACGCTACAATAAGAGCATGGAAAACTTTGGCCAAAACTCCGACTAATCTTAATAAAAATCATCATCTTAGAAGTACTCCCCTAAAAATTTTGGCGATTCTGGATAACTCAGAAATTCCCTCAACATGGCAGGAGTCAAATCTAAAAACGGTTGGAGACATCTTTAACGGAAAAGACTTTATAAACTTCCTGGATATAAAGATCAAACACAAGCTCCCAGACTCTGACTTTAAGGCCCTCATCAAATTTAGGGAAATTTTAAAGACAAAATTATTATTTACAAACCCCCTTTCTGAAATAACCTGCATGTTATTCTGTAACCCAACCAAAATGTCCCTATGGTGTTGTAAAAATATCTATAACCACTTCAATAACGATCTAACATTCCACAAAAGCAAATATTTGCTAGAATGGGAAAAAGATTTGGGTAAGAGCTTTACGGATGAGGAATGGCAGAAAGCCATTTCACTAACCTATTCTTCAAATACATGTGCCTCTCTCCATCAATCTCACTTCAAAATTCTTTCGCGTTGGTATCTCACTCCATGTAGACTTGCTAAATTTAATAGAGAGACATCCCCTTTATGTTGGAGGGATTGCAATGAGAGAGGTACTCTACTTCACATTTTCTGGAGTTGTCCCAGATTGAAGAGTCTCTGGGAAATAATTCTAGTCTGATTAATCAGATTACTAACTCCACAATTCAGGTAACTCCCCAAATGGCCCTTCTTTCACTTAAATTGGAAAAAAATTGACCCTATATATAAACCTATCTTAACTCATTTATTTCTAGTTACAAGAAATCTTATAGCTTCTAATTGGAAGAAACCTGCAGTGCCCACTATCTCTGAGGTCATAGAGACTACTTCTCTTCACAACAACTTCGAGAAGTACTTTGCTACCATTAACAATGCCTTTGCCTCCTATTACCGAAGATGGGAATCACTGGAATAGTTTTATACAAGGTATTACATAAATAAATATTTATAACTACTTAAAAATCTTTTTTATAATATGAATCCTTTTATTCAAACCTTCAATCATGCTTTCTTGACAATATGCTTATATTCCTAGAATGGAAGCCTGTTAACATGGTTGAGATTTGTTTACGTTTATTGTTCTTCCTTTTACCCACTCCCTCTTCACCTTGTTTTTCCTTGCCTTCACCCTCCTCCCCTTTTTCATCCCCAATAAAGTAATTGTTTACCTCCCCCTCCCCTCTCCTTTCTCTTTTCCTATACCTTTGCCCCCCCCAGATGAAAAGTTTTATTCATACAATAGATCCCCACATGTATTCAAATAATGGTATGCTACGCATGATAATATCTTGATTGTGTGGATTTGATATGTTATTTTGTTAACCTTATTTTAATAAAAATATATGAAAACATGGTAATATGTTGGAGACATTGGGGGATCAATGCCCTTCATATTTTATAAATACATTAATACAAAAAGGAAAACAAGCGATAGTTTCGGCCCCTTAAAATATAATAACAAGTTAGTTATAGAGGACAAACAAAAGACTGAGATATTAAACAGGCACTTCTCATCAGTGTTCACCAAGGAGCAGACTGTTCCATGATTCATTCAACAAGTGAAAAATCAAAGTTTACCACCCGAAGAAGAAGTACGCCTGCATCTGAGTAAATTAAACATTGACAAATCCCCCAGATGGCATTCATCCACGAATATTGAGGGAATTGAGCTCCGTAATCAACAGACCACTGTATCTTATCTTTTTAGACTCTCTTGTAACAGGGTTGGGGCCTCAGGATTGGAGGATTGCTGATGTGGTACCGATATTTAAGAAAGGTAAGAGGGTGGATCCAGGCAACTACCATCCAGTAAGCCTGACATCAGTAGTTTGCAAAGTTTTTGAGGGCATTTTAAGGGATGACATGCAAAAATATATTGCAGAAAATAATATAATAACTGACAGACAGCATGGATTCATGAAAGATAAGTCGTGTCTAACCAATCTGTTGGGGTTCTATGAGGGGGTAAGTGCAAATCTGGATATTGGTAATGCAGCTGATGTGATTTATTTGGACTTTGTAAAGGCATCTGATACTGTATCACATAATAGCCTTATACTAAAACTCCAGAAGCAAGGACTAGGAGAAACTATATGCAACTGGGTAAGGAATGGGCTAAAACATAGGAAACAAAGAGTAGTCATAAATGGTACATTCTCTAAATGGGCTATAGTCAGCAGTGAAGACCGCTAGGACCGATTCTTTTTAATCTCTTTATTAATGACCTTGTGGATGGGATTGATAGTTACATATTTACATAGTTACATAGTTACTTAGGTTGAAAAAAGACCTAGGTCCATCTAGTTCAACCTTCCTCCACCAGTTCTACATTTAGTCACTAAGTCATTTATAACCAACAATGTTTTGTGTACTGAGGAAATCATCCAGCCCTTGTTTAAAAGCTGTTATAGTGTCTGCCATTACTACCTCTTGTGGTAGTGTATTCCACAGTCTGACTGCTCTAACTGTAAAGAACCCTTTCCTATTTAGCTGTAAAGATTTAGATAGTAAAGTGTCAGTCAGTGTCAAACTATGTAGGATATTAAAAACTGACCTTGATAGTACAATATTACAAAAAGATCTGGATAAGATGTCAGAATGGGCAGATACTTGGCAAATGAGATTTAATGTTGATAATTGTAAAGTAATGCACCTAGGATGGAGTAATCCTGTAGCTGCGTATACATTAAATGGAAGTAAACTTGGGACTACAGAACAGGAGAAGGACTTGGGTATTCTGATTACAAATAAGCTGAGCAGCAGCACTCAATGTCAGGCAGCAGCTGCTAAAGCAAACAAGATTTTAGGGTGTATAAAAAGAGAACATGTTTGTGTCATTATCCATGAACATTTGGACATGAGGAAGCTATCTGCAAAGTGGGTCCCCAAATGTTTGACAACAGATCAAAGAAGCATGCGAGTGAAAACTTCCCGATCCATTTGTGAGCGTTTCCAGACTGATAAGAACTTTCTGGATTGACTGGTCACTATGGATTAGACCTTGATTTATTTGTATGACCCTGAAAACAAGGAGCAGTCAAAAAAGAATAGAGGCACAGTGGTTCTCCTCGTCCCAGACAAGTTCATGGTGCAAAAATCAGCCACTAAGGTGATGGCGTCTGTGTTCTAGGATAAGGAGGGTGTGAAGTACCTTCAAAAGGGTTCCACCATCAATGCAATGTATTACATTAAACTTTTGGACCAATTGAAGGCAGCTCTGAAGGCCAAAGACACGGCAAGCTGTCCAAAGGAATCTTGTTCCTGCAAGACAATGCCTCCACTCACACTGCACAAGCGACCACAGCAAAACTGGCAGAGCTGGGCTTCCAGTTGGTTAACCACCCACCTTATTCACCAGATCTAGCTCCCTTCTGACTATCATCTGTTTCCAAACCTGAAGAATCACCTCAAGGGTACCAAATTTCACACCATTTCTAATGCCATGGTTGCTACGAATGCCTGGTTTGAGGCATAACCGAAATCCTTCTTTTTGCGAGGCTTATAGAACTTGGAATACCGATGTAAGAAGTGTGTTGACATCAGTGGAGATTATGTGGAATAAATGTAAAGTTTCATCATCCTATCTCGTTTCTTCCTGGGTAAAGCCAAAGACTTATTAGCAGCAATAATAGTAATAAATTAATGGGATTTTTAGAAGCCTACAAATGTTGCAGACGGGGGCCGGGCCGATGCAGGGGCTGCTCGGATCCAGGTTCGTTACTGTGGCTCGAGAGGTAGCCGGACCCGGGGCTCGTGCGGCCATCCGTCCTCACAACTGTAGGAAGGGGGTATTTACAGGGGAATAGTCAGTGACGCCACCCGTGGGTTGCGGTGAGAGTTGGTAGCACCGCCGCTGCCTGGTGATGGGACGCCCGGGGCTGATGGAGTTGGGCAACAAGGTGGAATCCCCTCCACGGATAGGGGAGGTGTAGTCCCACGGCCCAAGTAGACGGGACTAATGGCTGCGGCGAGTGTCATGTAGGGTTGGACCGGGGATGGATGGTGTACTCACAGTTTAAAGAATTGCACACAGAGTCCAGTGGTAAACCAAATTGCCAGTGACCGGTTGCCTCCGGCGGGTGTATTCAGGTCCCACACCCTGGTGTAGCAAACAGGGGTCCCTTCCTCCTGCACTCAATGTTTGTGTCTTCAATGGGACAACTCCGCTTGGAACGGGGAAGTCCACTCCCGATACGTTTTATGTTGGGAGCTGTGGCCCGTGAAATATGACCCTTGGGATCTCTGTGGGTTCTGGGGGACACCCTATCCCCCGTGTTGGGCTTCCGTTTCGCTCTCTGGGCTTACTGTGGAACAAAGCCTGAAACCTTGTCCCCGGCTGGTCAATTGACAAGGGGCTTGAAACCTTCCTCGCCCTAGGGTCCAGGCACCCTGACTGTGCACAGCCTCCAACCCTGCCCCAGTTCACTTAAGGTCTCTCGCGACCGGATCTCCATCGCCTTTGGTCCTGCTTGCCGTCTGCCACCTAGTCAGTAGTCCGGTAGTCCAGGGGCCCCTACCCATGACTCCGCTGTCACTCCACTCCTCTCACTTCCTCTCTCTAGACTTGACTCTTGTGTTCCCTCCCCAAGGACGGTTTTGTGTTGGTATGCCAAAGAGGATGAAGTTTTGTGCCTGAGAAATTTGTACAACCTCTGTGACTACCTGGTTTTGCCAGGGCGTCACACAAATAGGTTCATGTATTGGGCTTATTTGCTTTTTTTTTACTTTGTTTTGCTCATTTTTAAAGGATGCAGCTATGCTGTCCAGTTGACAAACATGTGATTAACAGAATACATTTTCTGTCCTCACAGAGAGTAGGGATTGTTATTGCATCATGGAAATCTAATGCCGGCGTCACACGGTACGATATATTGGGCGATATGTCATCGGGGTCATGTCGTTAGTGATTTACATCTGGCATCGTTTGACATATTGTACCATGTGACACCTCTGAACAACTGTGAACGCGCAAAATACTCACCTTATCATTGCTCGTTGACACGTCATTCATTTTCAAAATGTCGGTCCTCCTTCTGTGCTCCGGTTGTTCATCGTTCCCGTGGCAGCACAGATCGCTCCATGTGACACCCCGGGAACGACGAACTGCAGCTTACCTGCGTCCCGCCAGCAATGCGGAAGGAAGAAGGTGGGCGGGATGTTTACGTCCCGCTCATCTCCGCCCCTCCGCTTCTATTGGCCGGCTGCTGTGTGACGTCGCTGTGACGCCGAACGTCCCCCCCCTTCAGGAAGAGGATGTTCGCCGCCCACAGCAACGTCGTTTGGGAGGTAAGTGCTTGTGACGGGGGTTTAACGACTTTGTGCGCCACGGGCAACAAATTGCCTGTGACGCACAAACGACGGGGGCGGGTACGATCGCTCGTGTGATCGCATGATAGATTGTACCATGTGACGTCGGCATAAGACCTGAGTAGGCCATGCTGGTTTCCTTTCTGAAGCCGTGGAAAGGAAAACACTCAGACTCAATCGCTTTTAAACCTCAAACTTTACTATAATGGCCTCATCACGGAATATACATAACAGGCATATAGTTTCACCACTTATAGCACTTGCAATTTCTCTCTTTCAGAGTCTGCCTTGCCATCCTTTCATGACATAAGGATTGGGAGAGCACCACCTAAGCTGAGATTCAAATTACTTTTCTAGATCACACCTCAAGGGAACTTGTCATGTGAAAAAGTGCTATTAATCTGCAGATAAGGGGTTAATCCGCAGATTAATAGCTTTCTGAACCTTTAATCCAGACTCTGCTGTCAGTCAGTTTAGAGGGGGCGGTTACAGCTGCCGCTCACTATACACTGAGTGGTGACTGAACCCACGCCGATGACTGGACACTGAACGCTTCTGGAAGCGGGGTTCTAGGTGTCATCGCCGGGCAGCTTCAGAACGCTATTAACCTGCAGATTAACCACATATCTGCAGGTTAATAGCGTTTTGTTTTTTTTACATGACAGGTTTCCTTTAAAGGGTTTATCCTGGGCAAAAATGACCCTGTTTATTTTTATGTTTATCCCGGTGGACGGGAGGAAGGATTGAGGATGGGGGTAGTAGTGATGGTGAGGAAAGTCTTTTTAGGTTGGGGCGCCAACTGTAGTCCGCGGCCAGGGATGGGCTGCCGCTGCGGCTGCTCCTCTCCGGGGAGGATGGTGAGGGTCACAGCTGGGATGGTGTCGCTCCCCACAGGGAGAGCGGGGTTACTATGGGGAGGATGTTGGAGGACGGACGAGGGTGGTGGTAGTCCCCGTGGGCGCCGCTGAGCTGGGCGACAGCGCCGGCAAAGGAGAGGCAGAGACAGGTGCTGCGGTTCCAGGTCTTTTACTCACAGGTAGTTCAGGCGCTGCCCCAGAGTACCGATCTCTGCCACAAAGGGCTCCAGCCGATCCCGGATCTGTAGAAGGTCAAGTCCGGTGTGTGTCAGTCTATGGGCCCTTCCTCCTTTGATGCGCTAAGTATCGAATCCTCGTGGCGTGAAGCACTTGGGGATCCCGGTGTCAGTCAAGTGTTCCATTCTGTATGCTGATAGCACAGTTCCGATGCGGGGCCGGTCGAGGACCTCAGCCCCGGATGCTATATGCTATTTGGCTCCAGACTCGGTGGGACATGTAAGGTGACTTTTGTAGCCGTTCCCGCGACCCTTGCAGAGTTGGAAGACAACGTGAAGTGTGCCTGCCCTAGGGTACTGTACCCCAACAGCGCTGGTTCTGTGGAAGCAGCTGCCTGCTTCAACACAGCGACCGTGTTGAACACCTTGGCCCACAAAACTGCCTTGCGACACGTCCGCTCTGTTCTGATTCTGCAGCTGTTCTCTTTTTTTTGTAGTTGTGTTGTGTGTTCGAAGCTGTTGCCCCCAGCTGCTTACACCGACTGGTTCACTACTCTCACTAGGTCAATTTGCTCTTCCCACTGTGTGCTTCTGAATCCCCCTGGTGGTTGCTTCTCCTTGACCCTGAGTCCCGGTTCCAGTGGATTGGGGAGCCCCTGGTGTGGTGGCGTCCTGTAAACCCAACCGGTGTAGTGACCCCCTACTGTGATTCGACCCTGGCCCGGTCCCCATTGGGGAGGGCAACCCACTGTAACTAGGTGTGTGTGTGGAACCGGTACTGACTTTCCTTGGACCCAGGATAAGTACTATACCCTAATGAACAAAAAATACAAAAAATTCTAAAGCCAGCTTACTGGTATTCCCCGATGTGTGGAATCCTTAGTACGTTCTAGGAACTGAGTTCGCAAAGAAATTACGACAGGAGCCAGCCTCGAAAGTCAATACCCTAATGGAGGTGCAATACCCTGTGGCACCTGAAGCCTCAGGGGTGCCACACCTACATGCTATGTGGCCGGCTAGCCAAGGGAACTCACACCCTTGAGACTAGTTGTGGGGCTCATTTGCATATAAGAAACGATCTATAGAAATACTTTTTCTAAAGATCTCTTTATCTATGCTATTGTATATAGGGACGGTTAGGCTAGGTTTGCACACTGCGTCTTTCTGACGCTGCGTTTGCCGCGATTTGGTGCGTTTTTGGCTGCGTTTTGCTGCGTTTTTCCAATGCATTGCATGGGGGGAAAACGCAGAAAAACGCAGGAAAGAACTGACATGTCCATTTTTTTTTTTTAACTCAAAAACGCAGGTAAAAAAACAGATGTGTGCGGACAGCAAAAATGAAAACTCATAGACTTTGCTGGGGAAGCAAAGTCCTGCAGTTTTGAGGCCAAAAACGCACCCGAAAAACGCGCAAAAACGCCGCGAAAAAACGCTCTGTGCGCACATAGCCTTAGGCAGGGATTAGGAATATACACCCAGAACTGCTCGTGGTTCTGGGTGCATATTGCAGCTGACAGGTTCCCTTTAAGTGCATGTAGGCAAAGGACAAATTATCGCTAACCACTGAAACTTTGCTTGCTTAAACCCCTTCCTGCCGGGGCTAATTTTTGTTTTTTCCTTTTTGTTTTTTCCTCCCATTCTTTCAAGGGCCATAACTTTTACTTTTCTGTCCACATAGTCATTTAAGAGCTTGTTTTTGTAGGACCAGTTGTACTTTTGAGTGACATTTTACCACAGAGTTTACTGGAAAATGGGTAGGAACTTCTAAGTAAAGTAAAATTGCAAAAAAAACCCCGCAATTATTACATGTTTTTTAGAGAATTGTTTTAACAACGGATATTATATGGTAAATATACAGTAATTCTCCTCATCTGTACGATTATGGCAATAACAAACTTGTTCAGTTTTTTATTATTGTAGCAACGAAATAATACAATTTTCTTCAATGTGTCACATTTTCCACGAGCCGTGACATTTTCATTTTTCGGACGATGGAGCCGTGTTAGGACTTATATTTTGCTGGATGAGATATTTTTATTGATACTATTTTCAGATAGATACAGTCCTGGCTGAAAATGTTGGCACCCTTGAAATTGTTCCAGAAAATTAAGTATTTCTCCTAGAAAATGATTTCTATTATACATGTTTTGTGATACATGCTTTATGTGCGCTGGAGCAACACGAACGCAACCAAGAAAAAAAGACAAATGCGATATAATACACACAAAACCCCCAAAATGGTAGGACAAAATTGTTGGCACCCCTAACTTAATATTTGGTTGCACATTCTTTGGAGTAAATAACTGCAATCAATCACTTCCTATAACCATCTTACACCTTTCAACTGGAACTTTGGACCCCTCTTCTTCTGAAAACTGCTCCAGATCTCTCATATTTGAAGGCTGCCTTTTTTCAAAAGCAATTTTAAGATCTCTCCCACAAGTGTTCAATGGGATTTAGATCCAGACTCATTGCTGCCACTTTAGGACTCTCCAGTGCTTTGTTTCCATCCATTTCTCATTCAAATGGTTTGTATTGATTTTCAAATGTAGGGTAGTGTATGAAATAGAAATGTATGGGGATACAGAAGGAAAAAATGTGGGTGGTGATAACATGGGGTAAACGGGGGGAAATAAATAAATAAACGAAGCAATTTACATGGAAAGATCAGAGCTTTTTTCCTTTTCTAAAGTTTGTTAATCTGAGTGAATATTGTTACAATTATTATATACCTTTTCGGACTATAAGACACACCGGACCATAAGACGCACCCTGGTTTTAGAGGAGGAAAGTAGGAAAATAAAATTTTAAGCAAAAAATTTGGTCATGACACACTGTTATGGGGCGAGGATCTGCTGCTGACACTGTTATGGGGGTAATGTCCACAAATTCTCTACTAAGGTACCCCATCCTGGCAATGATCCTCCTGCCTTGTATATGATCCCCATCCTTGTATATATGTCCCTCATCCTGGTATAGCACCCATCCTGCTATATACCGCCATCTTGATAAATACCCCTATCCTGATATATACCCCTATCCTGATATATACCCCTATCCTGATATATACCCCTATCCTGCTATATACTCCTATCCTGCTATATACCCCCATCCTGCTATATACCCCCATCCAGCTATATACCCCCATCCTGCTCATTTACCCCCATCCTGCTCATTTACCCCCATCCTGCTATATACCCCCATCCTGCTATATACTCCCATCCTGCTATATACCCCCACCCTGCTCATTTACCCCCATCTTGCTCATATACACCCATCCTGCTCATATACACCCATCCTGCTCATAATATACCCCCATCCTGGTATGTGCCCCCATCCTGCTATATACCCCCATCCTGGTATATGGCCTGTATCCTATGGCACAGAAAACAATAAACGTTTATACTCACCTTTCCTTACTCCAGCAGCATCGCTCTTCTTCCTCTCTGTGCCAGCAGCAGCGCCGCTGACCTGTGTGGAGCCGTTCCCCTGCAGCATCGCGATGACCTCCTGTCTGCCGCCCGCTGATGTGTATGGAGCCGTGCGCACATGCGATGACGTCAACGCTGTGCTCACCGCTCTCTACACACATCAGCGGGTGGCAGACAGGAGGACATTGCGAAGCTGCAGGGACCGGTGAGTAAACCGTCATTATTCATTGCCCCCCGCTCTGATGATGAAGCGTGGGGGGCAGTGAATACAGCCGCACATGATCACTCTAGGCTGTAGTTTCCAGGGGTGATCACGCGGGTTGGCTCTTTACTATGCGCGCATCCCCCGCCCATCATCCCGCCCACCTGTCAGTTCCGGCTTCAGCGCTGAGAGATGATGGGCGGGAGGATGGGTAGGAATATGAAATGAGCGGTCCCACATGGTCGTCCGCATTCCCCACTTTCCCCGAACATTTGGGGGAAAAAATGTGCGTCTTATAGTCCGAAAAATGCGATATACATCAGAGCTGGATATATAATGGCATAAAGAGAGCTTAGTCCAAGTCAATGCAGTCATTAATATACAAATTGTGTGTGAAGGTTTTGATCGAAGGAAGCCATTTTTGGTTGTATTTTTTGCAGTTCTTCCCTCTTAGAGCCAAATTATATTTAAATGTATTGTGGAGGGAAACACTCTGCACTAGGTCCTCTATTTTGGGGAAAACACCTGTTCCATCCATTTCTGAGTGCTTCTTGAAGTATATTTGGGGTTATCCTTATCCTGGAAGATGCATGATCTAGGACCCAAACCACCAAGCTTTCTTATAATCGGCACTACATTCTGACCCCAAATCCATTGGTAATCTTCAGATTTCATGATGCAGAGCAGCAAAGCATCTTTAACCTCCACCATATTTGACTGTAGGAACTCTGTTCTTTTCTTTGTAGGCCTCATTCCATTTTCGGTAAACAGTAAAATGATGTGCTTTACCAAAAAGCTCTATCTTGATCTCATCTGTCTTCAAGTTGCTTTTCCAGATGTATTTTGGCTTTACTCATGTACATTTTGGCAAACTGCAGTCTAGCTTTTTTACGCCTTTGTGTCAGCAGTGGGATCCTTCTTGCTCTCCTGCAATAGCATTTCATTTTATTGAAATGTCGGTGGATAGTTCGCTCTGACACTAATGCATCCTGAGCCTGCAGGGCAGCTTGAATTTCTTTGGAACTTGATTGGTGCTGGTTATCCACAATCTGGACCATCCTGCATTGAAACCTTTGATTAATTTTTCTCTGCTGTTGATATCCAGGGAGATCAGCTACAATGCCATGGTGGTCAGCAGCAGAGGTCTCAAGGACCTGGGAGCATTCAGGAGGCGCATGTCAAGATGAAAGCTATGTGATGATGGGCAGGATCAGTGGTTCCACGCTATACTGAATGCGGAAGAAAGCTGGAAAAGAGACAGGGAAAGGGGGCATGGCTACAGGCACGGCACAACTCTTCTTGCTTCTACTGACAGGGTAGGATGGCGCACTCAGGCTAAGCTGGTTGGGAGGATGGATTTGCCAAGCAGGCCACTGTTCTCCACGCACATGTACTAACTCCTGGAGTAGAACTTAGCTTCACAAACATGTGGTTCAGCCAGCTCTCAACTTCCTGTTGTACTCTCAACATCAAGGCATCTAATATCTGGCATTCCATACCTTTGCTATTCAGCTCCCACTAGTCAGCAAGAAAGCTACCAGGACCCAGGCTGCTGGGGGAAGAAGAGGAAGAAAAAAAACCTCAAAAGCAGCTTACATATGTTATAGGGGTGGGATATCAAGCAGCTGGGTGTAGAAATAAACCCATCCAAAACCCCAGATGAAGGGGGAAGGTCTGATAGGATAGTCAATAGACCAATCATCTAGGGTCAAGTAGCATGACTCATAAGTCTGGAGCACTTACTTTTAGCCTCTTAGTAGTGCTCTACATTCTCACCTTGTCTGTAATTAAGTAACTCCGTAAAGTAGGGTGAGACATAGTGGGCAGCTTGACTCAGGCCCTTCAACAGTCTTCTTAGGCAGCCCGGCTCATGGGAGTCTTGTTTTTGCCAACATGTCTCTCTTTAAAATAGTGGAGGAAAAAATTAAAAAGGCAAAATCAAAAATTGTCTGTATCCTTACAGGGAATTTGTCATGTCAACAAAAAGGTTATTAATCTGCAGAGATAGGGTTAATATGCAGGTTTATAGAGTTACAACTAGGGGCATTGGTAGGCACTTAGATTTTAGGCCCTGGCCTAGGATCATGAGTGCCATATTGCACAATTCTACCTCCAAAGCTATAAAACATTTTACAAACATCAAAAAGGGTTAACACAACTGAAAACGTGAAGATCCTCCCACACTATTCATATTTTAAAAATAGGTCTTCCTAGACTTGTGAGCAGAGGTGTAGCTAATGGTTTAGCTGAAGGGGAAGGGGGAGGCAAAACATCTGAGTGGGCCCCTAACCTGTAACCCTGTTTACAACTACTTTGGCGCAGCCTAATCATGGGTATAGGAGAGCCTCAGCATATGACGGGGCTGTTACTGAGAATCGATTATCTACACAAAGACCAACACTGATATTACCATCATACAATGACCATATAGTGGTAGATACCAGTCCCACAGAGCAAACAACTGATTATGTTACAGTTATAGATGTTTTTTCTGATGGAGTTGTTCACTTTTCTCTCCTTTTTCATCTTGGTGGTGGATCCAAGTGGCGATGTGACTGTACTGGGCGCAAGCGACAGGCTTTTGTAATGGCGAGTAAAATAATATTTAAAAAGGGGAGAAAGAAAAGAAAATAAAATAAATAAAACAAATAAAGAGTTTATGACGCCAGTTGGGATGTTTGGCTTTGGTATGGCCGGACACTGCTGGAGGGCCCAAGGAGTTAGCTGGTGATGTGGAGTACCAAAGGGTTGTCCTCTTGCTCCCCCAACTAGAGCTGGGTCCTGGGGGATGTTGAGGTAGGCATGGCGCAGCAGAGTGTAATTCAGCCAGAGACAGGACAGGGAGCTTTTACTTTTTTACTGGAGCGCAGCAGTAAATTTACACAGAATCCAATGATGGGGGACCTTCCTCCCCTGATGGGAGTTTGACTTCTCTAATGCATTGTTGTAGCGTACTCGTCCTCTGCTGTTGTTTCCCTATCTGGGACTAGGTATCTCAGTATCCTGGGATTCCCAAGACTAGAACAATGTGGATTTGTTAGTCCTACTGGCGAGGAGGTGACTGGAATCCTGAAGGAAAACTTACTATTTCTTCTAGAAGTTTCCAGACTCACACTGTGCTCCCAGGAATTTCACTGCCCCTTGTAAAGAGCCTGCAGTCTCTCAGTTTTCTCATCGACCTTGAAAGTCCTGGTGACCTAGGGACTGATACCCTGCCAATGTGTAGCTGGCACCTCCAGAGGTCTTTGCAGTTACCTCAGGACAGAACCTCTCCTTAGTACGATCCTCACTTCCCCTCACACTGGCTCTGACTGACTGAATTTGCCTCAGAACTAAGCTCCTTCCATTTCTCCTTCTAGGGTTCAGTATAAAGTGTTGGTTTTACCTCAAAAGAATAGCCCTAGTAAGGGAATGTATGAAAACGTGTGTTTTTTGTGGTAAGCAGCAGAGAAAACCATATCTCATCAAGGCTAAGAATACATGTTATACAGATGGAAATATACATGTAGTTATAATCTGTGGCGACTAGGCACAGGGCGCCACATACCCCCCTAGTTAAGAGTAGTATGTACTCGAACTACTAAACTGAACTCCAGTCCAAAATAGAACAAAAATAATTTGGTTGTCGATTACAGCCCCAAACCAATTTTGATCGTCCCCGAGTGGAGTTGCGGGGTACACAGACCATATTGTAGAATTTCACTGCACTGGCTGTTTGTGATGGTTCCTTGATCAGGCTCGATGAAATGGGTTCCTTTTTGGTGTGCAAGTCCTTACAAGAGTTCTTGTAGTGGAGAAAAGCATAATGGTTGCAAACATCTCACATTAGTCCATGTGGGCACATTTTCTTTTTCAACAACGTTACATAAAGGCCACTTTACATGCAGTGACATCGCTAGCGATGTCGCTACCGATCGCACCCGCCCCCATCGGTTGTGCGTTATGGGCAGATCACTGCCCATGGCGCACAACATCGCTAGGACCCGTCACACGTACTTACCTGCCTAGCTACGTCGCTGTAGCCGGCGAACTGCCTCCTTTCTAAGGGAGCGGTTTGTGCGGCATCACAGCGACGTCACACGGCAGCCGTCCAATAGAAGCAGAGGGGCGGAGAGCAGCCGAAAGAAAGTGACGCCCACCTCGTTGCCGGAGGATGCAGGTAAGGTGTTGTTCCTCGTTCCTGGGATGTCACACGTAGCGATGTGTGCTGCCTCAGGAACGACGAACAACCTGCATCCTGCAACAGTAACGATATTTGGGATTAGAACGATGTGTCAACGATCAACGATTAGGTGAGTAATTTTGATCGTTAGCAGTCGTTCGTACGTTTCACACGCAACAACATTGCTAACGAGGCCCGATGTGCGTCACGAATTCCGTGACCCCTACGACATCTCGTTAGCAATGTCGTTGCGTGTAAATCCCCCTTAATACATGAGTCAACTATAATACAAATCAAATAAATTTATTGTGTTTCATACTCTATAAATCAACTCAATAGCGATAAGGGATTTGTCCTTGAGCACTACACTGTGACCTGTACAAAATTGGAATGCTAGGTAAAAGTCTATGACTAGGCACAGGGCGCCACATTGACATCACTGCGCTGGGACTCTGATGTCCTTGTGCATGTGCAGGCGCCTTGGTCACTGCATCTCCTGCTGTTCAGTAGATTGCAGGCTTAAAGCGCCTTGTGGGCTACAGAACTGAGAGTGGTAGTGCAGGAAGATCATAGTTCACTCCTCTAGCTTAACTATAACTGTGCATTGTGCATGACAATATAGTTAAGAGCATTAGTGGCTCCCGGTGTGCCCCTCTGCGCGTGAGGACCGGGGCGACCACCTCCTCTGCGTTCCCTGAAACTACACTACTGCTTGTGAGTAAATTTAGTAGTAGCTTTGCATGTCCACCTTCTTATGTGTAGTCATCACTTTTAATGAACGTTTCTAATTATCTTCTTATAAAGGACAGCAATTACGCTTATAACATCCTCATAAAAACAATCTGAGTCACTATAAATTATGGTCTGAATAATTAAATCACTGACACGTGTGCCTGTTTCTAGTAATCAGTTATATGACATATAGTTCAAGTTGTTTTACCAACATGATAACTGTGATTTGGTCAGCACTAGATGAAAATGCTTTCTGAATACATAGAGTTAACATACCCTAAAAAAGTAGCCATATACTGTATGTAGGAGCAAACCCGCTAATTTCAGCTTAACTATCTTCCTATAAAGAAGGATTAAAAAACTAGGATAATTGTGGTATACTCCGTGCTGCTGTACAAAGATATCCCCTCTTCTTCCTCAGGAAAATCCACCAATTTGATCGGTGGATTTTCCTGAGGAAGAAGAGGGGATATCCCTTCGAAACGCTTAGAATAAACCATCTACATTGGTTTTATTTTGTGGAGTGTTTCTTTGTACAGCAGCGCGGAGTATACCACAATTATCCTGGTTTTTGTTTTGCTTCTGCCTTTGGCAGGTGGGATCGGCTGCAGCTGTTATATCTCTCTATACTGGTTGTGAGTCTCACAACCACTCCAGGTGAACGGTTTTCCTATTAAAAAGTCACTATCTTTTACACTTGTAAGACCCTATTGCGCTCCTTATATCCACAGCTTGTTTTCTGTCTATAAAGAAGGATTTTCAGTGTTACATTTTAATGCCCTACCCTTTTGTTTTTGGAGAAGATAAGCCGTGGCTATAAGAGTCTACCAGTGGCTTACTGCCGTCTTCCCATCAAGGTATATTAATCCTCATCTGAACTGAGTGCAGATGCATATGGGGGTTGTGAGGAGTAGGGCCAGTTTAAAGAGCTTGACCATTCTAAAATGAAAAGTCTGCAGTCCCTCTATATGTCTGCAGACTTGTGAATTTTTCCAGCACGCACACTGTGCACGGTGAGGATTCTCCGGTGTCAGAGTCAAGAACGATAGTCACGTAGCTGCAAGTATTCAATATACATACTTCTGTCGAAAATCTGATTAGATGGGCACAGCCTCGCTCAATTAACTTGCATTGAGCAAGGTCATGCCCATCTAGTTGGATTTCAGACAGTTTTTTCAAGTCCAAATTTAGCATCGGGCCTACACAACTCTAGTGACACCATTGTCTGTAGCCTTCGTTAATCATCCGAAAGCCTGAACATCCCCTTTACTCTTTCTACTCTGAGTCTTTTTTTCATACAATCTATAGTTCCAGGATTATGACAAATTTTATTTAGTTCCTTCCACTATACACATTTTTATGGTCTTTACATAGGGGTCGTTGCTCACTGGATTCCCTGTGGCATGTCTCAAAGCTGCTCTGTATAGTTACCCTGTGAACAACACCCCCTAGCAAAGATAATATTGGGTGCATTAAACAGAAAGGCAAATACTTCTGGACCAGAATGTCAAATTTAAACACAAAACAAAAAAACACCCAGAATACTCAGAGTAGGAGAAATAAAATAAAGCTGTCCACATTTAACATGGTTACAGGTCCTCTAAGTTAAAGGTAAGGGACTTGCACTGAACAGGCAGAGGTCACTGCGCCATTCTTCTTAAAGCTTATCACTCAGCATTTATATTACTATTCTATAGTATTGGATATATTACATTTTTTTTATAGGCAATTTTTTATTAATTCCTGTTAAACCAAACATTTTTGAGCTGAAACCTTGTTCCCCACATATACCCATAATGATCAGAAAATATTATGTATATAGATGATATTTGGCAGAGTAAGAACAAGATATGTAGCAGGTCCCCTGGGGTTGTCTATTGGTGCACATCAAGTGTATTTTGTGGAGGGCCTGCCGAATATTTTGTGACTACTCAGCTTTTAGGGGTACTTTGCACGTTGCGATATCGCTAGCCGATGCTTGCGATGCAGAGTGCGATAGTACCTGCCCCCGTTGCACATGCGATATCTTGTGATAGCTGCCACAGCGAACAGTATCGCTACGGCAGCTTCACACGCACTTACCTGCCCTGTGACGTCGCTCTGGACGGCGACCCGCCTCTTTCCTAAGGGGACGGGTCATGCAGCGTCGCAGTGACGTCACTCGGCAGGCGGCCAATAGAAGCAGAGGGGCGGAGATGAGCGGGACGTAAACATCCCGCCTACCTCCTTCCTTCCGCATAGCCGGTGGAAGCAGGTAAGGTTCCTCACTCCTGCGGCTTCACACACAGCGATGTGTGCTGCCGCAGGAACGAGGAACAACATCGTATCTCTTATTGCTGTGACATTATGAAAATGACCGACGCTACACAGATCACCGATTTTCGATGCTTTCGCAATCGTTTATTGGTGCATCTAGGCTTTTCACGTTGCAACGTCGTTACCGGCGCTGGATGTGCGTCACTTTCAATTTGACCCCGACAATATCGCAGTAGCGATGTCGCAACGTGCAAAGTACCCCTTAGGCCCTCTTCATCATGAGGGGTGTAAAGTGTTTTTTGGCATGTTCACTACAGTCACAACTGGATACTTTGAATTTGCTATATAGTCCTAGCATATTTCATACCGTATTTTATTTTCCAGATTTTACTGTCTTTCCATAGATTTCAATAGCAAATCCATCATGTAGCTCACATGTTGATAAAATGTAAGTGAAGTACTTCTAAGATGTCTTGCTATAGTTTCTTATTCAATAACTCATTTTCTTGGAACCAACTTCATTATGTGTTTGGTACTGATGATGCACTGTTCTTATTCCTTATAGTTGAATTGTACATACAGTACAGACCAAAAGTTTGGACACACCTCCTCATTCAAAGAGTTTTCTTTATTTTCATGACTCTAAAAATTGTAGATTCACATTGAAGGCATCAAAACTATGAATTAACACATGTGGAATGAAATACTTAACAAAAAAGTGTGAAGCAACTGAAAATATGTCTTATATTCTAGGTTCTTCAAAGTAGCCACTTTTTGCTTTGATTACTGCTTTGCACACTCTTGGCATTCTCTTGATGAGCTTCAAGAGGTAGTCACCGGAAATGGTCTTCCAACATTTTTGAAGGAGTTCCCAGAGATGCTTACCACTTGTTGGCCCTTTTGCCTTCACTCTGCAGTCCAGCTCACCCAAAACCTTCTCGAATAGGTTCAGGTCTGGCACAGATTTCCACTGGTTTAATGTTCATTCCTTGTGTTTTTTAGCCCAAACAAGTCTCTTCTGGTTGTTGCCTGTCCTTAGCAGTGGTTTCCTAGCAGCTATTTTACCATGAAGGCCTGCTGCACAAAGTCTCCTCTTAACAGTTGTTCTAGAGATGTGTCTGCTGCTGGAACTCTTTGTGGCATTGACCTGGTCTCTAATATGAGCTGTTGTTAACCTGCGATTTCTGAAGCTGTTGACTCGGATAAACTTATCCTCCACAGCAGAGGTGACTCTTGGTCTTCATTTCCTTGGGCGGTGCTTTTGTGAGCCAGTTTCTTTGTAGCGTTTGATGGTTTTTGCCACTGCACTTGGGGACACTTTCAAAGTTTTCTCAATTTTTCGGACTGACTGACCTTCATTTCTGAAATTAATGATGGCCACTCGTTTTTCTTTCCTCATCTGCTTTTTTCTTGCCATAATACAAATTCTAACAGTCTATTCAGTAGGACTATCAGCTGTGTAGCCACCAGACTTCTGCACAACACAACTGATAGTCCTAACCTCATTTATAAGGCAAAAAATCCCACTTATTAAACCTGACAGGGCACACCTGTGAAGTGAAAACCATTTCCGGTGACTACCTTTTGAAGCTCATCAAGAGAATGCCAAGAGTGTGCAAAGCAGAAAGCAAAACGTGGCTACCTGAAGAACCTAGAATATAAGACATATTTTCAGTTGTTTCACACTTTTTTGTTAAGTATTACATTCCACATGAGTTAATTCATAGTTTTGATGCCTTCAATGTGAATCTACAATTTTCAGTCATGAAAATAAAGAAAACTCTTTGAATGAGAAGGTGTGTCCAAACTTTTCGTCTGTACCGTATGTTTATAAATTTTCTAGCTGCAGACGTTTTTTTGTTAATTGTTGAAGAACACCTGGAATTTGCTACAAGTAGCGTTTTACCATTCCCTTTCCTTCCTGACCACATAGTTTTTTTTACGTTTTACCCATAATTCAGGCAGAGCGATCTGTAATTTTATAAATAAGGAGCATCATCCGTGGTAATTAGCCATATACAGAATAGGCTCTCTTTGTTTCATAATAACAGTGGAAAGGTTTTATTGACAGGCTTAATTTTGTGTCCATTTTGATTTTGTAATCTTTTTGCAATTTTTCATGTAGGACCTAAATTAAAAAGCTTTTAACAAGCCATTTGAAACCTTTTTTCGTCCTAACTCTATACTCAGAACTTCTAAGACCTTGATCTAAGCCATAGATTTCCACTATCCTTATATTTATGCAGCTTTTGTAATTACACCAATTGGAACTTTTTACAGTACTAATTTCTGTGTGTATCACTGTTATCAAATGGAACCTGTCAAGTCTCATAATCATTCAAAAGTGCTACTAGAGCAGTACATATGCAAAATCTTGTATTCTAATGGAAGTCTTTTAAGTAGCTGCTATAGTTTAAAAATCAAGTTTTATTCTGCAGCGTTGCATATGCTAATGCAGCAGGACTAGCCAGGAATTGTGTCTTATTCCCAGGCAAGTCATGCTTCAGATATTATAACCATGACTACCTGGGCATGATTGACATCCTCTATGCAATCCCCTTCTTGGTAAGACCGCCGGCATGTTACGTTCCTGCATGATATTTCTGGCAATCCTAGGTGGGGGTTGAAGATCTGAGGCAGGACTAGTCTGGCACAGCGGGGGGGGGGGGAGAGATTCCCCATTGGACTACTCCTGCCTCAGTAAGATACGCTACTTTGTTGATTAAATCTTAATTTTTAAAGTATAGCAGCATTAGTGCCACTTTTACACATTACATATATTATGATTATACAATCATTGTTACTGTCACCTGTTTGGAGAATTTTTGTCCAGCTTTTCATGTAACTCTCTCTAGTGCCTCCTCCAGACTGCATTGTTATGATCCGGAACCATGGAAGACCACCACAAATCATTGGCAAAAGGTGACAAGAGCATTGGTAACTAATCTGGCCGCCATCCCCTTACTAACCATCACAACTAGAAGTAGCTGAGGGGTGAACTAACATCCTGTGCACCGCGAACCCAGCCGGAGAACTAACTATCCTAAAGGTAGGAAAGATGAATAACTCTCTGCCTCAGAAAATAGACAAGAATAGCAAGCCCCCCACATTAAAAGACTGCGGTGATATAGGAAAAACACAATACACAGATAGATGACAGGATTAGCAAAAGGTGAGGCCCCTCTGACTAAAATAGGAAAGGACAGGAAAGGGACTGATGGTGGCCAGAGAAAAACCCTGCAAAATACCAACTTCCTGATAGTACAAAAAGGCCCTCAGATCGCACGATCTGAACTCCGTCCTATACCAGGTGCCCTTGTCATACCAATGAACAGAAAACAAGAATCATAACAAATTCAACAAGCCACAAACACATGGATTCAAAGGAGCTATACTCCACACAGAACTGCAGGAAGTTCCCCAACAAACCACTGAGGGGGAAAATCCCTGCATGCAAATAAACTGAAAACAACCATAGCAAATGACAAACCCAGATAAGCAAAAGAACCAGACAATAAATAAAGAGCAAGCACTTATCTGGGATAGATGTGGTGAAGAGCAGGATGAGGCAGGCTGGAGATACAAAGAACAACTGACATCCGGCAACAGCCTGCAATCAGACCAGGATTTAAATAAGCAGAGAGTTAGCAAAGGAAACACACATTGCACAACACACCTGGTCCAAGTCTAAACCATTCCTGGCCACCAGAGGGAGCCTCCCAGCAGCCAAAACATAACTAACATTAACAACAGTACCCCCCCTTGAAGAGGGGTCACCGAACCCTCACCCACGCCACCGGGTCGCTCAAAATGAGCATGATGGAAGGCGCGAACCAACCTGTCCGCATGAATGTCAGAAGCCACAACCCAAGAGTTATCCTCCTGCCCATAACCCTTCCATTTCACAAGGTAGTGAAGCTGACGCCTACTGCGACGAGAATCCAGAATTTTTTCAACCTCATACTCCGGATCCCCTTGTACCAAAACAGGGTCAGGAGGTGCTGCTGCAGGAACTGCTGGCTCCACATGTTTCTTCAACAAGGACTTATGGAAGACATTGTGAATCTTAAATGACGCAGGCAGAGTCAAACGGAAAGATACAGGGTTAATAATCTCCGAAATCTTATAAGGTCCAATAAATCTGGGCTTAAATTTAGGAGATGGAACTCTCATAGGAATATTTTTAGAGGACAACCACACCATGTCCCCTACTTTAAACCGGGGACCAACAGTCCGACGCCGGTTGGCAAACTTTTGGGCAGTTTCTTGGGACTGAAACAATTTATCCACTACCTGCCCCCAAATCTGCTGCATTCTGTTGACCACCAAATCCACCCCCGGACAGTCAGACGTCTCAAGCTGCCCTGAGAGGAACCTAGGGTGATACCCAAAATTGCAGAAAAAGGGGGACACTAATGTGGTAGACCTAGCTCTATTGTTAAGGGCAAATTCAGCCAAAGACAAAAACGAAACCCAGTCATCCTGATCTGCAGAAACAAAACACCGTAAATAGGTCTCCAGGGTCTGGTTAGCCCTTTCAGTCTGACCGTTGGTCTGAGGATAAAACGCCGAGGAGAAAGACAGCTGAACACCCAATTTGGAGCAAAAAATCCTCCAAAACCTGGATACAAACTGCACCCCTCTGTCAGAAACAATGTTTTCGGGAATACCATGCAAATGAACAACATGTTGGAAAAACAAAGGCACCAACTCTGATGAAGACAGCAACTTAGATAGGGGAACCAAGTGGACTATCTTGGAGAATCTGTCACAGATCACCCAAATCACAGTCATTTTTTGAGATACGGGAAACTCTGAAATAAAATCCATAGAGATGTGCGTCCAAGGTTTCTTAGGTACAGGCAAAGGCAATAATAGCCCACTAGAATGTGAACAACAGGGCTTGGACCTAGAACAAACTCCACACGACTGCACAAAACGACGGACATCTCAGGACAGGGAAGGCCACCAAAAAGAGCGTCTCACAAGATCCTGAGTACCAAAAATGCTAGGATGACCCGCCAAAACAGAGCAATGAACCTCAGAGACAACTCGGTCTCTCCATTGGTCTGGGACAAACAGTTTCCCTGTAGGACATCTCTCAGGTTTATCCCCCTGAAATTCCGCCAGTGCCAACCGCAGATCAGGCGAAATAGCCGAGAAAACTATACCATCATTCAGGATAGTAGACGGTTCGACAACCTCCAAAGAGTCAGCGCAGAAACTCCTGGAAAGGGCATCGGCTTTAACATTCTTGGTGCCCGGCAAAAAAGAGACCACAAAATTAAACCGGGTAAAAAACAAAGCCCACCTGGCCTGCCGAGGATTCAACCTCTTGGTCGATTCCAGATAGATGAGATTCTTGTGGTCCGTAAGCACCACAACTTGATGCCTAGCCCCCTCCAACCAATGCCTCCACTCTTCAAATGCCCACTTCATAGCCAATAATTCCCGGTTCCCCACATCATAATTTCGTTCAGAAGGAGCAAACTTACGAGAGAAAAAGGCACAGGGCTTAAGTTTACCCGAAGTAGCGTCTCGTTGAGACAGAACAGCACCTGCTCCGATCTCTGAGGCATCGATCTCAACTTGAAATGGGTGAGACACATCAGGTTGCTGCAGAACTGGGGCAGAAGTGAATCACCTTTTAAGCTCCTGGAAGACCACAATTGCCTCAGGGGTCCAATGCTCAGCATCAGCTCCCTTCTTTGTCAAATCTGTCAGAGGTTTGACAATGGCAGAAAAATTGGCTATAAATTTACGGTAAAAATTAGCAAACCCCAAAAACCGCTGCAGGGAATTTAGAGAAGTCGGTTGCACCCAGTCGTAAATAGCCTGAACCTTAACCGGGTCCATTTCGATAGCGGAGGGAGACAGGATGAAGCCCAAAAAGGAAATCCTTTGCACCCAAAAGAGGCACTTTGACCCCTTAACGTACAGTGCATTATCCTTAAGTATCTGAAAAACATCCTGTACTTGCCCAACATGAGAGTCCCAATCATCAGAAAAAATCAAGATGTCATCCAAATACACAATCAAAAATTTACCAATAAGGTCCTGAAAAATATCATTCATGAAGGCCTGGAAGACGGAGGGTGCATTAGTGAGCCCAAAAGGCATCACTAGGTACTCAAAATGCCCCTCAGGATTATTAAAAGCCGTCTTCCATTCATCACCCTCCTTAATACGGATGAGATTATATGCACCCTTGAGATCCAGTTTCATAAACCATTTGGCACTCTTCACTCTAGAGAACAGATCAGACATCAGAGGCAAAGGGTACTGATATTTGACCGTAATTTTATTACGAAGACGGTAATCAATACAAGGCCTCAACGAACCATCTTTCTTAGCAACAAAGAAGAAGCCGGCACCCAAAGGAGAGGATGAGGGCCGAATGTGTCCCTTCTCCAATGATTCCCTGATGTATGACCGCATGGCATCATGTTCGGGCACAGACAAGTTGAAAATCCGCCCCTTGGGAAATATACAACCGGGCACCAAGTCAATGGCACAGTCACAGTCCCAGTGTGGGGGCAGAGAATCAGATTCCTGGTCATTAAATACATCACGGAAATCGGACAAGAAGGCCGGAACATCAACTGCCTGAGCAGACGTGGATGACACGGAAAGGTCCTGATGCACACCTTGACAACCCCAACTAGCTACCGACAAGGATCTCCAATCAAGAACCGGATTATGGGTCTGCAACCACGGAAATCCCAGTACCAAGGTATCCTGTAGATTATGCAATACTAAAAATGTACAAGTTTCCTGATGCGCTGGTGCAACTCTCATGGGCACCTGGGTCCAAAATTGTGGTTTATGTTCTGCCAAAGGGGTAGAATCAATACCCCTTAAAGGAATAGGAGTTTGCAAAGGAACCATGGGGAAACCACAATCCCTAGCAAACCCAAAATCCATCAAATTGAGCGCTGCCCCTGAGTCCACAAAGGCAAATGCAGAAAAGGAAGACAATGAGCAAATCAATGTGACAGACAAAAGAAACTTTGGTTGCAAAGAACCCACAGTAACAGAAGTAGCCAATCTCCTTTCACATTTAGGGCAGAAAGAGATGTTATGAGAAGCGTCTCCACAATAGAAACAGTCTATTCTTCCATCTGAACCCCTGCCGACTAACATTAGAAAGGACCCTATCACACTCCATAGGCTCCAAAGGCTGTTCCACAGGCACAAAACCAGTAGGTATCTTCCTGCGTTCACGTAAACGCCTATCAATCTGAATGGCCAAGGTTATAGAGGCATCAAGACCAGAAGGGATGGGAAATCCTACCATTACATCCTTCACAGAATCAGCAACACCCTTCCGAAAAAGAGCAGCAAGCGCATCATCATTCCATTTGGTAAGGACCGCCCACTTTCAAAATTTCTGACAAAACGTTTCTGCAGAATCCAAACCCTGAGTTAAGGACAACAAGAATTTTTCTGCTTGGTCCACAATATTGGGATTGTCATATAATAAACCCAAGGCCTGAAAAAAGGAGTCCACATCACTGAGAATCGGATCATCAGATGCTAAAGAGAAGGCCCAGTCCTGAGGGTCACCACGCAGCAAGGAGATGACAATCTTAACCTGCTGTACGGGATTCCCTGAGGACTTAGGGCGCAGGTCAAAAAATAATTTACAATTATTTTTGAAGCTCAAAAATCTTGACCTATCTCTCGAAAAAAATTCAGGAACAGGAATCTTAGGCTCTGCAAGGGGAGTCTGTGCAAGATAAGACTCTATACGATGAACCTTACCATCAAGATGAGCAACACGCTCATCTAATTCATCCATGCTAGACAAAAGAAATCTTCCACAGAACCCAAAGAAGAAGAGGAAAAACACCAAAAAAAAAATAATTTCTCAGCAGCCTTTTTTTTTTCCTTTCCTTCTTAAGAGTACCCTTTAAATTTGTTGGCCGGATGTACTGTTATGATCCGGAACCATGGAAGACCACCACAATTCATTGGCAAAAGGTGACAAGAGCATTGGCAACTAATCTGGCCGCCATCCCCTTACTAACCATCACAGCTAGAAGTAGCCGAGGGGTGAACTAACATCCTGTGCACCGCGAACCCAGCCGGAGAACTAACTATCCTAAAGGTAGGAAAGATGAATAACTCTCTGCCTCAGAAAATAGACAAGAATAGCAAGCCCCCCACATTAAAAGACTGCGGTGATATAGGAAAAACACAATACACAGATAGATGACAGGATTAGCAAAAGGTGAGGCCCCCGCTGACTAAACTAGGAAAGGACAGGAAAGGGACTGATAGTGGCCAGAGAAAAACCCTGCAAAATACCAACTTCCTGATAGTACAAAAAGGCCCTCAGATCGCACGATCTGAACTCCGTCCTATACCAGGTGCCCTTGTCATACCAATGAACAGAAAACAAGAATCATAACAAATTCAACAAGCCACAAACACATGGACTCAAAGGAGCTATACTCCACACAGAACTGCAGGGAGTTCCCCAATAAACCACTGAGGGGGGAAATCCATGCATGCAAATAAACTGAAAACAACCACAGCAAATGACAAACCCAGATAAGCAAAAGAACCAGACAATAAATAAAGAGCAAGCACTTATCTGGGATAGATGTGGTGAAGAGCAGGATGAAGCAGGCTGGAAATACAAAGAACTGACATCCGGCAACAGCCTGCAATCAGACCAGGATTTAAATAAGCAGAGAGTTAGCAAAGGAAACACCCATTGCACAACAAACCTGGTCCAAGTCCAAACCATTCCTGGCCACCAGAGGGAGCCTCCCAGCAGCCAAAACATAACTAACATTCACAACACTGCATGTTTCGTGTCATTCCACAGAAGTTCAATAGGATTAAGATCAGGTCTCATAGAAGACCACTTCAGAATAGTCAAAAGCTATGTACTTCGCCATTCTTGGATGTTTCTAGCTGTCTTCTCAGTCATTATTCTGTTGGAGGACCCATGACCTGCACCTCAGGTCAAGCTTTCTGACATAGAGCACATATTGGTCCAGAATGCCTTCATAGTCTTGAGCAGCAAAGCAGCCCGAAAGCAAAACCAAGCCTTCTCCATGTGTCATAGTAGGTACAATGTTTTTTTCATTGTATGCTTCATTTTTGCATCTGTGAAAAAGAGCTCATGGGCCATGACAAAGTCCCAGTTTGGTCTCCTCTGTCCAAAGGACACTCTAGCAAAATCCATATTGTCAAGTCACAAAGCTTCTGGGAAATTCCAGTTTTGCATTTTTGTGATTTTGCTTTCAACAGTGGATTCCTTTTTGGTCGTCTTCCATGAAGTGAACTTTGGCCATGACAGTGACAGATGTTGCGATCCGACACTAATTCACCTTGACCTAGGAGTTTGCTTCTAATCTCATAGGAGGTTGATCTGGGCTCTTTCGTTGCCATTCAAATTATCCATCTCTTCAATTTTTCATTACTTTTCCTCTTGCAGCCATGTCTAGTGAGGCTGGCTACAGTCCCACATACCTTAAACTTCTAAATAATATGTGCAATTGTAATAACAGGAAAATCAAGTTGTTTGGAGATGGTCTTTATAGCCTTTACCCATGTTTGTCTATAATTTTCTTTCCGATCTCCTCAGATAACTCTTTCCTTTGCTTTTTTATCCATTTCAGTGTGATTCACACCATGATATCAAACAGCACAGTGACTACTTTTCAGCTTTTAGACTGACTGATTACAAGTTTGTAAACACCTATGATACTAATTACAGGACATACCTTAGTTTAACATCTACCTGTGGTCAAATTATTTTCAATCATTTCTAGGATAACCATTTTTTTCTATCCCCTTCCATTTTCACTATTTATTTTTTTTTTAGCTGATATTTAAAATTACTTTTGTTAGTTTCAAATTATTTCAGGGACCACTGTGGATTTTTCTTACTTTAACAGGAAAATACAAACAATTTTGTTTCGTGTACAGGTGTAGAATTTGCATGGACGAAGGCCTTATCCACATGTGTAAATGTTGTGATTTTATCATCCAGATAGGGTTCCTTCATAGAGAAACTTTAAAGCGAACCTGCCATCTTGTTTTCCGTTATCAAACTGCTGACACCACTTTATGTACATTCTAATTAGATTCATAAGGATACATTATTTTCTCTAAAAATTTTCTTTAACACCAATCTCCCTGTATAGTAATCAGTACTGAACAGTCTGAGGGGCTGCCATGGTACAACTTTGGCACCTACTGTGAGTTCACTAACTTGGCACCTCTGCCTTTCATTGAAACAATTGTACCACCAAATGCCCACAGACATGGTATACACTGCAACGCAAATAACAGTGTTATTGCACAATTTGTCTGATACAGCTAGCACAAAAGAACAAAGAAAAACCAAATCCTACTAACAAAAAGAAACTTGTAGACCTCTCTATATGGTATGTATAACCACACAATGTAAGGGCTCATGCGCACGTGACTGCTGAATACTCTGCAGTGATTTGACAGCACATGTGCGCATCAAATCGCTGCAGTAACACTGCATAATGGTTGCAGTTTTTCTGTACAAAAAAGTCGATTTCATGTGCTATGTCTGCTGCCCCCACCACAGACAGAGTGGGAGCTGCATCCAAAGCGCACGGAATAATTAACATGCTCATTTTATGAACGCACGGATTTGGGTCACAATTTTACCACCCAAATCTCTTTTTTATTTTTTGAGAATTTCAAGTACACGGGACATTAAAACTTTCACAAGGAAAACGCTATACTGGTATATGCATCAACACGTTTCTTGTGTGTCTCCACCCTTAATCATGATGCTGTGATGACAAGAACCTGGGTGTAATAAGACACAAAACCACCAGGTGTCACCAGGCACACTAGTGGAGTGGATCTGCTTGGTTAGTACACTAGGTGTCGCAAGGCACACCTCATGAGAGGCAGTCAAACAAGCCAGGGGTCAAAAGCCAGAAAATAATGTAAATGACAAAAGGAGCGAGCAGACCCGGAGTCAGGGGATGAGCCAGGGTCGGTAAACAGAGAGGTCACGTAAGTACAAGGAAGAAAGCAGAGCAGGAGTCAGGGAACAAGCCGAAGTCAGGGAGTCAGGGAATCAAGTCAATAGATAAGAAAATGGGAGGGGAAGAGCGGAACTAGGTAGCTGTACTAGATAATATCAGACACCTACGGGAACCAGAGACGTGTACTGCAAAACAGGAACTATCACTGGTGGCGTTTCGAGTGAAACAGCTCCCAGATAAAGTGGAGCAATCACCCGGAACGAGGTTCCAAAGAACAGACCCCTCACATACCACTCAGGATATGACCATGAACTGGGTAAAAAAAATATGAGTTCCAGCATAGGCTCTACAGGAGAGCCGAGCACTGCTGCAGAATCATGACAGATGCCCAGCTGCTTTTTAAGGCAAACCTTGGTTTGTAGTAGCATCATGATTAAGGATGAAAACACACCAGAAATGCATTGATGCATACGCTAGTATAGCGGTTTCCTTATGAAATTTTTGCTGTCCTGTGTACTTGAAATTCTCAAGAAATAAAGAAGAAATTGTTCAGTTGAGCTGGACTTTCCTGTTTTACTAATACACACACAATAAAAAGTGATTGTACCAAAAAGACAGTTTCAATTTACCGATGTGTGTAGATTTTATCTCATAAAAGACTTCTTAATGAGCTGTGTCCATGTGCATATTGCCATATAGTGCCAGTTCGATTCTTAAGATTTTTATGCTTTCACTATGTATAAACATTAAGTAGTTTTTATTTATTTTTTTTTACCATACTATATTTTTATGAAGTTTATGATTAGGTTTAAGGCTCCTCTAAATTTACTTTATAGGTATTTGTCATCACATATGAATTATGCATTTCATTTTTCTTTTGACCAACCAACCATTTACCAGCTGTTCAAACACAATACAAACCAACATCAATTATTTATATTAGGTGACAAAGTGCTGAAAACTAACCTAATATCTCTTAAAAGGGCATCTACGACTCTTATTATAGTGCATGTGCATGGGAAATAACTCATGGCTCACCTCTTTAAAGGGTAAATCCTGATAAGAAATGTAGGTCAAACATTTTTATGATTGCATTTTGGATAAGGCCACATGAGGTAGAGGGAAATAGAAAGCTTTGTGGACTTTTTTGGGGACCAGAAGAAATATATCTTTGGTTCAATATTATATATTAAAGGGGTTGTTCACTACTTAGAAAACCCCTTCTCATTCACCATGTTTGCACCGTTAAAAAAGCTTGTACTCACCTCCGCTGCTGACGCTTTTCCAGCAGTGTCAGCACATGCTCTCCTGAGGCTCACATGAGATTATGTCATGCGAGCCCTGCACCCAATCAACGCTGGCTTCACTCTCCCCACCTCCAGACAAATTGAACATCAAGAGGAAGTCAAGGCTGTGGCTGCTCTCATAGTTCCTATTGATGTGTGATTGATCCGAAGGTGGCGACAGTGAAGCCAGTGCTGATTGGGCACATGGCTTGCGTGATGTAACAACAACCTTACGTAATTCCAGGGAATGTGAGTGATGACGTTGCTGGAATGGCGCCGACATCAAAAGCGAGTATCAAGTTTTTTAATTTAATGGGGTAAACATGGTCAATGAGAAGGGCTTGACAAGTAGAGCACAACACCTTTAAAAAATGTGGACAAATATTCTGTTGTCCTACTTTTAGAATATGTCTTTGTTATGGTCTCTGACTCTAAAGGCGGCATTACAGGGTACGATATATCGTTCGATCGCCTGAGCGATCGCACCTGCCCCCCGTCGTTTGTGCGTCATGGGCAAATTCGTTGCCCGTGGTGCACAAAGTCGTTAACCCCCGTCACACGTACTTACCTCCCTAACGACATTGCTGTGGGCGGCGAACATCCTCTTCCTGAAGGGGGAGGGACGTTCGGCGTCACAGCAACGTCACACAGCGGCCGCCCAATAGAAGCAGAGGGGCGGAGATGAGTGGGACATAACATCCTGCCCACCTCCTTCCTTCCTCATTGCCGGCGGGACGCAGGTAAGCTGTGTTCGTCATTCCCGGGGTGTCAGAAGTAGCGATGTGTGCTGCCTCGGGAACAACGAACAACCAGAGCGCAGAAGGAGGAACAACATTATGAAAATGAACGACGTGTCAACGAGCAATGATAAGGTGAGTATTTTTGCTCATTAACAGTCGTTCGGAGCTGTCACACGCTATGACATCTCTAACGATGCTGGATGTGCGTCACGAATTCCATGACCCCAACGACATATCGTTAGATATATCGTAGTGTGTGACGGGGCCTTAAGACTGCACTAATGAGAAATTTTAAACTGTTTAGAATTTTTAAAATATTATGTAAGTGGCTAACATTATTTTAATGATTTAGGCTGTTTGTGTCACAAGGACTATGGGATAGTGGGGAAACAGGACTCCTAGGTTGTCCCTTAAGCTAGGGGGGCCTATGCTATCCCTAACCTCAGGGATACTGCTGATGGTGGAGAAGCCCGAGCCTCCTTCCTGACCTTGCTCCTGAGTCCTGACCAATCCTGATCTCATTCCCCCTCCCACCAGGGAGGGATGGGACAGAAGTGTGATGAAAACCACAGATAAAAATAGATGGGGAAGACCAAAACTCTGTCACACAGCATGCACACACAAAGGTAAAGACAATAAGAGGTTCAGAAGGAAAAACAAGAGCAGGAAGGAAACTACAAAACAACAGTGGTAAATGCAACAACCGCACCAAGCAATTAGCACAACTTTCAGCAGTAAGTCTGGAACACCACACCTCACAGACCAAGATAGAATAAACTATAGGTGGCATGGGTGGAAAGTTTCAACCAGCCTAAATAGGAGTGGAACAGATGTGATAGGACTCCCCACAACATGTGACCAAAGGAGCAATTATACCAGCAGAGATTAACTTTTGCTAGACTGCCTATGAATCAGCACACAGGAGATCGATGCCGGAGTATGCCTGTGTTGATCCCAGACACTAGAGAAACCATTGGTCGACGTGTCATAATTTGCAATCTGAACTGTGCCCAATACCGCTATGACAATCGGCAAAGCTTGTGCAAAACTTTGTGTGACAGCTTGATTGATTTTTAGGAATTTGGCAACCATTTATTTTTGGATTAAGGGTATACTCCCACAAGGTTTTTTCAGGTGGGTTTAGAATGAATTTGCTCTGAAAACCATCTGAAAAACTGTTCACAATATGCTCAAAAGAATTAATGTGCATTTATTTGTAAAAATGACTTGTTCATTTGTTCAAGCCTTTGTGTCACAATGTGACTGTAGGATAACAAATACAGGGGGCTTCTGTACTGTTCCTCATGCTAGGCTATCCCTAACCTCCAGATTACCCCTGATGGTAGAGATGCTGGGAGTCCCATGCCTTACCATTCTCCTGACCAGATTTAAACAGTTTTACTACCCCAGGGAAGGAAGAGTCAGGAGTGTGATGACATCACAGATTAAGTCAGACAGGGACAAAACAAAACTCAGACACATTCCAAACTCAAAGGAACAAACAGTAAGAACTAAGAAGAAAATCAAGAGAATTAAGGCAGCAACAGAAGAACAACAAGGGTTAACACCACAACCGCTCACAGCAACAAAGTACTACATCCACCAGTTAGTCTTTATCACAATACCTCACTAGACTAGTATAGAGAAGCTATAGCTGGCATTAAAGGAAATGTCCAGCCATCATATATATGAGGGAGTGAATGTGACTGGCTTCCCCACAGCATGTGATCAAAGGAGACTAACAAGCATCCCAGCAGAGATTTAACTCTTGCTAGTCTGCCTATGAACCACAAGTCTGTGGGTCAATGCCTGAATCTACTTGCACTGATCACAGACATAAAAGACGTTAGCAGGAAGAGTGTCAGAATCTATAGCCTCCACAGATCCTGATGCTGCCGAGACAGTCAGCGATGTTTATAAAATCCTCCTTTTGACACTGAGTGCCTTTTAGCAATTTCAGATTTCTTAAGCTGTTAAGTAGTTATAACAAGTTACCTGACCATTCTTCATGTGTCTTCCATTTGGAATGCGTTCCATACTTATAATACAAGTCAATGAGAAGGCTCAAAAGACATCCAGAAGACACTCTTCTTTTTAAGCATTTTATCGGCATTTTGGTTTGAAAAAACGATATCTGTTTCTTCTTTGTTAAATGGAGTTTAAGAAACAAAAATTTGTAAATCTCAAACAAAACCTGTACCCTCAAAAATAGAGATTTTGGCTATCTGAAAATGACGTGTCCACATTCTCTTACCTCATCCAGGATCATCTGATTGTGACTGGCACTCTTTTAAAACTGACTGAACCTGATGATCTGTCGTTAGTTCAACTGTATTGTACTGTCTGTCGTTGAGGTGTACTATTGAATACCAGCTCTCTGTCATTCCTCTACTGTTCATGTCTGCAAATATTACTTATTTGAGATTTATCTGCAATTTAAAACTTTGTTTTCTTCATTTTTAGGCTAGGAACGCACTTTTGCGTTTCTACCTGCGTTTTAGGTGCTTTTTAGGTCCGTTTTGGGAAGCACCTTTTTCTTGCCATAAGGCATGCGTTTTGATTTGCCAGCAAAGTCTATGGAAAAATTGGATTTTCCAACCCCACTTTGCGTTTCTAAACGCTGCGTTTAATTTGCATATTTTGTGGCAAAAACCATGCGTTCAAAGAAATAACATGTCAGTTGTTTTTGCCATTTTCGGTGCGTTTTGCTAACATTGGAGTCAATGAGAAATGGCAAAAACCAAGATTCCTTCAAATTCCTGCGTTTTACTTGCTTTTTCAGTGCAGAAAGCATGCGTTTTGGACTACCAAAATGCATGCTTTTTGATCAATAAAATAATGATTTCATAAGTCCCTTTACACACACACACATAGTCCGACAATTTAAATTAAGGAAAATAATACTTTATTGCAATTTTTCCATAAAATATCATATTACCGCAATAATTTAATGAACATAATTTAATTTCATGATTTTTTCTATGATTATAGATTTGATTTTTTTTTTAACATTTTTTCTAATATTTTGACTATTTAAACTTTATTAAGCAGTGTCTTTATGTTCAAAACGGAACTATCAGAACGCAGGTGAAAACGCAGATAAAAAGCGCTGAAAAAGCATCAAATACGCGGCAAATACGCATGCGTTTTCATCGCTAAATTTCAGAAAAAGGCAACTTTGGTCAAATCAATTAAGCCCAAAACGTGCGTTCTAAACTGCAAGTAGGTGAACGCAAAGTGCGTTCCTAGCCTTAATGTTCCTATAATTTGTCATACTATAAACTTATAGTCGGTTTTACTGTTCTGTATCTGTCTGAAATTTAGCTTCTATCATGTCCATGAGAACCGGACGTTCCTTTTTTAATGTTCGTAATTTAATAATAATTAGTTTATTATTCTTATCATTGTACAGGAAAAGCTAAAACTAACATCAGAAACAAAAGGCAATGATCATACTCACATTATTAACCCATGATATAGTTAACGTAACTGCACAATTTTTAACGTTTGGAACATTTGAGAACAGTTTCAAGAAAAATGATCAGATAAATAATTTAATTTTATATAAATCTAAATTAAAGTGCACCTCTGACGAAATACCAAGGTTTACATATGTTAATTTAGAGTATTTTCACATATCTCCTATATATTTAAATAATTTATAGTAATGCACTGTATGTAAAAAAAAAACCCCTCATATTTCTAGCAGTGCCTTCTTTTTTGTTTAGCCTTAATTGTATTTAACTTGTTAGATCTTTGGATTTTGATGTTTTCCTGCTATTTCCTTTCCCTTTATCCACTAGTTTCTTTACCGCAATAGATATTTCTTCACACCTCCCATCTTTTAAAGAAGAAAAAGATGGACAAACCATGGAGTGCGCGTAAAGCGCCATGGCAATTTCTGACCACGCCCCCAGCCACACCCCAAACCGCAACAATATATCATTTTTTGCTTCTCTGGCAGATGTCACAGGGAGCTGTGGTTATTACATTTTTGCTGCATTTTTTTATGCCTTTTCCCCTTCATTTGATGCATTTTTGGTGCAGATTTACAGCAGCTTTTTAATGTGGTTTTTAATAGCACAGAAAAGCTTTAATTCTACAATTAATGTAACTGCAGTTTTTTCCATGCTTTTTTTTAGGTTCCTCATAGAAGCCTGTAGAGAAAAAAAGGACCAAAACTACAGAGTTCGGTGGCATTTTTAGACACACAGTCTGCGCAATTTTCATAAGATCACATCCACTTTGCTTAGACACTTAAACACAGCAGAAATTCTGTGGAAAAAAAACAACAGAAAAAAACGTAGCATTTACACTACATGTGAGCATGGTCTTAATGTCCAAGAAAAATGGACGTGGTTTCATGAAAACTCTGCCCTCGGTGCTTCTAAAAACGCTATTGTACTGTGCAGTTTTGGTGCTTTTTTCATTATAGGCTTCTACCGTATGTGGAGCCTGAAAAAAATGCATGTAAAAAACAACCTTAAGTGGAAAATCGAAGCTTTCTGTACAAATCTGCACCAAAAAAAAATCAAATAAGGGGGCAATCGCACAAAGGAAACACAATAATCACAGAAGATTGCTATTGTGTCATGTAGTACAGAGAACTTTAGAAAAAGTACAGAAAAAATAAACAGTAGAAAAAATGCAGCATTTACACTATTTTATAATACAGTCTCAGTGTTACATTTTTATATATATTATAAAACGGACCCCTTGTTTTTTGTTTTTTTTCCTTTTTTTCCTCTAAATTTTGGGTGCGTCTTATAATCTGGTGCGTCTTATAAAATGAAAATATGGTACAATGCAACTCTAGGAATTAGCTTAATCTTCCTGTAATTCCTGCAAAGCAGCTTCAAGTATACAAAATCCTCCCAGGTAAATCAGTACAGGCGGTGGCTCATATCTTTAGCTGCTTTATTCTATTTTAAAGTTGCAGGCTCAGTATTCGGGGAGATCAAATCACAAGAAAAGAAGAGAAAATATACATTTTGTAATTGTTTTTAATTATTTATTTAGTAATTTTATCAGAAGAAAAATTTGTTTATTTTATATTCCCTCTATATTTGACTTTTTCTGTACATCTAGAACACAGGGACATAGAAATAGAATGCTAGGTACAGATTTACCTACCGTGTTTACTCCAAAACAAGACCTACCCCAAAAATAATCCCTAGCAGGGTTTTTCAGGTTTTTCAAAAATAAGCCCTACTTACTTTCATTCTTGCGTACCATATTAATACAGTAAAAATAAGCCCTATCCTAAAAATAAACCTTGGAAGGAATTTTTAGCCTTTTTAGATTAAGGCATACATATAAGCCCTACTCTGAAAATAAGTCCTAGTTGTGGTTCAATAATGAAGTGTCCATGTAGCTAAAAAAAAAGTTAGAGTATTGTAGGACACTTCATTATAGAAAGCAAACATCCCCAATAAAGAAAGAAAGAAGACCCCAAGATCATAATCACCAGATGCCGACTGGGAGGACATGCAGTGGAACGCATTAAGGACCTGCGTTGGAATGCACACCCACACACATCAGAGCGCACACTTACACACATCAGATTGCGCACACAATCACTCATCAGATTACACACACATCAGATCACATACACAATCACTCTTCAGATTGCGCTCCACTGCACTGCCTTCCAGGTTTCTCTGCCGGCCAGAAGCAATAAGTATCACCGAATGTTGTGTGTTTGTGTGCAATCTGATGTGTGATTGTATGTGTGATCTGATGTGTGTGTGTGCGCAAGCTCTATCTCATGTGTGTGTGTATGAGTGTGTGTGTGCGATCTGATGTGTGTGAGTGTCAGCCAGAACCAGGAGAGGACCGCTGTGGAGCATACCTGGTAGCACCCGCTAAAGATCACAGGCGTCCAGTGTCTGGTAAGTAGGATTCTCCTGGGAAGGGGGGGTCTGATTTTTTTTGAGGGGTAAACTTTCCCTCAACCATATTTCCCAGAGAATAACCCCTACCCTGAAAATAAGGCCTAGCACATTTTTCGGGTCAAAAAATAATGTCAGTGTCTTATATTCGGGGAAACATGGGTAGTATCCGGAATCATAGCTTGGGTTGCCCTTTCAGGTTATGTAACTTTTAGTTCTGTATGTTGCTCTGTTGTGCTGCTGTCAGCCCCAGAAAAATGTATAGTCGCCCCCCCCCATCCCATCATTCCATCCTACTTCTATGCCAGAGTCAGTGGTTGGATGCAGTCAGACTGCTGTATTACTTACCTGAGGACTGCATCTCAATCCTTAGACTGGCCGTCTGCTCTCCTAACCTAAGACTGACATATGACATACATGTTGTAGCATTGTTTTTTGAAGCAAATTTCATTTTAGGTTTTGTCGATTAAATGCTGCCAATTTGCCATATACTGTATATCACCTTTGAATTGTGAAGGGTTAAATCTGAGGTGACATCCCCAGCATAAATTAACACATTGTAAATGAGCAGGGTCAGTCAATTTATGCTGCAGATTATATACGCAGCAGGTGAATATTTTGAGAAATTGAATTTACATCGCTGCTACTGTAATATGCAATGGATTCTGCATCCAGAAAATCTGGATGAAAAATTATTTACATATAAGCATCATATTGAATACTAGCATAAATATATAAATAAATATATTTATGTATAATATATATATATATATATATATATATATATATATATATATATATATATATATATATATATATATATATATATATATATACATATACTGTATTTATATACATATCAAATACTAGCGTATATTCTTTCATGCAAGAGAATCAGATGCATTATACAGATGGCACTCGGCTCAAGCTCTGCTGCCAGCGTGACAGAGTGGTTTTAAAATAATTGTGTTTTAAGTGCAGAATTCCGGCGATTCTACACAAAAATATGCGTCTAAAAATGTTGTTTCATCTGCACCCAAACTGCATCACACAAAGGGGAAACGCATATAAAATGCAATAAAACACACTAATCAGAACAGATTGCTACTAAGTATTTTGGAGCTTCATCTGCAAAAAATGCATCATAAGAAAGAATTTTCATACATGAGATCATCTTCCCTGCATTGTGTTGATGAGATTTAGTGAAATCTCACCCACTTTAATTCTATTCTGTGGATTTTCAGCTGGCAGTTTTGGATGGAAATCTGCACTATATTTGACACTTGATGATACCTCACAATACAGAAAAAAAAGTTCTGCAGATACGAACATAACCGCTGATTGCCAGGGCACTTACATTTAATAAGTGTTCTCCATATAAGATAATCTCTTTCATTAAACTTAAAGAGTTTGGCCACTACTTTAACATTGACGGCCTATCTGAATCAATGTCTGATCATTCGAGGGTAAAAAACCCGGCACCTCCATCAATCAACTTCTCTCGGTCTCAGCCGGAACCACAAAATTACGGAGCTGCATGGCACAAGGCTATCTACTGTATAGTGGCCGCAACTGGGTACTGCACCCCCTGATCAAATCAAGAGAGGGCTATGTGCAGTATCCTGACTACTACTATTCTGTCGATGGGGCTGTGCGGTTCCGTAATTATGCAGTTCCAGCCACCACCAACACCAAGAACGTGATTGGCAGAGGTGCCGGGCATCTCACTCCCTCCGATCAGACATTGATGACCATTCATAAGGATAGGCTATCAATGTTAAACTAGTGGACAACCTCTTTAATTGCCATGGCAGTTTCTCTGAAAATGAGTTCTCCAAATAGGATAACCAGTTTCATTAGACGTCTAAGACTCCTAATGTAGTGTAGCAGTAATAATGTATGTGCCATTTGCTGTTTTAACACTTCTTATTCTATGCAGCGATACATTACATCTTACTCCCCCACCAACAATTCAGAAAATTGTACACTTGTACACAAATAATTTCTTCCTCCCACATCCATTTTGAGGGCTAAAATATACGGTTTATACTTGTCATATCTACGTAGCCAGCGTTCAGCGTAGGTGGTGCTCGAGTTAACCCCCTGACTTAAGAGAAAAGAGTTCTAATCACATCATTTCTCCAAGACATGTTGTGACATGGTGCGAAAGCAATATTCCTGTGCATTACATGTTCGGAATGGTTTATTGATTACAGATGAAAGTGGTATTTCCTGGCAGTGTCTATACTTGGTCATTATATTCCACTTGTCTGCACACATTAGACACAGCCTTGTTGATGTTCTCATTTACAGAGAACCGGCTAGTTCAGCTCCGAAGGATCTTGTTATATGTCTGAGCTAAAAGCTGCAAATTTAAGAAACACATAGCTAGAGAACCAAATCAATATTGATTCAAGTGATGAAATTCCTGCCGACACGAGCATTGGCCGTATAGTTACAAGAAAAAGTAGGGAAACCATTGGAATCGCTTAGATTTCAGCATTACTAAATAACCGTGGTCTAATTGTTATCTAAGTTACAATTATAGATATACATAATCTAACTGATAACATAAAAACAGTTGTAATGTTTATGTCTTTTTTTACTAAATAAATTGACCAAACATCCACAGGTCAAGCGAAAAAGTAAGTGAACCTCTGTTACTGACTTTTCTAAGAGCTCATTGGCCAAGATGGTTTTGGAAATGTTGTTTCATTTCACAGTTGCTGCTTTACATTTAACCTTCGGCCGGCTGAATAGGTACAATTGTAACTATTCCCTTTTTAAATTGCAATAATTTTTTTTTTCGAAAAGCCGTTGAGGGCTGAAATTTTGTGACATCTCTGCAGTTTTGGTCCAAAATATATTGGCCAAATTTCAATAAAATATCTCCACCCCCTTCCGAGATAAGGGGTCGAGAAATTTTGGCAAAATTATGCAGCCTGACAAAGGTTAAAGTGCACCTAAAGCCAGTGCTATACTGACATTATCAGGCTGATTCTATACACACCTTTAGTTGTCAGCTCGGATGTATAGGTTTGAAACACAAGCACGTAAAGTTTGTAAAACTTGTGCTAATGTCATACCCATGTGACCAGAAGGGGCAGCACCACCATAGCTCATACCAGGAAGCAACATTTTTCTGTTTGCTGAGACCCCACTTCTTCCGGTCACATGGGTATGACATCAGCACAGGTCCTTTTAGTCTCAAAGTAAAACGATTATATGATAGAATTAGCATAAGTAACAGGGGGAGGGGATAACTATGAATACCCACCCCATCTATCAGCTGATCGCCAGCTGTTGTCACTCAACAAGCTGCTGATTTTACAAACTTTATTTGCATGTGTTTTAAAACCTATACATCCGAGCTGACAACTAAAGGTATGATACTGCCAGTATACCACTGGATTTAGGTTATATAGGAAAATCCTGGTGATTGGTGAGCTTTAAATAAAGGCACAAATAAGGTTGGTTAGTCTGAAATATGCCTTGAGGCAAACAACTTGAAGAAGACCTCCGAAGAAATGTTATAGAGATGCATGAAGCTGAAAAATCCTACAAAAACATGACAATGGCTATTGTCGAAATACACTAAATAAAGGAACCCCAGCATTGACAGTGTAAACACAAGCAAGGTAAATTTTGAATTTTTTTTTTATTAATTTTTGATACTCTGCAAAAAGTGCACCAAAAACAGGGGGAGCAAAAGCCCAACGTTTTGGCTACTGGAGACTTTTTCAAGGTTTTGCGTGAAAAATAAATGAGAGTAGCATGGGTCACAAGTGGATGACCATCAAGAGTGTTCAAATTTTGCAGCTTTTCAATATCAGCCAGGGATGAGGAGGCAGGAAGATGGTATATGAGAGGGGCACCTTAGTCTAGATGCGCGGGAAAGAGGAGGAGTCCTATGTAGCAGTGGTGGCAGTGGCAAATACGGCAATTGTCTAGTCATTAAGATTGAACCACTCTAACGCACTGCCTCGTTGTTCCGAGAAATGACCAGACAGTACACCGATATGGATTTAAATGGCCACAGCAGCCTTTTATTATAACAAACAACCTAAACATGTAAACTATCGAAACCTGAAGGGTGGTCTTCGAAGCCCCTAACCTGCAAATGGGAAGTCCACTCAAAATGCTGCCAGGCTGATCTTTTTTACCTCTAGCCATTCAAGCACCAGGTAAGCCACCTGGTTTTGTTTTATCACATGTCCCCATCCTGCGGCCCATTCGGGCCTACCATGGGATTTCCTCCATCCGCCAGCATATAAGAAGTCCACTGGAGGGGTCCAGAACCTTGTGGGTTCCCCCCCACCCATTCGTCCTTAGCCTCAAAAATACCAACTTCGAGGACCCTCCTCCCCTCGCTGCTATGATGAAAGAACAAAAAGGCAACTATCCTCTTAATATCCCCTTTTTTTATATATAAAAATTATATAAAAATCCCAGAAAACAAAAAATTAGGGCGGGTGGGTGTTAGATTGTTCCCGTACTGTGCCTAAAATGGCTACCTTCCCTAACGGACATTCCTTTATAACCCCCCCATTGGCTCCATCCCTCATCTAACTACACCCCCAATGCTTTTTTAAATCCCTTTTCTTCACACCCGATAACTTAACCCCTTCCTAAACAACAAATCCCTTGTTCCAATAATTCCCGCCTTAACCCTGTAGGGGGTGCATTGTATTATGTCTGGGGAGGGGGTAATAAAGGGTGCAAACTCCTCAGTGGGTGGGGCCAACCGCCTGGCTCCACCCCACCTGGTGTGGACATCAGCCCCTGGAGGGAGGCAACAAGGATTTGTGTGTGTGACTGATGTGCCTAACCGGGGTGTGGGGTGTGTTGTTGCAGTACCTGTGACGTCCTGGCTTGTCCAGGGCGCCACATTCACCCTTGGTTAAACGTAGACCGTCCGCAGGCTGCCCGTCCATCACCGGTTTTATTTATTTATTTTTTTTTTCAAAACTGTAAAAGATAGAAAAACACGTAAAAACATCATCATAAGCATTACTTTATAAATCTTCCCTTACGGGAGGCACTTTCTTAAACGTTGCTAACGGTAGTCAATTTTATTAATGGTAACTGCTTCCGCTCTCCCCCCGCCCAAACAACCTGGCCCTGATGCTGCCCCTAAGAAGTGGGCAGCACCCCTTGCCCCAGTCCATCACCAGGCTGCCCGAGCAGGTACAGTCCTTTTCAGGGGACCCACGTCCATGGGGGACCCCTGACCCCCGGAGGATCGTCACCGGTTACGGTAGTGGCGGGCCTGGGCCATCCCTTTCCTTCAGGCCCATCCTCCCAAATCAGCCTCTCCGGAGGCGGTCACGGAATAAAGCAAATATATTTACATGCCACAAGTTTGTGGTTGCCCTGCAAGTTCTCGGGCGTGTCTGTAAGCAGTTTCTTACGCAAATGGTGCAGAAAGTCCCTACGGGGACTAGTTGCCGGCAACGGCCGGTTCAATCACGGTTGCAAATCAGATAAACTTTGGTTGATTCCTTTTCTTATCATTCGGTTACTTATTCATACATTCACTTAACAACGGTACTGGTGGTCCCAACGGGGACAACTTGCAGCGGAGGACCGCTGCCTCACTTCAGGTCCACCCCACAGACCGGGGGAGGGGGCTGGGCTGGTGCTTGGGGCCCCTGGCCTCCTCTCAGCCTAGCGTCCAGGGCAAACCAGCCCCTCTCCCCACAGTGCTGGGTATATGTGATGAGGTCACCGGGGAGCAGGTTGCGCCCTGGGTGGTCCTCCGGCAGGTGGTCATTCAAGTCCCTTCGGGCCACAAAAACTTCGGCCTCCAGGCCCGGCTCAAAGATGAATCCGTATCCCCTATGGACATCGACTCTCCTCACTTGCCCCTCATATCTTGGGCCCCGTACCCGGAAAGTGGCTCTGCGGAGGCTCTCCTTCTCCTGGATGGTGTGGGCCACCAGCTCCGCTTTCCTCTTCTCCCTCTCCGCAATCTCTCGGCCCAGCGGGGTCGGCTCCCTGTCCCAGTAAGAGGCTGCTGCGGGCCCCTGCGCGTGGGTCGGGCCCCGCGAGACTTCCTTTACGCTGCCCATTACTGGCATTCTGGGTGGAAGGTCCCACGGTGTCATGGCCTGGGGTGCTGCCTCACAGCGACGACCCGGCACAGCCTCAGCCGAGGCGTGGGGGATGAGTACAGGGGTCCTCTCCTGCTTGACCTCCGCCTCCTCCTGCACGGGACGGGCTGCCGGAGTCGGTACGGGACCAGGCACGGTCACTACATGTGCCTCCGGTATATCTCCGCTGATGGGCTCGGTCTTCGGCAGCTTCCAGGGAAGCGGATCAGGGCGGCCACTGGCTTCGGCTGCAGATCGGTCCGCTTGGGCAGACAGGCAGGGTACCGCTACCGGTTGCGGTGGTAGCGGGCCTAGTGGCGGGGCAGCAGCAGCCAACACGGGCAGCTGGGGAGGCAGCAGGGCGAGCGGGCGCAGACCGGGCCCCTCAGCTGCGACGACCGACCCGATAGGGATACAGGGGCGTGGGTCACTTACCCGCTCTTCCAAGACTCCCTCCACCTCGCGTCTCCGTATGGCCGCCACCACATCCGCCATGTCGGCCTCCCACTCCTCCAAGAGGAGCTGCACGCGGATCTGCAGACGGCTACTCAGCTGGGCGGCCCGGACCTCCACCCACGCCACGGTGCCGGGTGCGGGGGCTACGGTGTTGCTGGTCGGACGGTGCATCTCGGCAGCGGTGCTTTCCAGGAACCAAGTATGGCCGCAGAGTCCTGGCGTCCCTGCTTTTATAGCCGCGGTTCACATGCGGCCCGACGCCATCCGTGCCCCCTTGGTTTCTTTCCGGCACCTCCTCTTCAGGGGTGGAGCTTCGGCTTTCGCGCCTCCACTGCTCGGGAAGACGCTCGAGTGGGGAACTTTTCGTGCCCAAGATGGCGGCTTCTGAAAATTTTCGGCCGGACACCTCCGGCGGGACACAAGGCGCACTTCTACCAGGCGGTAGAACGGTAAGATCCTGTTCGTGACGCCAAGTTGTTGCGGGCGGAGGAGGGGACGCTGCGCTCACCACGCTCGGGTCCGGCGCTGCTGCTACTGCTGCTCGGTGGCTCGAGCGGTGGGCCGGATCCGGGGAGTCGGGCGGCGCTCCTCGCCCGTGAGTGAAAGGGGAATAGTTTCTGGGGTTTGGGGTCGGTCCGTGACGCCACCCACGATTTGTGGTGAGGTTGGGGACACCACCGCTGCTCTGGACGGGGATCCCCGGAGCGATGACAGGGAGCAGCCGAGATGTTTCTCTCCCCTCCGTGGGTAGGGGGTTTTGGTGGTCCCGGGGCCCGGTGATGGTGACTGTAAGGTGGATGGCGGGGTTTGGTGAGGTGCAGGGTCGCGGGGGCAGCGCAGTGCCAGACGGCACGGTAGTACTCACTCAGCCAATAACGTACACGGAGTCTCTGGTAAAACAAATGGCTGGATGGACGGGTCCCGCAGGCGGCTGCGGTGGTCACTCCCAGTAAGTTGGCGGTGACTGTCTCTCCTTGCACCTGTGATGTGTTTTCGGCTCTGATGGCTTCCCACCGGTAACCCGCTCCCCAGCGGTGTATTTGCCAGAGGAGCCCCTTTTGCCCGCAGGCTCTGGCACTGGGAACCTTAGCTGTGGCGGTAGCTGTATTTCCCTTCACGGGTGAGCGGTTGCCTTCAGTCGGGTCTTTGCTGCTGGGAAACCCCGGAGGTTCCCGTCGCTGATGGATTTGACCGGTTTAACGGCGACTCCAAGCCTGGTCGGGGTCCGTAGGCCCTGCCGAATGGTGCTGACTTCTCTCCGCTCCCCGGTTCGGTACCGGCGGGCCACCACCTGTCCCCGGTCCTTACGGTTATGCGTCAATCGGCCTCTCCTGCAGACTGTCACCACCGTCTGCCAACCTTGTTCTTGGGGGCCCGGGCCACGTACCCGGACACGGTCAGTCTGCTCTTGCTCCTCAACTACCACTTCACTCCACTCTAAATCTACTCTCTGACTTCCTTTCCCGCCTCCAGGACTGTGAACTCCTCAGTGGGTGGGGCTAACCACCTGGCTCCACCCCACCTGGTGTGGACATCAGCCCCTGGAGGGAGGCAACAAGGATTTGTGTGTGTGACTGATGTGCCTAACCGGGGTGTGTTGTTGCAGTACCTGTGACGTCCTGGCTTGTCCAGGGCGCCACACTACCACCATCAGCACCAGAAGCTCATTACAAACAGCAGCGGTGGTCCCCCATAGCCTGACCACAAACCGTGAGTGGCGTCACTCACGACTCCAAATAAAGAAAACCTGACTGACCTGTCGCCAGAAGTACCAACAGGGTGGGTCCCCGCGGCGTCCCTGCAGGTGGATAGATGTCCCTGGGAGCGACGGGCGACACATTACACAATCTACAAGTGCACAAAGATATTACAAATTCAACACGCTGTGAGACAGGGGATATAGCTCAGCTGGGATCTTTGCTTTGGCCCAAGCGAGTGGCTATGGATTCACAGATGACAGCGGCAGACTGGCAGGTTCCAAACAGATACGGCCACTGCCATGTTTATTGTGTACACTTATCCTTCAGTGTTACACATGCAAAAACAGGAAAATAAATGTCTAAGGCCGTCTGGCCACTAACTAACAACAGAATGCTAACTACAAAATAAACCTATGTAACAAACAAAACAGTATTCTCTTACTGTGTGGGTTCCTCAGCACAGCCAGTGGAGGTATGGAGTCTCAGCCCCAGCAGCCATGAGCCTGTACCTCTCCTCAGCAGCCTCTCTGTTCTGAATGCCTCTTGATTATTTCAGCTTATCCAGTGAGGAATCAAAACCCTGGATTGAATGTGGAGAAGGGAGCAACCAGTCCCACTGCCATTCCTACTGATTGCTCCAGGAAAAACCGAGCCCTAAATTACAATGAAATAAATAGGCTTCAGTGACTAACTTATTGCTGAGCCAGACATAACTTTCCCAACTTTTCCCAGCCCATTTGCATGGGCCAAACTGCTCCACAATCAATACATGGAGACATATGAAATGAACCGAGGGGAAACATACCTGTTCTCTAGTACTTCTCCCCTCGGCATCTCACAACGCGAAAAGTGGGTCTGTACACCCCCAAATGCCAGGGCCAAATTTTAGTCCCAGTCCGGCCCTGCTTGCAGGTGTTGCTAAGTTTGATTTTGCCTTGTGCTATAGGTCAAAATCCATGGGAAAAAAAACTCAATGTGCCCTAAATTGTCTACAATTTTCTGTATGAAAAAATGTGAACATAATTATGTGGTTAATAAGGTTTATATATATACTAGAATGTGGCCCAATTCTAACGCATTGGATATTCTAGAATTTACGTATTGTGTAGTTAATGTATGATTTTTGTTTTATATATATATATATATATATATATATATATATATATATATATATATATATATATATATATATGTTGTTGTGTGTAGTTACCAAGTGTTTGTGTAGGGCGCTGTAAATGTTTTGGGTGTTGTCTGGGTGCTGCGTACCCCCCATTGTGCTCCATCCCCCATGCTGCGCACCCCTCATCGTGCTCCATCCCCCATGCTGCGCACCCCCTATTGTACTCCATCCCCCATGCTGCGCACCCCCCATCGTGCTCCATTCCCCATGCTGCGCACCCCCCATCGTGCTCCATCCGACATGCTGCGCACCCCCATCGTGCTCCATCCGACATGCTGCGCACCCCCCATCGTGCTCCATCCCCCAAGCTGCGCACCCCCCATCGTGCTCCATCCTCCATGCTGCGCATTCCCCATCGTGCTCCATCCTCCATGCTGCACACCCCCCATTGTGCTCCATCCCTCATGCTGCGCACCCCCCATCGTGCTCCATCCCCCATGCTGCGCACCCTCATCGTGCTCCATCCCCCATGCTGCGCACCCCTCATCGTGCTCCATCCCCCATCGTGCTCCATCCCCCATGGTGCTCCATCCTCCATTCTGCACTACCCCCCATCGTGCTCCATCCTCCATGCGGCACACCCCAAATCGTGCTCCATCCCCCATGCTGGGGCCGCCGGGGGCGGGTCCGAGCATGGCAATGTGTGCCGGGGGCGGGCAGAGCGGGCGAGGCGTCAGCGTATGCTGGCTCCCTGCACATGTGTACCGGGAGCCGGTGTATGCTGGTAACCATGATACACATCGGGTAACTAAGGGAAGCACTTCCTATAGTTACGCGATGTGTATCATGGTTACCAGCGTACACCGGCTCCGTCACGATCCCAGCATCGCAAGGTTATGTCCGCTGGGGGCGGGGCCGAGTGTGCCAATGTGTGGCGGGGACGAGCGGGTGAGGCGTCAGCGTATGCCGGCTCCCTGCACATGTGTACCGGGAGCCGGTGTAGCGGCTAATCCATGCGGGGGGCGGGGCCAGGCTGAGGCGAGCGGCCAATCCGTGGGGGGGCGGGGACAGGCCGAGCCCAGCGGCAAATCCGACAGTTGTCACTGTAACGACACTGTCACGGTGACACAATGTCACGGTGACACAATTTTGGAGCAAGACAGACAGACAGACAGAATAAGGCAATTATAGATATATATATATATATATATATATATATATATATATATATATATATATATATAGCTAGATAGATAGATAGATAGATATCTAATATATAAAGCTGAATGTGTGTATGTCCGGGATCAGCATCTGCACAGTCGCAGCTACAGCCACAAAATTTTGCACACTCACACTTCTGGACCCCGAGAGCGTCATAGGCTATGTTTTGAGGGAACTTTAACCCCATGCTTTACAGTTATTCGCCAAAAAAACCTGCCTCCATTAAAGCGAATGGAGCTGGGAGCCACAGTGCAGCCAGAACTTCAGAAGAATGCGCAGCCACGCCCTTATATGGAATGTTGGCGTGTCACAATGCAGACAGGGAAATAGGCAGACACCGACAGGCTTAGAAACAGACATAGACAGGGTAAGAGACAGACACAAAGAGACAGACACAGACAAAGAGACAGACTGACAGGGAAAGAGAGAGAAAGAGAGAGACCGGTTAAGAGACAGACACAGACAGGTAAAGAGACAGACAAAAAGACAGACACAGGGAAACAGAGGGAAAGAGACAGACAGTGAAAGAGACAGGCAGGGAAAGAGAGGGAAAGAGACAGAGATAGACAGACAGGGAAAGAGACAGACAGGGAAATAAAGAGACAGAGAGATACAGTATATACAGAGGGGGAGACAGACAGAGAATGGGAGAGAAACAGAGAGACAGTTACTATCCCGGGCAGCGCCAGGTGCTCTGTTGTGAGGCGAAATTTTAACCCCGCGTGTTCCAATTTACCAATCAATTTTGCCCCTATCTACATAATGGGGAAAAAGTGAAATGCAAAGTGTTGGGGGCAAATTGACAGCTGCCAGATGTGAACAAGGGGGACTTAAAGAATGAGAGCGATGGCCCCAAAGAGTATATACTGTACAGTTGCTAAGGTGGGGACCCGACATGGGATACTCATCACACTCGGAGATATGAACACACACATAAAATGCGCCACACACTACCACGTGCTTGAACACATATACCACCCTCAGCACACATTACACCACACATACACCAACCTCACCACATAATCACCCTAAAACACACACAAGTCTGGTATTATCCTTCAAAAATAAAAATCTGATTAATAAGCAGCCAAACTACAAGAACAACAAATGTACCACATAGGAAATACGGCAGCTGTCAGTCACATGACCTGTCTATTGTGTGTATGTGTGAGCTAATATATACTGTCAGGGGGGAGGGCGTTCTGTTGCCTGGTGATTTATCAGGCTGCCAATAGCAAACAATCACAGCTCAGCTTCTATTTTGCTACAATTAATTCATCTGAGCTTTGATTGGTTAATATATACAACAATTTAATAATTACATTTCTATCTATTTGTTTTGTGTTTTTTGTGTGCAGAATACATTTTTGTCAACATATTCTATTTTGTTAACAGTAGTTATTAACCCGGGCGGGTAGTACAGCTAGTATATATATATGTATATATATATATATATATATATATATATATATATATATATATATATATATATATATATATATATATATATATATATATATATATATACAGTTAGGTCCAGAAATATTTGGACAGTGACACAATTTTCGCGAGTTGGGCTCTGCATGCCACCACATTGGATTTGAAATGAAACCTCTACAACAGAATTCAAGTGCAGATTGTAACGTTTAATTTGAAGGTTTGAACAAAAATATCTGATAGAAATTGTAGGAATTGTACACATTTCTTTACAAACACTTCACATTTTAGGAGGTCAAAAGTAATTGGACAAATAAACCAACTGTTCACATTAAGTCATCAGGCTTTGTCCACAGGCTATTTACTTCATGCAGCATTTGCTTGGACCTGTCCCGCCCACAGCCATGACTCAGTCATGGGTACGGGATTGAAATAGACCAGGTGAGTGCTGCTAAGAGCAGTTCTACTATTCATATGTGAGGCCGTATGGCACATTTTATAAAAATATTTTAGTGTAGGACTGCTTCAAATGAGATTTGCCGTGACGTGGCGAAGCAGCTCAAGAAATTGCAATTTTTTGCCAAAAATCTCAAAATTTTTAAAATAAGTACAGTTTGGAATGTTTAGTGCTGTAGTGCACATTTGGTGCTGCTTTTTGTTTTTTCTTCATTGAATTGGTCGGTGGTTGACCTCCACCTTGCTTTGCACCCCAATTTGGGATGTATTCCATCTGTCTAGATTTTGGCGGTTGGTGACTGTTCACATTAAGTCATCAGGCTTTGTCCACAGGCTATTTACTTCATGCAGCATTTGCTTGGACCTGTCCCGCCCACAGCCATGACTCAGTCATGGGTACGGGATTGAAATAGACCAGGTGAGTGCTGCTAAGAGCAGTTCTACTATTCATATGTGAGGCCGTATGGCACATTTTATAAAAATATTTTAGTGTAGGACTGCTTCAAATGAGATTTGCCGTGACATGGCGAAGCAGCTCAAGAAACTGCAATTTTTTGCCAAAAATCTCAAAATTTTTAAAATAAGTACAGTTTGGAATGTTTAGTGCTGTAGTGCACATTTGGTGCTGCTTTTTGTTTTTTAATCACTGCCTTAAGTCTGGAACCCATGGACATCACCAAACGCTGGGTTTCCTCCTTCTTAATGCTTTGCCAGGCCTTTACAGCCGCAGCCTTCAGGTCTTGCTTGTTTGTGGGTCTTTCCGTCTTAAGTCTGGATTTGAGCAAGTGAAATGCATGCTCAATTTGGTTAAGATCTGGTGATTGACTTGGCCATTGCAGAATGTTCCACTTTTTTGCACTCATGAACTCCTGGGTAGCTTTGGCTGTATGCTTGGGGTCATTGTCCATCTGTACTATGAAGCGCCGTCCGATCAACTTTGCGGCATTTGGCTGAATCTGGGCTGAAAGTATATCCCGGTACACTTCAGAATTCATCCGGCTACTCTTGTCTGCTGTTATGTCATCAATAAACACAAGTGACCCAGTGCCATTGAAGCCATGCATGCCCATGCCATCACGTTGCCTCCACCATGTTTTACAGAGGATGTGGTGTGCCTTGGATCATGTGCCGTTTCCTTTCTTCTCCAAACTTTTTTTCTTCCCATCATTCTGGTACAGGTTGATCTTTGTCTCATCTGTCCATAGAATACTTTTCCAGAACTGAGCTGGCTTCATGAGGTGTTTTTCAGCAAATTTAACTCTGGCCTGTCTATTTTTGGAATTGATGAATGGTTTGCATCTAGATGTGAACCCTTTGTATTTACTTTCATGGAGTCTTCTCTTTACTGTTGACTTAGAGACAGATACACCTACTTCACTGAGAGTGTTCTGGACTTCAGTTGATGTTGTGAACGGGTTCTTCTTCACCAAAGAAAGTATGCGGCGATCATCCACTACTGTTGTCATCCGTGGACGCCCAGGCCTTTTTGAGTTCCCAAGCTCACCAGTCAATTCCTTTTTTCTCAGAATATACCCGACTGTTGATTTTGCTACTCCAAGCATGTCTGCTATCTCTCTGATGGATTTTTTCTTTTTTTTCAGCCTCAGGATGTTCTGCTTCACCTCAATTGAGAGTTCCTTAGACCGCATGTTGTCTGGTCACAGCAACAGCTTCCAAATGCAAAACCACACACCTGTAATCAACCCCAGACCTTTTAACTACTTCATTGATTACAGGTTAACGAGGGAGACGCCTTCAGAGTTAATTGCAGCCCTTAGAGTCCCTTGTCCAATTACTTTTGGTCCCTTTAAAAAGAGTAGGCTATGCATTACAGAGCTATGATTAATAAACCCTTTCTCCGATTTGGATGTGAAAACTCTCATATTGCAGCTGGGAGTGTGCACTTTCAGCCCATATTATATATATAATTGTATTTCTGAACATGTTTTTGTAAACAGCTAAAATAACAAAACTTGTGTCACTGTCCAAATATTTCTGGACCTAACTGTATATATATATATATATATAATAAATATATATATATATATATATATATATATTTATATATATATATAGGACTAAATTCCAAGCATAGTATGTTCATGCTGAATAAATAGTTATAAAAGTAATGTATATAAGTAGTATACAAATACATTGTCACATTGAGTTTTGCTCAAAACTCGCTAAGGGTCATAGCGACATCAGATGCTGTTCACACTACAGATTCTGACACTCCACATTATGGTTTCTCTGCTATTTCTTAATTATACAGGAAGGCTTGGGCATCGACCCAGCAATGTGCTCATTCATGGTCAGGCTAGCAGGAGTTAAGGCTGCTTTACACGGTACGACCGATTGTGCAATTTCACAATCGATCGTACCCGCCCCCGTCCTTTTTGCATCACGGGCAAATCGCTGCCCGTGTCGCACAAAGTCGGTAACCCCCGTCACACGTACTTACCTCTCGTGCGACCACGCTGTGGGCGGCGAAACGTCCACTTCCTGGAGTAGGATGCGATGTTCGGCGTCACAGCGACGTCACACGGCCGCCGGCCAATGGAAGCGGAGGGGCGGAGATGAGCAGGACGTAAACATCCCGCCCACCTCCTTCCTTCACATAGCCGGCGGCGACCGCGTGACGCAGGTGAGCTGCTGTTCATCGTTCCCAGGGTGTCACACGGAGCGGCGTGTGCTACCACGGAAACGATGAACAACTAAATTGAACGATATTATGGAACCTAGCGAGCAGTACACGACTCACGATTTATGAGCGATACTGCATCGCTAGGAGGTGTCACACAGGCCGGCATCGCCAGCGATGCCGGATCTGCGTCACAAAAACCGTGACCCCGACGATCTATCGCACGATAGATTGTCTGGTGTAAAGCAGCCTTTAGGCCGGCTTTGCACACTACGACATCGCAGGTGCGATGTCGGTGGGGTCAAATCGAAAGTGACGCACATCCGGCGTCACTTGCGATGTCGTAGTGCGTAAAACCTTTTTGATACGATGAACGAGCGCAAAAGCGTTGTTATCGTATCATCGGTGTAGTCTCCGACATTTCCATAATGCCAGTGCAGCGACAGGTACGATGTTGTTCCTCGTTCCTGCGGCAGCACACATCGCTGTGTGTAAAGCCGCAGGAGCGAGGAACATCACCTTAACTGCGCCCCGGCTGTTATGAGAAGGGAGGAGGTGGGCGGGATGTTTACATCCTGCTCATCTCCACCCCTCCATTGCTATTGTCCGCCTGCCGTGTGACGTCGCTATGACGCTACACGGCCCGCCCCCTTAGGAAGGAGGCGGGTTGCCGGCCAGAGCGATGTCGCAGGACAGGTGAGTGCATGTGAAGCTGCCATAGCGATAATGTTCGCTACGGCAGCTATCACAAGATATCGCACGTATGACGGGGCAGGGACTATCGCACTCGACATTGCAGCATCGGCATGCGATGTTGTAATGTGCAAAGCCTGCCTTAACCTTTGCTATCTGGTTACCTCTAGGATCACATGTTGTTGGAAACCTATCACATTTACTCCCCGCTTTTTTAAGATGGTGGAATCTGACTTCCCATGCAGAGTATAGTTTATTGCTGTGCTGGTGTGTCCCAGTCCTGCTGGTGATTATGTTGCATGGTGCTTGGAGTTGTTGTGGAATTCTCTAGTTGTCTTGTTGTTTCTTCCCTGCTCTTATTTTTCTCCTTACCTCTTACTGTCTCATACCTTTGTGTGAGCTTGCTGTGAGATAGACAAATAGAGGAAACCAAACCTCTATCTGTGTTGGTTTTATCCCACTACTGCCTTTGCCCTCTCCTGGGATAGAGGGGAGGGGTATAAGATCAGGGCTGGTCAGCAGCACGGTCAGGAAGGCGGCTCAGACATCCTCACCTTCAGAGGTATCTCTGAGATAAAGAATAGCTAAGGCCCCCCCCTAGTCGGAGGGCCAGTCTAGGAGCCCCTGTCCCCTGCCCTCCCCTATCATTGTGACATACACTCCCAAAATTATGAAGGAGATTAATAAAATGCCAATGGCTTTACAAAAAATTGGGGACTCAGGAGAAATGTAAATTAATTATTAGATGTAAACAAAAGGGGTTGATTAAAAAAAGCATGACAAGCGGAGTATTTCTTTTATTCATAGTATAAAATCTATAACCTCCTCACCGGGATCCATCTTCAGTCGTCATAGCTTGCACTGCTTGATAAGAGCAGGAAACATGCCCACTGTGATGTAATGTTATGGTCCGGATGCATGAACATTACATAGACTCAGTATGCAAAATGCCATAGTGATCTAGCTCCACATTTGCACACAACAATAAACATCTTCCCTTCTGGATTCCTGGTGCGCCAAGCAAGATAATTTCAGCTACTATGAATATTTCCAATCGTATTTTTCCTGCACAGTTTGATGTGCATCGTAGTCAGAAGTTTGCAAGATAGATCATGTTTCCTCCAGTTGTTTTAGACTCCTCAGCATTGAACAGCTTGCCACGAGCACATTTAATTTTACTCAAAAAGGCTTAAAATGTGCTATATCCCTGGTATTGTTATCGCAGTACAATTTGTCAGTTCTCATCAAGGCTCTTTCTTGGTAAATTACATTGACGGGCCTACACAGTCAGCATTGAAAACAGGTTACTTCACAATAGTAATAGCAAAACAGCATGGGATTATATATATATATATATATATATATATATATATATATATATATATATATATTATATAAAGAAAGGCTGCGCGCACACAAGTGTACAGTGGCATGAAAGTTGTGCGCCCCTGGTCAAAATTACTGTTATTGTGAACAGTTAAGCAAGTTGAAGATGAAATGATCTCTAAAAGGCATAACGTTAAAAATGACACATTTCCTTAGTATGTGATATGGTGAAACCTCCCCCATTGCCCATGGCCAGGTATAATACTCCGGAACAGAGAAGCACAATAGAGTCTTACCTGTAGGGGAATTAATAGACAAAAAATTGGGCGCACTCACCTATTCAGGTTGTGACAGTCACAACCCCTATATGCACATGCAGTGATGGTATCAGCCGCAGCCCTGAGGTATGGGACGTAGATTCAAAAGGAAAGGAAATCGGGTATATGCAGTGCTAACACCATGGAATCCGAAATTAATATAATTCCTTTATTGTTTGTACAGGTCGACGCGTTTCAGAGACATCTGTCTCCTTCATCAGGATTCAAAGGAATAGTATCTTTATTGTTTGTACAGGTCGACGCGTTTCAGAGACATCTGTCTCCATCAGGATTCAAAGGAATAGTATCTTTATTGTTTGTACAGGTCGACGCGTTTCAGAGACATCTGTCTCCTTCATCAGGATTCAAAGGAATAGTATCTTTATTGTTTGTACAGGTCGACGCGTTTCAGAGACATCCGTCTCCTTCATTAGGATATCAAAGGGACGCGTTTCAGAGACAGCCTTCTCCTTCATCAGGATATCAAAAGGGACGCGTTTCAGAGACATCCGTCTCTGATGAAGGAGACGTTGTCTCTGAAACGCGTCGACCTGTACAAACAAAGAATTTTTATTATTTCAGAATCCGTGGTGTTAGTGCAACATATACCCGATTTCTTCTTCTATTGCCCATGGCCAGAAATATGTACCTGGTTAAATATGCACATGGCAAGCCCCTATGCCGGCTCACCAACATGGTTTAGCTGTACATATTTGTGTTGCATAAGTTTCAACATTGTACTTATTGTATATAAGTTTACCACCTGCTTGCTGTCAGTATTGACGTCAAAATGCTTTATAAGGAGCTGAGATGTCATGCAGTAATGTTGTCATTTGGCACCAGGGTCCGCTATCATATAGCACAACAAAAAGCCTGTATACACTTAGTTTTACAACACTAAAAGGGAAAGAGTGGCCATTTTGAGGTGCAGTCTGCAGTTATCTAGGAAAGAGAAAGGATGTGCCTACAGGATTCCAATGCCATCCGAAGGGAGAAGTATCCCTACAAGATCAGAGTTGTGGTTGAGTGCAACTGATCATGTCCGTGACCAGACCCTCGTAAAGTTGGAGAAGAATTGCTGCCAGGGACACTGCTGTAAGACAGACTGAGGTCTAGTGTGAAACGCGTTACACACTGTGAGTGCGCTGAATCATCAACATCTGCAGCACAGTTCACATGCCAGTGGTGATCCTCATGTGTCTACATCTATCTTTCATCTGTCTGGAATAGATCTGGGTTGGTAAGACAATTAGGCTCACTGCACCGCTGCAGTGAGTAAAGCCTGCTTTAAACATTACAATTGATTGTGCGTTCGCATTTACGATCGCACCCACCCCCATCGTTTGTGCGGCACAGACAATTCGTTGCCCGTGTCGCACAATGTTGTAACACTCCGTCACACGTACTTACCTTCCAAACGACCTCGCTGTGGGTGGCGAACATCCACTTACTGAAGGGGGAGGGATGTTCGGCGTCACAGCAACGTCACACAGCGGCCGGCCAATAGATGCGGAGGGGCGGAGATGAGCGGGACGTAAACATCCCGCCCAGCTCCTTCCTTCAGCATTGCCGGCGGGACGCAGGTAAGCCGTATTCATCGTTCCCGGGGTGTCACACGGAGCGATGTGTGCTGCCCCGGGTACGATGAACAATGAGCGACGTGTCAGTGATGAACGAGAGGTGAGTATTTCTGATCGTTCATAGCTGTCACACGCTACGATATCACTAACGATGCCGGATGTGCGTCACTTCCAACGTGACCCCGCCGACATCTCGTTAGATATATCGTAGCGTGTAAAGCCCGCTTTACACATTACATTTTGGCACCAAAACACTTGAGACTGAGACCGAACCTGTAGTAAGGTATATTGATTGCAAGATCAGGAACAAGATCTTCCGGTGCCCCTTATTTCCTGCCTGTAATTAAGGACTTAGTACCCACACTTAGGTGCTGTCACCGCAAACAAAGGACTTTCGGGCCACATCTGAATTTTTCCAGTAGTAAGTTATAGAAAGACATTTTAGTGTGAAATGATTGCTTAAGGTTGTTAAACTTTGTTTCTGCTTAGCAGGTGTTGAATGTGATTTATCGGTTGGGTATAATTGTGAAAGGATTATTTCTCTCTTTTCTCTAGAATCCATACTGGTGAGGGAATGCATTTAGTTGGGGTAAAGAGATAATTAAATATAAATTTGTGAACCGTTGTGTGACATTGTGGCCGACCCACACATATAATTGTTCCAGGGGTTTAATAGGTAATTGACGGACCTTGTGCCTAAAATACAAAGGGAATGTGTCATCTTTAACTTTTTAGAGATCGTTTCATCAACAACTTTCTTAGCTGTTCCCAATCACCGTAATTTTGGGTTCCTAAACTTTTGAATGCTACAGTATACAAATGCTGTCCCATGTTTTATCACATAGCATTTGGTGCAATGATATACTTTGGGGCAGTGCCAATTAGCATATTTTTTCCAGCATGCTATGATTGGCAGCATATTTTGGGTCACGCACACCCATTCAAGTCTATGGATGCATGTAAAACATCCAAGTGTAGACCGATTTACGCAGGCACAGACAGTGGAGAAGATGGAAAAATTAAGTTCTTCGTGTTCTCTGCACCTATGATATGATTTTCTCATGCAAGAGAATCTGATCACAGTAAACTGACATTCGGCTCAAACTGTGATCAGAGTTTGAGCCGAATGTCAAAAGCATAATTGGCCCAATCCTCTCTTATGAGAGAATCTACGGTCGTTTGAGCCCTAAAGTACGTATACATTATAGTAGCCTTTCTAAAATTGATGGCAGACACAGTATGATACTTAATGATTTGCCTTAAGGCCCCGTCACACTAAGCAACATCGCTAGCAACATCGCTGCAAACGAACAACTTTTGTGACGTTGCTAGCGATATTGCTGTGTGTGACATCCAGCAACAACCTGGCCCCTGCTGTGAGGTCGTTGGTTGTTGCTGAATGTCCTGGGCCATTTTTTAGTTGTTGCTGTCCCGCTGTGAAGCACACATCGCTGTGTGTGACAGCGACAGAGCAACAACTGAATGTACAGGCAGCAGGAGCCGGCTTCTGCGGAGGCTGGTAACCACGGTAAACATCGGGTAACCAAGAAGCCCTGTCCTTGGTTACCCGATATTTACCTTAGTTACCAGCCTCCGCTGCTCTCACTGTCAGTGCCGGCTCCTGCTCTGTGCACATGTAGCTGCAGGACACATCGGGTTAATTAACCCTATGTGTAGTGTAGCTAGGAGAGCAGGGAGCCAGCGCTAAGCAGTGTGCGCTGCTCCCTGCTCTGTGCACATTTAGCTGCAGCACACATCGGGTAATTAACCCGATGTGTGCTGTAATTAGGAGAGCAGGGAGCCAGCGCTCAGTGTGCGCTGCTCCCTGCTCTCTGCACGTGTAGCTGCGTGCGCTGGTAACCAAGGTAAATATCGGGTTGGTTACCCGATATTTACCTTAGTTACCAAGCGCAGCATCTTCCACGTGGCACTGGGGGCTGGTCACTGGTTGCTGGTGAGCTCACCAGCAACCCGTGTAGCGACGCTCCAGCGATCCCTGCCAGGTCAGGTTGCTGGTGGGATCGCTGGAGCGTTGCAGTGTGACATCTCACCAGCAACCTCCTAGCAACTTACCAGCGATCCCTATCGTTGTTGGGATCGCTGGTAAGTTGTTTAGTGTGACTGGACCTTTACTGTAGAAGTGAAGTTACTTAATAGTGCATGTATGCGGGGCGTACATTGCAATCATGGGGCCCCATAGCAAAAATTTTACTTGGACCCACCACAAAAAAAGCACATTTCAGACATTTGCAGCTGTCACAAAGTTAATTTGCTCCTACTGAAGCCCCTTAGTGTTCCCACACTTTATGGGGACCATAAAGAGTATGATTTCAACAAATGTGCTCCCTAAATACAGTATGATACTCCCACAGTTAATTTCTTCAAAGTACCCTCCATACACACAATGTTATGATTCTACAGTACCACCCTCCGCAAAGTAAGATTCTGCCACAGTGACCCCAACACAGTATAATGTCTCTCACACACAACATAATAGCCAGAGTCCTCCATGCATAGTATGATGGTTCCACACAGCCCTCCACACAATATGATGGCCTCAGCACAACCCACACAAGCCTTCACTCTGTATAGTGGCCCATAAACAGTATAATGGTTCCACTAGCCATCCAAATAATTTAGAGGTCCCCCACATAGCCCTCCAAACACTATGATGGTTCTCACACAACACTGCACAAAATATGATGGACCCCACCAAACCATCCAAACTGTATAATGGCCCTCATACAGTATAATGGCCCCCCCATATAGCTGTCATGGGTGACAGTCATTAGGTTCCTGGTAATAGAAGGGCACAGCGTTTGGCTGCACAAAATGCTCCCTTACTTTCTGTTGTTCCTGCTGTTAGTATCCATTGTACTAGGTAGCTTTCCTGGTGCATTTTCATATATTTCCCTTTAGGACACAAAGGAGCTAAACTTCCGTTCAGCTGCTGGTTATTAGTATTCCTGTTTCTGCTTAAATACTCCTATCTTCTCTGGACTTGTGCTGGTGATATTATTCAGTTCATTCAAACTCTGGTTGGAAGCAGGTGGCTTGTACTCATCTGTGGTATCATTGTGGACGCTTTGCTTAACTTCTGCCTGAGACATCTGTGGATAAGTAGTTCATGCAGTTTCCCCTCATGTGTCCTCCTTGTGTGTCTTCCGTTAATGTTTGCAGAAGAGCTCACCCCATCCATTCCTTATTTAGGGAATGTGTATTTCTCCCAACTCCCGCACACATAAGCATTAAGCTCCATTTTCAATGGGGAGGAGTAATAAGGATCAAGCGTTTAAATACCAACTGCCCGATCTTTCGCTACCCAACCTCATCTGTTATTATTTATATTGGTTATTTTTTGACTGCTTACATTATATAAATAGCCCTCCAAACAATGTTTACATGCACTATCTATACAGACACCTCTGCATGTTTTTCTCACTATCTGACATGAAATCAGAATAAACCTTTTCCGTTTTAGGTCAATTAGGAACCAAAATTATTTATATTTCCCAAATACCAGAATAATGAGAGAATGTTTTAAGCCATTTTTATGACTTTCTGCAAAGTTAAAAAGTTTACATATATATTTCATTAGCATTTGGTGCCATTGCCCTTAAACTGTATGACTTGGGTCAAATGTTTTGGATATCCTTCCACAAGCTTCTCACAATAGTTGGTAGGAATGTGGGCCCATTCCTCCTGACAAAACTGGTGTGACTGAGCCATATCTCTAGGTCGCCTTGCTCGTAGCTGCCTTTTCAGCTTTGCCCATTAATTTTCAATAGGAATGAGATCAGGGCTTTGTGATGGCCACTCCAGACATTGGTTTCCTTTTAAGGATAATAAAATCAATCACCAGGATTTTCATATATAACCTAAAGCCAGTGCTGTACTGGCACTATCAGGCTCATTCTCTACATACCTTTAGTGGTCAGCTCGGATGTATAGGTTTTGAAATCCAATAAAGTAAAGTTTATAAAATTAGCTGCTTGTTGAGTGACAGCAGCAAAGGAGCAGATAATATATTCATAGTTATCCCCTCCCCCTGTTAGAATTAGCATAAGTATTATACGAACAATTCACTTTGTCTCTTGCAGGAACTGTGTGAGGTCATACCCATGTGATCAGAAGGGGCGGGCCCTCAGCCAACAAAGCTGGATACCAGTCACATGGGTATGACCTCACACCGGTCCTCCAAGAGACAAAGTGAATTGTTTGTATAATACTTATGCTAATTCTAACAGGGAGAGAGAATAACTATGAATACCCCCCAGATATTATCTGCTCCTTTGATGCTGTCACTCAACAAGCAGCTAATTTTATAAACTTTACTTTATTGGATTTCAAAACCTGGTGCACGTCACAAAATATAGATGGCATCATGAGGAAATAAGTGTTACGTCACCACCGGAGTCCGCTCCAGCGACTTCTGCTCCAATCGCCAGGCGACGCCGTGTTCCTGCCTCCTGCAGCAAAACAACCCCACAATATGATGTCGCCACCCCCGTGTTTCACAGTTGGGATGTTGTTCTCAGGCTTCAAATCTTCTCTTTTTTTCCCTTGAAACGGAACGATGGTCATTATGGCCAAATAATTCAATTTTAGTTTCGTTAGACAGGACAGGTCTCCAAAAATTAAGGTCTTTGCTCCTGTGTGCATTTGCAAACAATTAGCTGATCTTTTTATGGTTTTTTTTTGAGTAATGGCTTCTTTCTGGCAAAGTGGCCTTTCAGCCCATGTTGATGCACTACTCTTTGCACTGTGGATAATGACACACTCTTACCAGATTCCACCAGCATCTTCACAAGGTCTTTTGGTTTTGTTCTTGGGGAGATATGCACGTTTGACCAAAACATGTTCATCTCTGGTACATAGAACCCGTATCCTTCTTGAGCAGTATGATGGCTGGACATTCTCATCTTGCTTGTACTTGCATAAAATTGTTTGTACAGTTGAACAAGGCACCTTCAGGTATCTGTAAATTGCACCCAAGGATGAACCAGACTTGTGCAAGTCCACAATTCTCTTTCTGAGATCTTGGCTGATTTCCTTAGACTTTCCCAGCATACTACAGAAAGAATAACAATTCATATAGTTTATTAAGGTGAATCAATACAAATTCATGTGGCAAAAATCTCTAAAAAAACATTTAAAAACTGGATAACCACACAAAACTAAAGACAAATCTGCCTAAAACACCATGATAAACTGTCAAAAATACCCCTTATATCATCATGCATAGAAAATACAACATATCACAAACTGTGCAGTGAAAATCGGTACAATATATGAAGATCCAAGATAATAAATTAAATAAAGCATACAAATCTAATATATAAAGCTGAGTGTATGTGTGTGTGTGTGTGTGTGTGTGTGTGTGAGTATGTCTGCTAAAGGAATCTGCACCATCGCATTTACAATCACGAAAGTTTACACAGACGCCTCATGTGACTCAGGGAATGCCATAGACTATGTTTGGATGGGAAAATTTAACCCCGTGCTTTATAGTTAGTCTCCAAAATCCTGCCTCCATTAATCTGAATGGAGGTGGGAGATACCGGCTATTAATAGCAACTGTCAGTCATTGCTATAGGAACAAAATAAACTGTTAGTATAAGAAGCTTATGTGTGAGGTAATAATATGTCGATGAGGAGACGGATAGAGAGACAGACAGACCGAGACACAGACAGAGACAGACGGGGAAAGAGACAGAGAGATAGAGACAGAGACAGACGGGCAAAGAGACAGACGGGGAAAGAGACAGCCCTGGAAAGAGACAGCCCTGGAAAGAGACAGCCGGGCAAAGAGACAGCCTTGGAAATAGACAGCCTTAGAAAGAGAGAGACGGGCAAAGAGAGCCCTAAAAAGAGACAGCCCTGGAAAGAGACAGACGGGCAAAGAGACAGACGGGCAAAGAGACAGACGGGCAAAGAGACAGACGGGCAAAGAGACAGACCTGGAAAGAGACAGAGGGTGAAAGAGACAGCCCTGGAAGGTGACAGCCAGGCAAAGAGACAACCTGGCAAAGAGACAGCCGGGCAAACTGACAGCTGGGCAAACTGACAGCCGGGCAAAGAGACAGCCGGGCAAAGAGACAGCCGGGCAAAGAGACAGACTGGGAAAGAGACAGACTGGGAAAGAGACAGACTGGGAAAGAGACAGCCCTGGGAAGAGACAGACCTGGAAATAGAAAGACAGGCAAAGAGACAGATGGGAAAAGAGACAGACGGGGAAAGAGACAGACGGGGAACGAGACAGACAGACACAGACAGACACACACAAAGAAAGAGAGAGACACAGAGATAGAGAGAGACAGACACACAGAGACAGACACACAGAGACAGAAACACAGAGACAGACAGAAACTCGAAGAGAGATAGTTACTATCCCGGGCAACGCCCGGGTACTACAGCTAGTAAATATTATTACACTCTTTGGCAGCCCTCTTAGGCTCTTTTGTAATATTTACTTTTGTAATAATTATTTATATACATACCCTCGCTGTATCCATGCGCGTGCACACACACATGTACAGATACACACATATATATATATATATATATAAATATATACACACACAGTTTACATTTTAAATTTCTGTTTCATTAATCACAAAGCTCAAACAATAGCAGCAGATATACCAGAGAACAGGCATACAATTTTTTTTGCTAACATTCTTTAGCCATGTTCTTAATCCTTGACCAACAAGTCACATTCTACCAAAGGAGCATTGTTATGTAGTACACATTTGAAGGTCCCTTACAGGGCCGGCTCCAGGTTTTTGTGGGCCCCGGGCGGAAGAGTCCCAGTGGGCCCCATCCACACGCAGACACACATACGTACACATACATATACATATTTAACGACAAACTCACAAAAATACATATAGAACTGACACATCTATACAGTCATATACACTGACATACATAGATACACATCATACATGCATACATACACACATAGCTCTGCTATATACATACACACATAGCTCTGCTACATACATACACACCTAGCTCTGCTACATACATACACACCTAGCTCTGCTACATACATACACACCTAGCTCTGCTACATACATACACACCTAGCTCTGCTACATACATACACACATAGCTCTGCTATATACATACACACATAGCTCTGCTATATACATACACACCTAGCTCTGCTATATACATACACACATAGCTCTGCTATATACATACACACATAGCTCTGCTATATACATACACACATAGCTCTGCTATATACATACACACCTAGCTCTGCTATATACATACACACCTAGCTCTGCTACATACATACACACCTAGCTCTGCTACATACATACACACCTAGCTCTGCTACATACATACACACCTAGCTCTGCTACATACATACACACCTAGCTCTGCTACATACATACACACCTAGCTCTGCTACATACATACACACCTAGCTCTGCTATATACATACACACCTAGCTCTGCTATATACATGCACACATAGCTCTGCTATATACATACACACATAGCTCTGCTATATACATACACACATAGCTCTGCTATATACATACACACATAGCTCTGCTATATACAGACACACCTAGCTCTGCTACGTACATACACACCTAGCTCTGCTACATACATACACACATAGCTCTGCTATATACATACACACATAGCTCTGCTATAGACATACACACATAGCTCTGCTATATACATACACACATAGCTCTGCTATATACATTCACACATAGCTCTGCTATATACATACACACATAGCTCTGCTACATACATACACACCTAGCTCTGCTACATACATACACACCTAGCTCTGCTACATACATACACACCTAGCTCTGCTACATACATACACACCTAGCTCTGCTATATACATACACACCTAGCTCTGCTACATACATACACACCTAGCTCTGCTACATACATACACACCTAGCTCTGCTACGTACATACACACCTAGCTCTGCTACGTACATACACACCTAGCTCTGCTATGTACATACACACCTAGCTCTGCTATATACATACACACCTAGCTCTGCTATATACATACACACCTAGCTCTGCTATATACATACACACCTAGCTCTGCTATATACATACACACCTAGCTCTGCTATATACATACACACATAACTCTGCTACATACACACATAGCTCTGCTATATACATACCTAGCTCTGCTATATACATACACACCTAGCTCTGCTACATACAGACAGAGACAGACACGCGCGGCTCCGGGGGGGGCATAAATCGGGGTTGGGGAGGGCACATACCGCTCAGGTCACGGAGGAGAAGGGGCCCACACAGCGCCGGAGGGACACGCTGTGCTGGGGGTCGCTGGCTGGCACTGCAACTCTCATCTGTAGGACTGAGCAGGATGCCGGTCTGTAGCTCCGCCCACAGATGAAGTTCAAACCAGGAAGTCTGCGCGCCTTAAAGAGACGGCGCCGCAGATTCCTGCCGAGGACTGCGGTCCCCGGAACTCGGCCCGGGGACCGCAGAACTAAGGAGAGTGGGCCCCGGCCAAGGTGCACCAGAGCTGACGAGGCCGAGTGGGCCCCCCCGGCTCTCCAGGGCCCCGGCATTTGCCCGGGTATGCCGGGTGCTGACGCCGGCCCTGGTCCCTTACATACCATGTCGTACGCATTTGAGGATTTCTTACATGCTGCTGCATTAAATTTTGTTTGTTGTAGAGACCTTGCTTTATTTTTACAGAATGGAAGTTAGGTTCAGTCACAAGTAGTCCAAGGGAATCTTTGCTTTATATATTTCCAAATCGAAAAGCAAGTTTTATTGACATACCTGACCAAGCAATACCAGACTACAACATTAGCAGTTATAATCTAGCCTTATGCCTCAGGTCCCTGGAAAATATGTAATTTCTTGTTCCAGTGCCTACAGCTCCTCTGACAATATGTGTATCAGATTTTATATATATATATATATATATATATATATATATATATACACATATATATACACACACACACACACAGTACAGACCAAAAGTTTGGACACACCTTCTCACTCACAGAGATTTCTTTATTTTCAGGACTCTGAAAATTGTAGGAATCAAAACTATGAATTAAAACATGTGGAATGAAATACTTAAAGTGTGAAACAACTGAAAATATGTCTTTATATTTTAGGTTCTTCAAAGTAGCTACTTTTTGCTTTCATTACTACTTTGCACACTCTTGGCGAGCTTCAAGAGATAGTCACCGGAAATGGTTTTCAAACAGTCTTGAAGGCGTTCCAAGAGATGCTTAGCACTTGTTGGCCCTTTTGCCTTCACTCTGCGGTCCAGCTCACCCCAAACCATCTCGATTTGGTTTAGGTCTGGTGACTGTGGAGACCAGGTCATCTGGCGTAGCACCCCATCACTCTCCTTCTTAGTCAAATAGCTCTTACACAGCCTGAAGGTGTGTTTGGGGTCATTGTCTTGTTGAAAAATAAATGATGGTCCAACTAAACGCAAACTGGATGGAATAGCACGCCGCTGCAAGATGCTGTGGTAGGCATGCTGGTTCTGTATGCCTTCAATTTTGAATAAATCCCCAACAGTGTCAACAGCAAAGCACCCCCACACCAACACACCTCCTCCTCCATGCTTCACGGAGGGAACCAGCCATGTAGAGTCCATCCGTTCACCTTTTCTACAAAGACACGGTGGTTGGATCCAAAGATCTCAAATTTGAACTCATCAGACCAAAGCACAAATTTCCACTGGTCTACTGTCCATTCCTTGTGTTCTTTAGCCCAAGCAAGTCTCTTCTACTTGTTGCCTGTCCTTAGCAGTGGTTTCCTAGCAGCTATTTTACCATGAAGGCCTGCTGCACAAAGTCTCCTTTTAACAGTTGTTCTAGAGATGAGAAGGTGTGTCCAAACTTTTGGTCTGTATTATATGTATGTATATATATATATATATATGTATGTATGTATGTGTGTGTATATATATATATATATATATATATATATATATAAAATAACTGACTACAAATGAATCAGATCCTTTAGTCGTACACTTACTTCTATCTATCCAAATAGAAGGAGATGAGGGACCGAGAGGAGAGAGCTCAAGTGCAAGATTCCTAGATGCATAACTTGTACTATTTGGGCATAAAATTATGGGATATCTTTAAACAATACTACTAAAAACGTTATCTAATTTTTCATTTCAGGCAAACTGAAACAGAAATAGGCTTTGAAGATGGACCTATTTGCATGCAGGGGCATAACTACATTAAGAGCAGAGGTTGAGGTCGCACCCGGGCTCTGAAATTTAAAGGGGCTGTCCACTACTTGGACAACCCCTACTCATTCACCTTGTTTGCCCTGTAGCAATAAATAAGCCTACTCTCGCCTCCGATGAGCCGTGATTCCAGTGATGTCTGAAGCCGCATTCCCGTGAGCCATGTGACATTATTATGACACACGGGCCCTAAGATCAATCAGCGCCCAACATCTGTCTCCCCACCTTCGGACATTTGAGCAGGATATGACTGCTGCACTGACATCTTGGTCAAATCTCCGAAGGTGGAGAGAAGGAAACTGGCACTGATTGGTTGCTGGGCCCGCATGTCATAATAATGTCATGTGGGCCCTGACTACGCGGCTTTAGACATCGCTGGAGCCACGGCTGCACCGGAGGTGAGTATATGTGGCACCCCTGAGGCTTCAGTAGCCACATGGCATTGCATTTCATTTATGGTGCAATGCTTGGACTCGGGTGATGAAGGGGTTAATTCACTGGTGTTGTTTTCTCACTTACACAAAACATCTAGCTATGTGTCACCACTTACACAGGAAGATGGACAGTCTGGGGAATTCCAGGTTACCCGGGCAACAGCCACTAAGAATCATCCCAAGGATGGGGGGGCAGGGCGATGTAGCCGACCAGAGAGGACGCATGGGAAGAGAGCTCCTATAATCCTGATCTTATCCTGGCCATTTACACCCGGTTACCTGATCCATTTACTCACTGACCTGCTGCTGTGAGAGGAGACACCATCTGAAGGCTGGCGATTCCCACTGGAGCTATTCCCTGACTCTTGCACAGCATTGCTGGATCTCCTGAGGCTGGAGAGTGTGGAGCAGCAGCCATCTTCCCACAGCCTGCATTTTCATAGTGAGCAGCAGAGCATGACTCCAGAGAGCAGTGAGGAGTGACAGATTTATGGCCAGAGGTGAAGACCCTGGAGTGGTGAGCACAGGGAGTTAATCCCTTAGCTGTGTAACTGGCAGTCAGTGAGCAGCAGGGGCCGGTGGTTGTGTGGGAGACTTTAACCCATAGAGTGCTGGGGGGTCTGGAGTGTGTGCCTTGCAAAACAGGCCCTGCAGATTCTTCCTGACACATGAAAACAAATAAGTGGCATATTGAAGTCCCCACACTGCGCAGGCCTGCATCATCCTGATAAATACACCCTGAGTGCTGTGCTGCCCTGGGACTCCCTTCATTCTTATTATCCACCATATTAGTGGCTGTTTTCTGGCTCTCTGGACGTGGTGAGGAAGTGGAGACAGACATATTACTAAATATACATTATAAAGGCACAGATTCAGATGCACGGGGGCACGATAAGAGAGGGGTGCAGAATCAGCATATCCCCAGTGTATCAATATGAGTCCCCCTAAACAAAGTGGAGCTATTGACAAACTTAAGGAGTTCGCAAGGGGTGGTCAGGCAGATGCCCCTAAAGCCAAGAGAAATGCCACTCCAAAAGGTCAGGCACTATTGGATGACAGGTCAGAGGATAAAGATGATTTACCCTGAGGCAGGTGTATGAACAGCTTCTACAAGCAATTTCTACAAGCAACAGCTCCCTCACAGGGAAAATTGAGCAGGTACATTCAGAGGTGGGCCTCCTGCGTCAGGACATGCAATCCTTGAGGGCCCGAACAGCGGAAGTCGAGACGCGAGTGTTTGAACTTGAGGATCAAACTGTAACACTCAAAACAAAAATGACCACAATGGCCGGATCGGCAAATGCATGGCGCCAGAAAGCAGACGATCTGGAGAACCGCATGCATCGAAACAATATACGAATCATAGGACTGCCAGAGCGCTCGGAAGGTCAGCATCCGGAACAATTCCTGGAGGAGTGGCTGAAATATAATCTCGGAGATGAGTTCCCCTCGACATTTGCGGTTTAGAGGGCGCACAGAGTTCCAATGAGGCCTCCTATTCCGGGCGCGCCACCACGTCCCTTTTTAGCAAGGATGCTCAACTACAGAGATAGACACAGCACTCCGTCTGGCCCGACAGAAGAGCCCACTCAAGTTCAATAATGCTGCGCTCTCGATCTTTCCGGACTTTTCGGTGGACCTCCAGCAACAGAGGGCCCACTTCATGGAGGTGAAGAAGAAATTAAGGGAGCGGAACATCATCTATTCCTATGCTGTACCCTGCCCGGCTCCGCATAGTGCATGAAGGGTCGCCTCTGTTTTTTACTACACCTGCTGAGGCTGAGGACTGGCTACAGGTACACTCGAAACCTAAGGGGCAGAAGCAATGAGATTACTTTCCTAGGTGACATTTTCTGTACCCCCTGGCGACCATCTTCTTCCATGGTTGCTTGAAGCCCCCTTTGGAGACAGATGGGACTTCCCCGTGCCTCGAGTGATGGAGGAATTGGCCAGGAATTGGTTCTTGTGAAATGGGAGCCCTATCTTGTGCACCCTTATACCACCTATACCAGGACACTGTATTCAGTGGTGGTATCCCCATTGATGTTTGAAATGTTTTACAGGACTTATCGGAAAGGTCCTGAAGTTCGATATTGGTTCTATATGTTTACAGCTGCAATTGCATTAACTTTATTTCTTTGCAGGGACAGGCTTATTACTGTTGGAGGGTTAACCACACTTACTTGCAGGGCAGAAAGCGTCTTATACCTGGGATCCTGGTTCTATAAAAAGATGTATGTAATATGGGGTCAATGCTAATATTTATGACCTGGAATGTCAGAGGCCTTAAATCGCCCAAAAAACGTATTAAGGTATTCTCCCAAATTAAGCAAGTCAAGGCCCAACTGGTGGTACTGGTAGAGACTCACCTCACACGGGACACAGCCATATTAGTAAACAAACCGTGGGCACAATGGTCGGTGTCCCGACTGGATTATATTTTTGGGTCGAGCAATATCGCAACCTGGGTGGATGACGTGGTACACGGGGTCAGGGGCATATCAGATCACAGCCCAGTGATTCTTACTATGAAGACTAACCAAGGTGTTGGTAAACCCTTTTGGAGGTTAAACCCCTTTTGGCTGAAACTAATAGATCAAAGTGATAGAACTCTGACCCAAATAGAGGATTTCCTGGAAGCCCACCCTAAACCCTGGAATATTAACTTGGTGTGGGACACTCTTAAAGCCTACCTTAGAGGGTGTTTGTCTTCAACCATAACATATCTTAAAAGAGTGACTAAAACTGAGGATGATATAGTAGAGGAGAGACTTAGGGACTCAGAGGCAATATATATATCGGCCCCAACCGATGGAAATAGGGCGGCCTGGATGCAATCATATAGGTTATATATGCAGCACTCTGAGACCAAGTCCAAATGCAAATTGTTCTTTACCCGACAATCATATTTTGAGCTTGGAAATCATTCCAGTAAATTATTGGCATATATGGTTAGGCAACACAACACTTCAAATACAATATTGGGTATACGGAGGATGGATGGCTCAATCGCTACATCCCCTGAGGATATTTTAGAGTGCTTTTGTGAATACTATAAAACCCTATACACTTCTAGAAATCCTCATGGAGTTCAAAGTTGCGTGACATATTTGTCGGATTTGGAGTTTCCCACTTTGAGTGGATCACAACGGGAGACTCTGGAGGCGAACATCACACTGGATGAAGTGATTACTGCCATCTCGGATATCGCTAGGGGGAAATCTCCGGGTCCAGATGGCCTTCCCATAGAATTCTATAGTAAATATTGTGACGTATTGGCCCCGATTCTTTTAGAGGTTTTCTCACATTTTTCAGCCAGCGACTCTCTACCACCTGCCTCCTTATACGAAGCACATATAGTCGTGCTGAGGAAGGAGGGTAAAGACCCACTAGACTGCGGTTCATACCATCCTATATCCCTAGTTAATGTGGATTACAAGATCTTTACCAAAATACTGGCGTCCAGGCTTAATTCAGTCATATTGAGTATAGTTCACCCAGATCAAACTGGATTTATGCCTGGGAAAAACACCTTTATAAATATAAGACGGGTCCAGTCCATAGTGCAATATAGCACACTGGTCCAGGAGAACGAGTGGGCCTTGGCCTCGCTGGACGCGGCCAAAGCATTTGACTCGGTAGAATGGCCATTTTTATTTGCCTGCCTCCAGAGATTCGCCTTTGGGCCTAAATTCAGTAACTGGATTCATATGTTGTATAGGTCCCCGACAACCAGGATACTAGTCAATGGTGCTATGTCTACACCCTTCTCATTGAACCGGGGCACAAGACAGGGATGCCCTCTGTCTCCAGCATTGTTTGCACTAGTTATTGAAGCTTTGGCAATTAGAATCCGCTCTCATCCACAGATCACTGGAATCACTATAGCCGACCGCACAGATCAAATAGGATTGTATGCGGATGACATGGTTGTCTTCTTAGATCGAGTGCAAGAGACTCTATCGGTGGTTATAGACACTATAGACAAATGTGGGGAGTTTTCGGGACTACGCATCAACTGGGATAAGTCTGCTTTGATGCCATTAATGAACGGGTCTGGAATTTCAATGGAGGGTCGGTCACCTTTGCAAGTGGTAACTAGCTTTAAATACCTGGGAATACACATACAGAAAGACCATACACTAGACCTGCAGACGAGTATAACACCACTTCTGGAGCACGTTAAACTTAAATATAACTTGTGGAGCAAGCTACTCCTGTCAGTGGTTGGCAGAATAAATTTAATCAAAATGATATTACTTCCAAAGCTTAGTTATACACTACAACATAGTGCAGTATCAGTACCCAAATCCTTCTTCTCAATATTGAACTCGCTTACTACTTCTTTCATATGGGGGAAATCCAGACCCAAACTTCGGTTATCAATTTTACAGAGATCCAAAAGACTGGGAGGGATGGCTCTGCCGGAGTTCTTCCTCTACTACCTCGCGTGACAGCTTAGGGCACTAGAGACTTGGATGCCTGGATGTCAGCTGCCAAACTCTGAGAGTCACTTGGCACACGCGGCTGGGACTGATAGTTTAGTGGGTTTTCTGGAATCAGATGGACTGAGAACACCACGGCAATTACCCCTCCTCAGGTTGGCAAGATTAGTCTGGCGACAAGCCAAGAGGGTGGTACACTTCGAAGGGGTGGTGGCGGAACTCCCATTATGGGGGAATAGCCATTTCCATACTCTGAGAGATCACCCCTCGGCGCAATTCTGGGCCACTCACAGCGTCAGTGCATTAGGTGATCTTTTTGTCCCGGGAACCACAACCTTCCAGTCCTTTGAACAAGTCCATATTGAATATAATGTTCCAAGATCACAGTTTTTTAGATACCTGCAGATTCGCACAGCGATTCAATCCCACATACAGAAAATTGGAGTGAGGAAATTGATATCATCACTTCCTATGATAGGTATTCTAAAATCACAAGGACCAAGAGGCCTCATTTCAGCTATATATACTTACCTGTTGTCGGTGGGGGTGGAGTCGGACCCCTTGCCAGCCCAGGATAGATGGAAATCTCTAATTCCCTCTCTGCAGGGAGAGGAATGGGAAGAGATATTGGAATCTCCGACTGCGGTATCCCCATCAGTTAATAATTGATTCAATGCTACATTGTCCACCAGGCATACCTTACTCCAACTCGATTATTTAGTATGGGCCGTTCTCGTACATCGGAGTGCCCGAGGTGTCATCTCTCAGGGACAAATTTCATACATATGATCTGGAGCTGTCCTAATATATCTTCGTACTGGCGGGGAGTGACATCTCTGCTGACATCGATTGTGTCAATTCCTGTTTTGTGTGACCCTTTGATATGCCTGTTTGGGGTGGTGGAGGAAGAGTCCTGGGATCATTACATGACACTATTCCTCAGAGAGGCATTGTTTCTGGCTAGGAAATTAATAGCTCTGAGGTGGATGGGAGATTCGAATCCAACTGTGCGGTCCTGGGTTAAACTAGTCAATGCAACCATAGTCTATGAGCGGGTGTTATATTATAATAGGGGGTGCCCGGGAAAATTTAACAAAATCTGGGGTTTGTGGAATTCTTCTCCAGACACACTTTCGGAGGTTTATAGGGAGATTATGCGGATAACGGTGGTTCCCGCTAGATGTTGGGATATGAAACACTGTCCAATGGTATATTGAGATATAATAATACAATGTGGCTGTTGTTGTCGTTCTTTCTTTTCTCCTTTTTCTCTTCCTTTTTCTATCTTGTTTTCAAAATATGGTCATGCTGATAGTTACAGCTGTTCTTATGCTCAATATAAAATTAGATATATATGCAAATGATAAGAAGTATGGATAATAACATTGTTCTATCTTAAGTGCTAAAGATATTATGGACTTTATATGACTGTTCATTGTTATATTCAAATATTACTATCTATATACTGAGCTATCTTTATATGGCAAATGTCAGTTGTACCATGTTTGAAATTGTTAATAAAACGAAGTTAAAAAAAAAAAAAAGAATCATGCCAAGGATGGCGGCACAGAGTGAGGAAGAAAAACAAACTGTTTTCACTTCAGAACAGTTTTAGACAGCGAAGGAACAACAGGTTTCCTGGGGGGAGAGCTACACTCAGCTCCCCTCAGGGGGACCGCCCGGGATGTGTGCTTAGGAGAGAGAGGAGGAGAGAGTGGCAGAACATCATGGGACTTGTAGTACCACGGCTACTATAGAGAGTGTTACACAGAACTTCTAGAGCTATGACTGGCCAGACTGGAAGAGGGCGAGAGACAGAGGCGACCGGTGGAGATGGTGAGACAGAGGAGACATGGCAGCTGGGGGGGAGCTTAACCGCTTCCACAGTGCCAGCGCAGTTGGGGTGCAGAGCCGTTGGTTGGAGACACCTTCACAGACTCTAACAAATCTGCAGGGGATGGGGATTTCATGTTCCATCGCCCACTACCCATTTTCCTGGAGCACAGTGACATATAGGATCCGGGGTCGGGTTTACAGCCAGGCCCCATGGCGAAAACCTGCATATGGGATGGGACACTTAACACGGACAGCAGAGTCCCCAAGTTGCTTCAGGCCACGGGGAGCCATAAGTCAGCGCAAGGAGGAAGGTCTCACACATTTCCACAGACACCGGTGATTGCTTCTGATTCACCCGGGACTGGCTGGAGTCCATCCATGGTGGTGGAAAGCGGCACCTCCAGGGATCTTTAAGAACTGTGAGTAAAAAGAACTTTGAACCGCAGCCCCGGTGTTGTCCTTGTCATTGCCGGAGCTGTCGCTCTCATCCTCCCTGGGGCTCGCTCCACCTGTGGGGAGCTGGACTATCTGGGCTGCGTTAACATCAGCCCCGGAGGAAAGCATGATCTCGCAGCGGCGGCCGATTCCTGACCACGCTCAACGGGTGGAGCTGCAAAACATCCCCCATCCCCATCCAACACCGCTCCTGGAAGAGAGAAAGTCGCAGGAAGGGTCCGTGTCGGAGGAGGCCAGGACCCCCCGTCGCGTGACACGCTTCCCAGGGACCCTACACCCTCCTTCCATCCCCCTTTACACTGGACACCCGTTCGTTTGTCCTTTACATGTAGCCGACGGGGCCAGAGAGCCGGGTCAGGCCAGTCACAACAACCCCACAAAACCACTGGCCCGGTGATGAGTAACCCCTGAGGTCCCATGGGGTGCTACATATAGGCTTATTTACTTTTACGGAGGCGAACAAGGGTAATGAGTAGGGGTTGTCCAAATATTGGTTCAAAAGGCGCAGATCAGAAAATTAATACTATTAAAAGCCCATGATATTTGGGCCATGTTGGAGATTTTGCTTTGGGGCCCACAAACTTCAAGTTCCTGCACTGTTTGCATGTTTTCAATACAGTAATTTAAATCTAGATATCATGTAAACTTGCTGTGGAAATGTACTGACGTTTTCAAGCATAAAAGGAAATAATGGTCTAATTATTAGTTAATTTCTGACATAAATGACCTGTTTCTGGGTTACTAAGATGTCTATCTCTAATTAATGACTAAATGCTGCTAATACCTGTAATTGGACCCATCATCTTTGAAATGAATATCTCTTTTGGCATTAATTAAAAAAATACAATCTACTCAAAATCACGTTGGAGCTGAAACCTGAAGATTGCCTTTCAATTTCTGCGCACATTGATATGTACATTGCAGGGCACAGGTTTTAAAAGCAAAGTATATTAACTCAAAGTAAAGCATACCATCATTTACTGTATGAGTTATTATAGGACTAGTACTGTACTCAAGAATGGTAATTGTCCATTAGCATAAATGTAATGCTAAAACTCCCCTTTAATATGTACCTTTCACCATGAAATGAGATATTACATGCAAGCTTTATAACAGTGTAATACATATAATATGCTTTTACCTTCCGCAGAGTCGGTGGGTGGTGGTCTACTGCACAGCAGACCCACATTGTCTTTAATGCATGCTGTGGTTCCATTAGCTAGTCCTGCCTACTTATTTCTTCAATAAAAAGAAGCACTTTTAGAAAATCTTGCAAACACTCTGCTATAAGGAAAGCTGCATTATGGTCCTATGGACAAAAATTGGCATTGTGGTTTGTACTGCCATTGAAAAAGGGGAACTGCAAAAAAAAAGGCAAGTGAGGTCTTGAGAAGATATACCAGTGTGCAATAAATTACCAGTTTTGTTTATGAACCTTAGAAGTTTGGCTTCATGAGCACTTTGGTTAAAAGGACAAGAATATACAAGTGCAGCAGAGGCGTAGCTAGGGGATCGGCTCAGAGGGGGCGAAACTTCTGAGTGGGCCCCTAACTAGGTAACCATATTTACAACTATGGTGTCGCAGCCTAATATAGCTTGTATAGACAAACGTATTTTTGGTCCAAGGGTGATCCAACAAAATACTGGATACATTCGCACCACTGTTATCCAATGAGGCAATGCACATGTTCGATTTTGTCCTTGGACCGAGTGGTCTGAGGAAAAAATCAATTGCAGCGTGCATGTGCAGACTCGTACAATTAAGTGTAGTGGCAGGGCCGTAGTTGGAGTTCATGCTGTTCTAAGCACTTAAATTGATCACGTACCCTACCAACAAGTCAGACTAAAGCCTCATGCAGATGTGGCTAGAAGTATGCCAATCGCACACTTGTGGTCACAAGACGGCCAGCTCTCACCACCGGCACTAGAAAACCATGACAGTGCACTGTGTGCATGCTATGAGGATTCACAAGTCTGCAGTCACAGGCCATTAAACAGCTGCCGATCGGCTTCATATAACCAAATGGTCGACTATTATGGAGCCCAGGGCTGCTGCAGCGGTCTGGTGCGTTACCTTCAGGGACTCCATGGGACGGTCTGGTCACAGGTAGGGAACCTTCTCTTTTGATTTTCGTGACGCCTCTCTCGGTATTGCGTTCAGGGTGACCGCCACTGCAGATTAAGGGGTGCCTGGGGCTGATGGTGGGTGCAGTCAGTTGCAGTGGCCTCCTGAGAGTGAGGCAAGCCCCAGGGCCCTGTGTAAGTGTGTGGAACCACAGGTCACAGAATGACTCAAACACAGTCCAAGAAGTCTTTTAACATGTTTACTCACTGTTTGGTGGTCACTGTGAGATGCATGGGCGACACTGCGATAACCAGATGGAACCAGGAATTCCAGAAAGCCGTTCTGAGGGTAGCTGTCAACTCGCCCTCCTTTTGTTTGGGAGGACCCCTTACTTGAAGTATGGTAGGATTCCTCCAGGGAAGCTGTTTCCAACCCCGCTCCCCTCTCTGGCCCGTCTGCCGGCAGCGTGACCTTGTTGGGATGGCTTCTGGCCCTGTCCCCTTATGGGCCTCCTGATTGCTGCTTGGCTCGGACTCTGTTGTGGTGGTGAGGGCCTGAAGTACCCCCACCTGAAGGTTGAGCAGCTCTGGATGATTAGCTGTCTGCTCTGGGGACCTGTCTCCCCTTGCGTGCTGGAATACCAGGGATCCCCTTACTCAGCCACCTCTCTCTAGGTGTCTTTCAGGCTGACCCACAGGTACCCTTCCCCCCCGTTTTCAGATACTGCACTCCGCAGGGCCTGACTAGCATGAGAGCCCCTCTGCTCCCTTCCACACTCCTCAACACTCTGCTTCAGACTCCTTGCTCCTCCTTCTCTTCCTGTCTGCCCTGCTTCCTAGCAACCAGCCTCTGAGCACACCCCTTGCTGGGAATTGAAAGTTAACCCCTTCTGGCTACCCAAGGGTCCCTTCTAGTGGTGTGGGAGACCTGGTCACTATGTGTTTGTGTGTGCACCTCATCCTGGCCTTTGGAGATTACCTGGAAGCACTGCCCCAGCATGGGTGCAATACTCTGTGGTGCCTGACCAGGTCAGGGGCGCCACATTCCCCCTTGATTATCAGCAGCATGTCCTCGGGCTGCAAAGACAAGAAGAAAAAGGATAATTACAACCTTTTTCCACACAGGGGCAACTATTTACATTTAAACATACCAGGTACCATTCCACCACCAACCACCCACAAGTTTGAGACCCACCCAAAAACCTGCAGGAGGTAGGTCACCGGTCCTTTTGGTGACCAGGTCTGGGCCATCCATTTCCCCAGACCTTTCCTCCAATCCTCCTCTCCTGAGGAGGGTGGTGTAAGGTACGCCCCATAAACAGGCATACCCGCTTCCGAGTGTTAGAGGGCAGGCCCCATAAACAGGTGTGCCCCCTTGTTGGTGCAGAGCCATGCCCCTCAACAGGCAGACTCTGATGGTAGGTACCAAAGAGGTAACTTTTTACAAGGCGAGAGTTAGTGGTTATATTCAGTTCATAACCTGTGGTCCATATTTTAAAGTGCACGTAACCAAGTGCAAAGAAAACATTTTAAAGAGTTCTCACAATAGTCCTTGTGGGCACATTCTTAAACGTTACTTAACTGTAAACAGGTTAAACAATACATGTTATACTGACATTTTGGATTAAACTGTACTTTCTCTATAGCGTAATGGGAGCTGACCAAAGTTGCTGCGGGTCGATCTATGCAGTACTATACTGTCATCTGTCTGAGGTTGTGTCCTCCCACTCAGTGTATGTGTCTCACTGTGAATAATGGGTGTACTGGGTGCCGATACCAGTGCACGGTCTTGTGATTCAGCTACGTTTGGCTCTTCAAGGTTCTGAACAGGTTCTTCTGGTTCTCGTACTTCTTCTCTGTGTTGAGGGAATGTAATGACTGGAATAACAACTGCTCCATTGTATTGAGGCCAACTTGCTGGAAAATCTCCAAGTACAGTATGGATCATCTTTTCTCTTGGTTCTTCGACTGGCGAAGGGTTGGAAACTTCTTCAGGGATTCTTAGCTGTTCAGGACATCTCTTTAGGTGAACGACAGCTGCTGTCTTTCCTCCATCTTTGCTGATAAGGCATGTCTTTTCACGGCTAAGCGTCGATGGTAACACAGTATAGGGTTCTTCTTCCCAGTGATTGTTGAGTTTATGACGTCTTCTCTTTCTCTTGAGGACTATGTCTCCAGGCATAAAAGGAACAGCAGGTGCTTTTTGATTGTAGGCTTTTTCTTGTTTCTCACGCTGCTGAGTCAAGCTTCGCTCCACACACTCTTGTACTTTCTTGTATTGGGCTTGGCGGTTGGAATCCCAATCAGCATCTTGTAGAGGGTCTTCAGGGGTCTCAACTCCCATTTCCAGATCTACTGGCAATCTTCCTGGTCTGGCCCTCATCAGGTATGCCGGTGTGCAGTTCATGGAACTCACAGGGATGTTGTTATACATGTCCACTAGGTCAGGTAGCTTTTCTGGCCATTGACTTCGTTCTTCTAGTGGGAGGGTTTTCAGGAGGTCGAGAATAATGTGGTTCATCTTCTCACACATGCCGTTAGTCTGAGGGTGGTAAGGCGTGGTACGGATCTTCTTGCAGCCATAAAGGTTACAAAATTCCTTAAACACCTCAGCTTCAAAGGCTGGTCCTTGGTCAGTGAGCACTTGGTCTGGATAACCATGTGGTCGACAGAAATGTGTCTGGAAAGCTTTGGCTGCAGTCTGGCCTGTCAAGTCCTTGACTGGTACCACCACCAGGAATCTGGAGTAGTGGTCAACCATAGTGAGAGCATAGTTGTAGCCTTGTCTGCTGGGTGCCAACTTCACATAGTCCAGAGCCACGATCTCCAGGGGCCGTTTAGTTTGGATTGGTTGGAGTGATGCTTTCTGGCTGTGATGGTCTTTTCTTCTAAGATTGCAGGGCCCGCAGTTTCGACACCACTTCTCTAGGGCTATGCCCACCCAGTAGAATCTTACTTTAAGTAGTGCCTCCAGTTTCTTCCAACCAAAGTGGCCTGCGCCATTGTGATAGGCTTCTAGCACCATCCTTGTATCCTTCTGTGGTAGAATCACTTGCCACACCTTCTCATGCGTCCTCGGGTCAATGATGCTCCTGTAGAGTTTGTCTTGATAAATGAATAATCGACCCCTCTCCTTCCACAGGTACTGTGCCTCAGGTGGGGCTCCTTTGTCAAGGCTGGCGCCAGGTTGGGTGATCAGCTTCTTTACCAAGCCTACTGCTGGATCATTTTCCTGGGTCTCCTTCCAGTTGTAGTGAGGTAGTGGATTCAGGGTCACCTCTTGGCGGTTGGCACGTGACTGCCGACACTGTTTGGCCCCATGGCGATGGAACGCTGACAGCTCAATCTCTTCAAGATCATCTACATCTTCACCCTCGTCTGCTAGGTGAGGCATCCTGGACAAAGCATCTGCGTTGCCATTTTTGCGGCCAGCTCGATACTTGACAGTAAAATCATAATTCGTTAGTCGGGCTACCCAACGTTGCTCCATGGCACCCAATTTAGCAGTGTCCAAGTGGGTCAGGGGGTTGTTGTCCGTGAAGATGGTGAATTTGGTGGCTGCCAGATAGTGCTTGAATTGCTCTGTGATAGCCCAGACCATGGCCAGGAACTCTAGCATAAATGAGCTATAATTTTCCGGGTTCCTTTCAGTAGGCCTGAGCTTCCTGCTGGCGTAAGCAATCACACGTTCTTTGCCTTCCTGCACCTGTGAAAGCAGTGCTCCCAGTCCCACATTACTGCCATCTGTATACAGTACAAATGTTAGACTGTAGTCAGGGTAGGCTAGGATCTCCTCACCCGTCAAGGCCCCTTTCATTTGTCTGAAGGAGTGTTCTTCCGCTTCTCCCCAGTGAAATGGTGGGCCGGAGGTCTTTCCTTTCTTCTTTGCTTGGCCTACTAAAGGCTCTTGTAAAGGGGCCGCCATCTTTGTGTAGCCCTTGATGAACCTTCTGTAGTAGCCTACCAAGCCAAGGAACTGACGTACCTCCCGGACGGTAGTAGGTGTGGGCCATTCCTGGATGACTGTGACCTTCTCCGGGTCCGGCGCTACTCCTTCTGCGCTGACCACATGACCTAGGTACTGGACCTTTGGCTTCAGTAAATGACACTTGGATGGTTTCACCTTCATCCCATATCGAGATAGTGCTTCAAAGACTTCAGCCAGGTGTTTCAGGTGGTCCTCGTAGCTCTTGGAGTACACGATGACGTCATCCAGGTAGAGCAAGACAGTTTCAAAGTTGAGGTGCCCCAGGCAGCACTCCATCAACCTCTGTAAGGTCCCGGGGGCGTTGCAGAGTCCAAATGGCATGCTGTTAACCTCCAGAGGCCCATGGGAGTGGTGAAGGCCGTCTTCTCCCGATCTTCCTCTGCTACCGATACTTGCCAGTAGCCACTAGTGAGATCTAGGGTAGAAAAGTAGTTAGAGGCTTTCAAGACAGCGAGGGATTCCTCTATCCTTGGCAAAGGGAAGGCATCCTTGTGTGTTATCTGATTTATCCGTCTGTAATCTACACACATCCTCATCGTGCCATCCTTCTTTCTTACCAGGACCAGGGGAGCTGCCCAGGGGCTGCAACTGTCCCTTATGACTCCTGCCTCCTTCATGTCCTTCAGCATGTCCTTTGTGTGCTGGTAATGGGCTGGTGGTATAGGCCTATGTCTTTCCTTAATGGGAGGATCACTGCCTGTGGGTATGTGATGTTGCACCCCTTTGATTCTGCCAAAGTCTAATGTGTCCTTACTAAAGACCTGCTCGTATTCCTGCACGACCCAATGAACCCCGTGTTTATGGTAGGTGGGTGTAGAGTCAGTCCCCACATGGAGTTTCTGGCACCAGTCCTCTAACTGCTTTTGAATAGGCTTGTGTCAGGGGACCTACAGGTGTTATAGCGTTATTTGAGCAAGTAAACAGTTTGGCTATGGTAGCGTACCTTGGTAGTCTGGCTTCCTCCTCCCCACAGTTCAACACTCGTACAGGTACTCGTCCCTTGTGTACGTCAACTACCCCCCCTGGCTGTCAGAATCGTGGGCCAGTGTTCTGAATGAGTGGGCTCTAGTACAGCCTGGTAATCCTGTCCTCTGAGACCTACCGCTGCTCTACACCACATCATCATTTCACTCCGTGGGGGTATCACAATGGGGTTAGCATCCATTACCCGTACACTACCAATCTCACCGCCAGTCTGTTTTACCTGTTGCTTCCTCAGAATGACCCGGATCTCTTTTTGCAAAGCTCTCCGCTATCCGCCCTCAGCACCTTCAGCAATCTGGTGAAGCAACACCAACACTTCCCCTGGGCAATTTTCTATGACATTAGAGCCTAAAATCATTTGTGGGTTCCTTTCTCTAACATCAGTATCCACAACAATCAGTCCTTGTCCTTTCATTTCCTGCCTTCCCACCTTTATGGTTACCTCTTTGACCCCAATCTGGTCTATAGGTTGTCCATTGGCAGCATAGATGGTGAGGTCAGGGTCCGGTGGTCGGAGATTGTCGTCCGACCAAAACCTACGATAAAGAACATACGGGATCGTGGTTACCTGAGAGCAAGTGTCCAACAATGCCGGAGTATGGATCCCATCCAGGACGATGGACAGAACAGGACGTCCACCCACGTACTGATCACGGCAGCGAACTGGAACTGATCTTCTTAATCCTGAGGACTGGCCCTTCGGCCACAGTTTGGCCCGTTTAAAGGACAAGCCCTTGCATAGTGGCCTGCCTCCTGGCAACGACGGCAAAGGGTTGTCCAGATGAGTCATAGCGATCACTGCTCCTGCCTCGGGTTGTAGGACCTCTTCTACCCCGCAACCAAGGGATGTCCTCCGGGCTGTCAGCTATCAGGATCCGATGAGGGACTTTGGTTTATAAGGGCAACTGCATTGCTTTCAGGATTCGTGCGACGTCCTTGCTGAGCTGTTGCACCTGGGAGGATAGTGTATTTATGGTCTCTGCTGGCGTGTTGAGTCCTTTTGCAGTTATCAAGGCCTGCGAGGAGGATTCTGCTCCTGCAGCCGGGAAACTGGCAGGCCATGCTGGTGAGACGGGGTCTGTGTCAACAGGAGGTTGGAGTGCCTTCACCGCCCTGTCTTTCAGAATGGCAAAGTCCACGTCAGGGTGTTCCAGGGATCACAGCTTCATCTGCTTCCTATCCTCAGGAGAGTGCAGGCCCCGCAAGAATTGTTCTTTCATCATCCGGTTTCCTTCCTGATCACTGACAGGGTCCACCAGCTTGAGAGCCCGTAGTGCAGCTTGCAGCCTGAGGGCATAGTCTCTTATGCTATCTTGGGGCTTCTGGCGGCAGTTATAGAAGTCTGTCCTCAGCTCTCCCTCGGTGCGGTGTTCAAAAGCAGCTGCCAGTTTGGCAAAGATGGCTTCTACAGAGCTCCGGTCATCACTGGTCCAGGACTCAGCCTCCAATTCTGCTGCTCCAGTCAATTGTCCCAGCACCACGGCGGACCTCTGCTTACCGGTCATTGCGTACATGTCCAGCAGGGTGTTGATCTTCTTCTTAAATCCGGTCAGTGTGTCTACTTTACCACCATATTGGGGCAGCCAGTGCGCCCCTGGGACGTACGACAAGGAAATCGGCATTATCGGGGAGACTTCGGCCGGCGCAGCTGCGACCGCGGCACTGGCACCAGGCGCTGCTGCGTTCACCGCGCTGGGGGCTGGCATCGCTTGGGCTGCATCGCCCTGACCGGGGGCATTACCTCCCGCAGTGTCCATTTTCCTTCCAGGTCCCACTTTTCTTCTTTAAAATCTGCGCGCTCCCTCCACTTCCGGGGTCAGAACGCTCTGGGAATTCTGGGGCGGCCACACCTCTTTGTGGGCGTTGCTCTTCACCCTCGCGCAGGCTGCAGCGCGCGCTTTTGATGATGGCAATATGGCGGCGGTTCAATTTTTGCGGTCTGACCTCTGAGGCGCACGGTCACCTGTCTGAACAGGTCTAGTCCTTATCCTGTTCGTGATGCCAGAAAGATGTGGAGCCCAGGGCTGCTGCAGCGGTCTGGTGCGTTACCTTCAGGGACTCCACGGGACGGTCTGGTCACAGGTAGGGAACCTTCTCTTTTGATTTTCGTGACGCCACTCTCGGTATTGCGGTCAGGGTGACCGCCACTGCAGATTAAGGGGTGCCTGGGGCTGATGGTGGGTGCAGTCAGTTGTAGTGGCCTTCCGAGAGTGAGGCAAGCCCCAGGGTCCTGTGTAAGTGTGTGGAACCACAGGTCGCAGAATGACTCGAACACAGTCCAAGAAGTCTTTTAACATGTTTACTCACTGTTTGGTGGTCACTGTGAGATGCATGGGCGACACTGCGATAACCAGATGGAACCAGGAATTCCAGAAGGCCATTCTGAGGGTAGCTGTCCACTCGCCCTTCTTACACTCCTTTTGTTTGGGAGGACCCCTTACTTGAAGTATAGTAGGATTCCTCCAGGGAAGCTGTTTCCAACCCCGCTCCCCTCTCTGGCCCGTCTGCCGGCAGCATGACCTTGGTGGGATGGCTTCTGGCTCTGTCCCCTTATGGGCCTCCTGATTGCTGCTTGGCTCGGACTCTGTTGTGGTGGTGAGGGCCTGAAGTACCCCCACCTGAAGGTTGAGCAGCTCTGGATGGTTAGCTGTCTGCTCTGGGGACCTGTCTCCCCTTGCGTGCTGGAATACCAGGGATCCCCTTACTCAGCCACCTCTCTCTAGGTGTCTTTCAGGCTGACCCACAGGTACCCTTCCCCCCCATTTTCAGATACTGCACTCCGCAGGGCCTGGCTAGCATGAGAGCCCCTCTGCTCCCTTCCACACTCCTCAACACTCTGCTTCAGACTCCTTGCTCCTCCTTCTCTTCCTGTCTGCCCTGCTTCCTAGCAACCAGCCTCTGAGCACACCCCTTGCTGGGAATTGAAAGTTAACCCCTTCTGGCTAACCAAGGGTCCCTTCAAGTGGTGTGGGAGACCTGGTCACTATGTGTTTGTGTGTGCACCTCATCCTGACCTTTGGAGATTACCTGGAAGCACTGCCTGAGCATGGGTGCAATACTCTGTGGTGCCTGACCAGGTCAGGGGCGCCACACTATCATTTAAAGGGAATCTGTCACCAGGTTTTTGCCCTCTAATCTGAGACCAGCATAACATAGGGGCAGAGATCCTGATTCCAGCGATGTCACTTACTGACCTGCTTAGTGTAGTTTTGATAAAATTACTGATAAATTAGCAATAGATTATCACTACAGGACTACTTGGCATGCTGCAGGTAGTCCAGCATATTCATGAGTTCTGTATAACTGCTAGATCTGCAGCAGAGAAAACATTGATTTTATCAAAATGACAGCAAACAGCTCAGTAAGTGACACATTGCTGGAATCAGGGTCTCAGTTAATACATTATGCTGCTCTCAGAAGGGCGAGCAAAACCTGCTGACAGATTCCCTTTCAATGCAGCAATTGTCCAGTATAAATGCTCCGTTAGATCCAGGTACCGTATTGGTGACTCCTTCTCTGATTGGTTTTGTCTCACCCCATTCTTCTTCATCTGATCCAGGCAACATGATGACTTTGGATGTAAAGATTCTTTCCGCAGACTTCCATTTTCTCTGGTTTTCCACAACATATCCCAACATGATGCCCTAAAAAATGAGTGTCATTATTACATCTAAATAAAAAATATCTGCACATACTGTGCACTACATAACCCTTATATAACCCTTATACTGTGCACTAAATAACCCTCATACTGTGCACTAAATAACCCTTATACTGTGCACCTGAAATTATATTTCCCCCCACTATGCCCCCTGACCAAAAAGTGACCCCTACACTGTCCCCCTAATGATACATGGCCTCCACATTGTGCCTCTCATATACTACAACCACTGCACCATCCCTCCACCATGAATTATGGCCACCACACTGTCTTTCTTTATGAAAAGTATCCAGAAAACCATCCCTCTCATTAACCCCTTCAGCCCCGGGGCACTTTCCGTTTTTGCGTTTTTGTTTTTTGCTCCCCTTCTTCCAAGAGCCGTAACTTTTTTATTTTTCCGTCAATCTTGCCATATGAGGGCTTGTTTTTTGCGGGACAAGTTGTACTTTTAAATGAAATCATAAGTTTTACCATATGGTGTACTGGAAAGCAGCAAAAAAATTCCAAGTGTGGAAAAATTGCAAAAAATGTGTGATGGCACAATAGTTTTTGGGATGTTTTATTCACGGTGTTCACTATATGGTAAAACTGATGTGTGGGTATGATACCTGAGGTCGGTGCGAGTTTGTAGACACCAAACATGTATAGGTTTACTTGTATCTAAGGGGTTAAAAAAAATTCACAAGCTTGTCCAATAAAAGTGGCGCACGTTTTGCGCCATTTTCCGAAACACGTAGCGTTCTTATTTTTTGGGATCTATGGCTCAGTGATGGCTTATTTTTTGCGTCTCGAGCTGATGTTTCTAATGGTAGCATTTTTGCGCAGATGCTACGTTTTGATCGCCTGTTATTGCATTTTGCGTAAAACTTGCGGCGACCAAAAAACGTAATTTTGGCGTTTGGAATTTTTTTGCCACTACGCTGTTTACCAATCAGATTAATTGATTTTATATTTTGATAGATCGGGCATTTCTGAACGCGGCGATACCAAATATGTGTATATTTATTTATTTTTTAACCCTTTAATTTTCAATGGGGGGAAAGGGGGGTGATTTGAACTTTTAGGTTTTTTGTTTTTTTTTTAATTTTTTAAAAATTTTTTTTACTTTTTTTATTTTAGTTTACTAGTCCCCCTAGGGGGCTATAGCGATCAGCAATCCGATTGCTGATCGCTATCTGCTGATCACAGCTATACCGCTGTAATCAGCAGATTCAGTCACTTTCTTTCTTCCTCTGCTCCGTGCCGAGGAAGAATGAAAGTGAAACTTCGTAGCACCAGGCGTCATCACATGACCCTGTGCTACGATGGCAACCACCGAACGTCACGTGATCACTCACGTGACGTCCGGAGGGGGCGGCGGTAAGTAAAAAAGATGGCCGCGCGCATATAGATCTCGCTGCCAGACTTTGGCAGCGAGATCTAAGGGGTTAATGTTCCGGGTGGAATGCGATTCCACTCGGAAAAGGTAGGCACACATGTCAGCTGTTGAAAACAGCTGATATGTGTGCCGATCCACGCCGCCTGCCCGCGGCAGGGGGCGGGGCTTATCGGGACACGATCCATGACGGAAAGATCCGTCCATGGTCGTGAAGGGGTTAACCATGTCCTATATGCTGTCCATACAAATTAATGTACCTGTGATGCGAACAATGGCCTGCACATTGTCCACACTTTCCATGCCCCTTGCCACACTGCCCCCTCTCCATACTCTGCTGTCTTTTCCCACCGTACAGTCTTCACAATGTGCCCTCACATTGTCCCTTGTATACTGCTCCTCTCATACTGTGCCCTCACACTGTCCCTCGTATACTGCTCCCCCCATACTGTGCCCTCACACTGTCCCTCGTATACTGCTCCTCTCATACTGTGCCCTTACCCTGTCCTGACTGCCGAGACCCGGAGGCTGCTTATATGACCTGGAGGAGATCCCAGCAAGAAAGGGGGGCTGCGGGGGGCATTGCACAGTGAGGAGGAAGGAGAGGTGACCATGGGAGGACATATCGAGGGGCTCAGCAGTTAGGGGCAGCGGCATTGGCCGCAGTGCCCAGCAGACTGCTAAGACCCACCCACCGGTTCCCCCTCCCCACCGCGCAAAGAATGAGACCACACATGGAATATCTTTTCTTTTGTACTTTATTGAAGGTATCCACGTAACACCATTGATATAAAAAGGGTGTTGCCTGTTATTTTGGCCACAGCTCTTGACGTATCTAAAAGGGATAATTGGGTCTCCAATGTACAAGACACCTCTTAACCACTCTACTTGAAATAAAGACATAACTTTTTATGGGCGAATGGCCACAGCTTTTATTTAAACAGTATACATGTATCAAAACTTGTGGCTCAACATGCCACCCTCTTTTAACATAAACCGATACATGTATACCCTCCCAACCGACAAACAACCAATAGGTCCGTCCAAGAAGCCAACAATCATCCTTATCCCCCGGCCGTAACATACAACCGGCCCAGAGGACCACCTCGGCCGTGACCAACCGACCCAAGGTGTGGAGTAATAACGTTCCATCGTTAAAATACCAGTCCCCAGAACCTGCAGGACCTACGCCCACAAGTTCCCAATCCTGTCTGAAGCCACTACCCCTGAGTGACTTCATACTCCCAACCGACTATCGGTACTCCCGGCCTCTAGGAACAGACCTATCCCCCAGCCACAGACCGGCCACGTGACCCCTTACGTGGCCCGGACCCTCCACACCCACATGGCTTGCTCCAGACCATCCCGCAAACCAAGCATCGACAAGTCCAAGCCGATATCTGTGAGATGCACTCCATCTCTCCGCAAATATTGACCTGCCGACTCCTCCAATTCCCTATGTCGCACCACCAAGCCCCCATTCCGCGCCACAAACCGGCCAATCGCCCTATTCAATTTAATACGTGACCTGTTAATACGGTCGACCGACCTCCCAAAACGCCAGTTCTCCCTAGCCACAATATCCGAACATACTATAATAATACCCGGGAATGTTCTCCACAGGTGAAGAAGATCCAGCTTAATATCCCTTTTCAATTCTCTCGCTGCTCTCACCCCTAAATCATTTCCCCCCACATGGAAAATGAGAACATTGGGATCCTGGTCGATCCTGCTATAGTAAGCCACCTCTGGCCGAACTCTCCCCCAGGTCATGCCCCGAATCCCGATCCATTTGACCCGCGCATCCGTTCTCGCCACTCCAAGTTGCCGACCGTCGGGACGCACATCCGCCCGCAACGCTACCCAGTGAACAAAGGAATGCCCGAGAATCCACACCAGGCACACACCTAAAAAATATAAAACCAAGAATAAACAGCAACTGAACTAAGAAACCAGGTCTCAAAGTAAACACCTATTAACCCCCGTAATTCCAAACCAGCCGAATCCCTCCCCGTCACCCCTCATCAGGTGCGGCCTTATGTATAAACGGAACCTGGACGACTCCCATCTCCCAATGCGCCGGATACAATTATCGCTCAAACCCCAACTAGCCGCCTCTGTTGCTGCCCCAATCCGAAAGGAGTGTGACCCATAGTCACCTGGCACCTCCCCCACTCGTGCCAACACAGTTTTTAAAACCGCAATAAACTGGAATCTGGACAGTGCAGATCCATCCACGTGCCTCAAGAAAACCCCAGTATAACCTCCCCTTATCTTCAAAACTCTGTCACCTGCACAACCAGGCACAATTGGTGGCCAGGTATCCCGTACAAAACCACCAGGCGCCCGCGTCCCACCTGATCCCTTTTGGAAAAACGTAATCGACATTCCACTCGATCTACTCCAAGCGTTACGTCTCCCAATAACAGCCCTCCTACTACCTGCTTCGCCGGACTAACCAACTCACCAATCCAAAAGGCCCGAAAAAGGCCAATACAAATGCCACTGCAAACAACCTCCGTTCGTAAGGGGACGCACACACTTCCCCCAAGCACCCCGCTAAACACACTAACAATGGAAGCGATATAGGCCGCCTAGTGTCCCGCGACCGCACCCCTCTTCTAAAACCCTTCATGGCTTGCCGCACCAGAAAATCCTTCGTGGCATCCCATACCCCTTGCAGCTTGAATAAAAAGGCCAAGGCTGACAACCGGTAACTCATTACCGATACGGACCGTCCCGCTGAAAAATCGCCACTAATCACCGCCAAAACCCCCACCACTCGGCCATTATAACCCGGCTCCATGAAATCCAACTTGCCTAACTCTTCCCACTCGTTCCACACTGCCTGGTATCGGCACCAAGTAGCCTCAGACACTGATCTCCTAATGCCCTCCCAAGCTACACCAATGCTAATGATCCCACAACCATCCCGGACATTGTGCTCCATCGTCGTCTGCTCCCGGCACCAGCCTTCTGAACCTGCGAAACTGAAACCGAGACAGCGCATCAGCCACCTCATTCTGAACCCCCGGCACATGCCTCGCCACAACACAAATGTTCAGCGCCAAGCAACGAAGCACCAGATGCCTCAGATACCCCACCACCGGGGGAGATTTTGCTGACAACGAATTGATAGAATGAACCACCGCCATATTATCACAATGCATGCAAACCTTTTTTCCTGAAAATTCAGAGCCCCACAGCTCGAGCGCCAATATGATCGGGAACAATTCGAGCAACGCCAGATTCTTTACCAGCCCCTTCTCCTTCCATGCTTGTGGTCACTGTTCCACGCACCAATGGGTCTGGAAAATCGCTCCAAAACCCGTCGCCCCTGCCGCATCCGTAAACAGCTCAATCTCACTATTGGACATTGCCTTGCTCATCCACAGTGTCCTACCATTATACCTGTCTAAAAAGGAATTCCAAACCAGCAGATCCCCTTTCATCACCCTCGTCACTCTGACAAAATAATTCGGCGCTGTCACCCCAGCAGTCGCACTCGCCAATCTCCTATTAAATATGCGCCCCATCGGCATCATGTGACAGGCGAAATTCAATTTACCCAAAACTGACTGCAACTCTCTCAGCCTCACCTTTTTAGCCTGGTATAATGAACGCACTGACGCTTTTAAATCCACCAACTTCCCTTCCGGCAAGCGGCATTCCATTGCCATCGTGTCAATTTCTATGCCTAAAAAAACATAAGGCCGTCACTGGCCCTTCAGTTTTCTCTTTTGCCAAAGGAATACCCAAACTCTGCGCTATCCGCTGTAACGTAAACAACAACAACGAACAAACCGAAGACCTTGCCGGCCCAACACATAGGAAATCGTCCAAGTAATGGATCACGGAGTGAACCCCCGCCATGTCCCGGACTACCCATTCCACAAAAGAACTAAATGCCTCGAAATAAGCACAAGAAATAGAACATCCCATGGGCAGGCAACGGTCCACATAATATTCTCCCTCCCACATACATCCCAACAGATGCAGACTGTCTGGATGCACTGGGAGCAAGCGAAAAGCTGCTTCCACATCCGCTTTCGCCATCAGGGCCCCACGCCCAGCCGCCCGCACCAAATCCAAAGCTCTGTCAAAAGAAACATAACAAACCGCTGACAGCTCAGGGGATATCCCATCATTCACCGACAACCCGGCCGGGTAAGATAAATGATGTATGAGCCGAAATTTCTTCGGCTCTTTTTTGGGAACCACCCCCAATGGCGAAATCCGAAGATTGGAAAATGGTGGGTCCCGAAACGGGCCCGCCATCCTCCCTAGTTCAACCTCCTTGTCAAGCTTCTCTTTCACAACCTCTGGGTGTTCCCTTGCGGACCTCAAGTTACCCGGGCGAAACACTGGGGCCCCAGATTCAAACGGAATCCAAAAAACCCTCAATAAAACCCTTCCTCAATAACTCGGCCGCCCGAACATCCGGATACCTACTTAAATAGGGAAGCATCGCCTCTACCTTCACCGGCGTCCTCCCTTTTTCCAGCCCCCTCCCCGGGCTTACCCTTTCCTTTCTTAAAGCACCGGGACAAAGGATGGGAACCTCCACATCCGGAACACTCATGCTTGAAACGGCACGAGGCCCCGAATTTACATTGTCCCTCATTGAATTGCCAGCAGGCTCCTTTTCTCTAACCCGCCGGGGACCCGTTGCTTGTACCCGAACCCCCGGCAGCCCCCGAAAGGGCTGGGCCGGGGCTGTCATTAACCTCATCCACAAGGAGATGTCCTTGTGGTCCCATTTAATTCCGGCCCAAAGAGCCTTGCGTTGCCGAAACTGTTCGTCGTACCTCAACCACCCTAAACCCCCGTACACTCTATACGCCTCCCCAATCGAATCCATGTACCCGAAAAGTGCGGAACAATGTTCCGGCTCCTTTTCCCCAATGACACTGGCTAGGATCGCAAAGGCCTGCAACCAGTTGGTAAATGTCCTGGAAATAAGCCTATACCTCCTCTTTTCCTCATCCTCCTTCTCCTTTTTTTGAATCGCATGGCTTTACCTTATCCAAGTTAAACTTCTCAAGGGGAAGCAGGGAAAAAATTTCCACATACTCCCCTTTCCATATCTTCTCCCTCACCTCCTTTTTTAAATGCACCCCCAGCGGACTCTCGAAGCAAACGTATACCTCGCTCCACGCCCTATCATCTAGCCGCACCACCTCATCCTCTTTCTCCTTCTCTTTTTCCCCGTCCTTTACCGCGTCCGACCTGGCCGCAACTCCTGCCACCTGCCCTGCTTCTGCCGTCACTGCAGCTCCCTGCGTAGCAACACTCTGCGCCGCCACCACCGGCAGCACGCCACCCGAGGGACCCACCCAAGCCCCCGCCGGAGAACCAGACCCACTCGTACCTGCTCGCTCAGCCGACAGCCCCCGCAGCACCCCCAATAACTGGCCCCAAAACTCTGACCCCGGTAACGCCGACGGCTCACCAACCCCAGAGCCCTGCGCACTCACAGACACAGAAGACACCCCCCCCCCGCACTACCCGCAACATTAAGCATACTCGTCGTTCGCTCACCGGGCTGCCTCTGAATTGGATCCGGAACAGCCGTATCACGATTCCCCTGACGCTCCATCTGTCTTGCCGCGTTGTCGCTTCCATCCTCGTCGCCGGAGTCCGAATCGCCGCTGAGGACCTCAGGGGGAACCAGCAAGGGGACAGCCTGCAATTGGCGGCCGTCAACCCCCACGGTCACCGCACCCTGCTCCTCCAAACGCCTCCTGCTGGACCTTTTTTGTATCGCCCGACGCGGCGTCCTGCTGCCGTCCACCAATGATGATCCCGAGGCGGACTGCTGCACTGCGGCTCCACCTGCCATCCCCACTGGTCTCCCTCCCTGCCGACTGCAGGAAGGCCGTCCGCCCTCTGATAGACGCTGAGTCCACCCCCCAGCACGATCCACGCTGGGTGGGACCGTCACCACTGACCGCCCGCTGTGGCCCTGCCGGTTGCTGGACCCATCCTCTGCAGCCCTTTGGCTGGTGATCTGCTGCTCCTGTGCTGCACTATCTGTGCGCCTCCCCTGCCGTCTGCAGGGAGTCTCCACCGCCACATTATCCTGCAGAGCTCTGCCCCCGGCCGGCACATCACCGGGGGCTGCTGTTAATCTGGTCCGGGGCCTTGCCGGCCGCAAACCGGAAGTAGGCCTCACACAAGCTCCGCCCACCTCCGACCCGCGGGATCTCCGATGAGGATTCCTCCCGGAGGCCGGTGAAGCTCCTTCTGGCTGGTAAGGGCTCCCCTGCCCCGGAGGGTCCCCTAAGGGGCTCCTGGATCTTGCTCCCCTCCCCCCGCTGGGGGAGTAACGCTCCGGCGGCCGCGACCGCCGAGCGCGCAGCTCAGGTCCGGGTGCTGCAGCAGCAGCCACAGCAGAAGGCGCCATCGCTCCGTCCCCACAGGCCCCACGCAGCTGCTCCCGCACCACATCCACTCCCAGGACTTCAGAAGCTCCACGGACCCACTCCAGCAGCGCCGCTAGGTCAGCCATTCTGGAACCGGCGATGCTGACCACACTAGAATAGCACCAACGGCAAAGAGGAGGTACTGTAACTAACTGCCCCTTATAAACCCCCCTTTCTCCCCACCCCTTATGACCTCTGGCCCAATCCTCGCTGCTCACCAAACCACCAATCTCCTAATCCCTTACACAGCCCTATTACCCACCAAGATTAACCCCTTCCTACCCTATACCCTCCCGATAGTCATGGGGCTCATTCACCCCTATGGGGCTCATTTCCCATCTAAACACAGGCACAAATCCGCCATAAACCTGAGGGAGGAGGCCCGATGCCTACGGCTGTCCGTGGCAGGTTGGCTCTCACCAAATCCCTCTTCCACCGGCTGTGACTTCTGAACTTGTAACAAAACTTTCTAAGGCCCCATTCACACGTCCGTGTCTCCGGTACGTGCTAGGTCCATGCCCGTATGTACCGGAGACACGGCCACACGTATACCCATTAAAATCAATGGGTATATGGGCACGCACGTGTTCTGCCAGTGGCCCGTGCCTCCGTGTGGAGCAGACGTGTGCCGTGTGCTCCACACGGATGCATGTCCGTGTTTCTCCGTCAGCACGGGCCTGCACACGTACCACATGGATGTAGTGTGGATGCGGGTGCACGTGACACGCGCCGGAGAAACACACGTGGCATTGTAAAAAATAAAAAAACACAAACTCACCTATACCATACCTGCAGTCTCTGTCGCGGCTGTCATCTGCATCCGTTCCCCAGTGAATTTGAACAACGCGTCTTCTTCACTGGGGGCCAGAAGCAGCATCAGCGGGGCGTGGCCTGTGCCGGACACTGTCAGTCAGCACCACAGACAGCTCCGGAAGAAAAAGGTAAGGCGGGGCTTTCCGTTCTCCGTGTGTTATTACGTATAACACACAAAGAACACACGTATTGCCATAAACATGGCACATGGAGGGGAACACGCACCCTTGACACGTCCATGAAAATCATGCACGTGTTTCACGGACGTGTGAAGGGGGCCTAAGGGAGAGAGGGCGGGCGGGCGATGATGCTCACCCTGAGGGCAGATTGTGGTAAGAGGAAGGAGGGACTCCGGAGGCTGCTTATATGACCTGGAGGAGGTCCCAGCAAGAAAGGGGGGCAGCGGGGGGCATTGCACAGTGAGGCGGAGGGAGAGGTGACCATGGGAGGACATATCGAGGGGCTCAGCAGTCAGGGGCAGCGGCATTGGCCGCAGTGCCCAGCAGACTGCCAAGACCCACCCACCGGTTCCCCCTCCCCACCACGCAAAGAATGAGACCACACATGGAATAACTTTTCTTTTGTACTTTATTGAAGGTATCCACGTAACACCATTCAATGTTGATATAAAAAGGGGGTTGCTTGTTATTTTGGCCACCGCTCTAAACACAGGCATAAATCTGCCTTAAACCCCCAATGCCTACGGCTGTCCATGGCAGGTTGGCTCTCACCAAATCCCTCTTCCACCGGCCACGGAGTGGCGAAGACCCAAGCTTGAGCTGCGACCCCCACACAGGGCCCTTATGGCCTGTTCGACCCCGTCCTGAATGTCCGACAGGAAAATATCTAGGCCTAGATCATTGAGGCTAAAACCATCCTCTAACACCAATCGGCTGATATCTGATTCCAACATCTCATGTCCCAGCACTGTACCTCTTCCTGACGCTACAAATTTGGCGATCCGCATATTAATGTGCCGCCTTGACCGTTCAACAGCTGCTATATTCCTTGCCCCTGTCCAACTCAATCTCGGTAATATACTGGCCCATACTACAACTACGTTGCTAAAGAAGCCGCTAAACCTATCCAGGTCCGCTTGCATGACTGCGAGCAATTCCTGGATCCTTACGTTTACTAGGTCGTTTCCTCCCGCGTGAATGACCAGCACTGCTGGGGCCGTGGCTATTCTTGATATGCTCACTACCTCGGGCAGGACCTGTGTCCAGGCCTGGCCCCGAACTCCTCTCCAGTGAAACTTGAGGTGACAAAATCCTAGCACGCTTCCACCCGGTCTTGACTCGGCCCGCCGTGCTGCCCAGAATATGTGGGAGTGACCTAATATCCAGATGCTAGGTCTTGACGGATCTAGGAAGAAAAACTGTTAGCTACTGTATTCAGCATTTTTATCATAGTGACAGCGACCATCATTGTGTTAGTTTTTTCATAGCTTTGTTGGTCTTTGAATAACTGAAATGAGTGGGGTCTTTTTTTTTTGTGTACTATGACGTGATAAACAGTGCAAACCTGGTGGCGGGGAACTACTTGACTGAACGGTTAGATATGTTGTGTTATCTGAGGGATGGGGAAAAGGTATATCAATGACCGAGGCCGGTTCGAGGGTGGACTTTGTGGTTAGACTTGACGGTTGGCAGGGATCGGGGGTTACATATATAGCGGAAGAAACAGTCTGATTTCCAATGCCCTATACACTGTATCTCTTCATTCGAGAAGCCGGCCCTTGCTGCCTTGATTGCTGCGCCTATGCGGAAGGAGTGTGTGCTATAATCCCCTGGCTGTAAACCCAGGCTGGAAAGTGACATTTTGAGCAAGGCCGAAAACTGCGTTGCCATGAGCGGGGATCCATCCGCATGCTCTAAAAAGAATTTGTTGGGAACCCGAGACTCTAAGTAACGCTGCAAGATAAGGATGGGATCAAACCAGACAACATGTGTTGGATAACCACTACATCAATACAGGGCAGAGAAACAAAAAAAGTGGTATAACTCTAATATAAAACAAGATATTTTTATTTCAAATTTATAAAATCAAAACATAACATTAACAAAAAGCAACATTCACAGCAGTAAATCCTCAATAGAAGGAGAGCTGGTATCATACATAAGAAGTATATGAGACGTTCACAGAAACATGTCAGCAACAGTTAATAATGGTATTCCATCCATAGTTTAGAAGAAAAAGTGCAACCAAACATCTATTAGGGCTTTAACAGTTAATCAGCCTCCGTAAAGGATAGTGTGATCCCTAAAAAAGTATGGACATCAAAAACCAACCATGTACTGACCAGTAAGATACTGGTCATGGTTGGTACAGTACATGGTTGGTTTTTGATGTCCATACTTTTTTAGGGATCACACTATCCTTTACGGAGGCTGATTAACTGTTAAAGCCCTAATAGATGTTTGGTTGCACTTTTTCTTCTAAACTATGGATGGAATACCATTATTAACTGTTGCTGACATGTTTCTGTGAACGTCTCATATACTTCTTATGTATGATACCAGCTCACCTTCTATTGAGGATTTACTGCTGTGAATGTTGCTTTTTGTTAATGTTATGTTTTGATTTTATAAATTTGAAATAAAAATATCTTGTTTTATATAAGATAAGGATGGGACAGAGGGGGCCGGGAAACAGGAAAATAGGGAACCAAACTCCTCGTACGAGCTGATCTGTTTTGGAGCGCTTTATGCGAACCTGTACTCCACCATTGCAGATTATAACATCGTCGCGTAGAAGACCACCGGGACGAACTGAGGATCTGCTGACTAATTTGCTGATTCGCAAAGCCCCAGAGAATGCTAGCGAAAAGGCCGCCGAGAATAAGAGGACCTCGCTGTCATTGGTGCATATGTCACCTAGCTGGTTTATTATGCCTGAAAGTATGGCAAATGAAATGGTCCTCCTGCTTTCAGTGCACCGACGCCTCTGTTTCCAGCCTTTAACGGCCTGCGTGAACAGAAAGGCCTTGGTGACATCGGGCCATCTGCGAACCCAAAAGTGAAAGGCTATGCCTGCGAGCCGCTGCTTCGCTACTGTACCCAACACGCCATTAGTATGTAAGTGCGCTATATACGGAGCAACGGAACAACGGAATTGCTGAGAACGACCACGGACACCAGTCTAGGCAGCGGTTGAGCTATATTTAACCATTCTTTCCAAGCCTTACCGTACGAACGCCACGTTGATGGAGCTAGAGATGCCTAGACCAAAGGTATCAGCTGTTCTCGAGGACCGTCAAGAGGAACTGTGGACACTTCTGGCTAATGCTGTCCGCTTCTGGGTGCAATACTCGAAACTTCTGAACTTCAAAACGCGATAAGGCATCAGCAATACTGTTATCGATGCCTGGCACGTGACGGGCCCTGAACCAGATGTTATGCTCGAGGCACTTGAGAACTAAATACCGCAGTAAGCTGATCACTTGCGGGGAGGAAGATGCCAAGTGGTTAATGGCGTGGACGACACTTATGTTGTCAGTCCAGAAGCAGATTCGTTTGTTCGACAGCTGTTCTGCCCAAAGAGCTGTAGCTACTATTATAGGGAACAGCTCGAGTAAAGTGATGTTTTTTGTCCGGCCTGACAAGTGCCATGTGTCGGGCCAGCGACTAGAGCACCAATTGGGACCTAGGAAAACTCAGAATCCAGTGGACCTGGCAGCATCCGAAAATAGAGATATGTCCGAGCTGGAAACCTCCTTTTCTTGGAAACACGTGCGGCCATTGTAAGTGGCTAGAAAGGAACTCCATACAACCAGGTCCTCACGTAGAGCGCTGGTGATGCGAATCCTGTGATGGGAGGCAGTTATGCCCCTAGTGGCTAGGCAGAGCCTCCGGGAAAAGACCCTTCCCATGGGCATGACTCTACAGGCGAAGGCAAGCAAGCCTAATAGAGATTGCATTTGCGCCAGGGTTACCTTGCGAACCGCGCAGAACCCGTCAATGAGTGCTGTGGTTTTTTCAACCTTTTCGAGTGGTAACTGAAACATCATGTTAATTGAGTCTATTTCGATTCCCAAAAAGGAAAGACAGGTCACAGGACTGACTGTTTTTTCGGCCGACAGCGGAACCCCAAACTTGTCTGCTATGACCTGGAAAGATTTTAACGCGGTTGAGCATGCTTCAGAGTTGGCAGGGCCAACGAACAGGAAATCATCCAGATAATGGGTGACCGATTTATTTTTTGCTACGTCTTTAACCACCCATTCCAGGAAAGAGCTGAAGAGCTCGAAGTTTGAGCAGGATATGGAGAAACCCATGGGAAGGCACATGTCATAAAATAATTTTTTGTTGAAATAGCACCCTAGCAGGTGGTGACTATCTGGGTGCACTGGTAGCAGGCGGAAGGCGGACGCTATGTCCGATTTTGCCATTAGTGCTCCTTGCCCTGCTTTTCGCACAAGTGCGACCGCTTTGTCAAAAGACACATAGGAAACTGCTGAGTCCTCTGCAGGGATGGCGTCATTCACTGACCTCCCAGCCGGGAAGGACAAGTGGTGTATGAGGCAAAATTCACCCTTTTCTTTCTTAGGCACTACCCCTAAGGGTGAAAAGCGAAGGTTTTAGAATGGTAAATCAGTAAATGGGCCTGCTACGCAGCCTAGCGCCACTTCCTTCAGTAGTTTGTTCTCCAGGACCTGTGGGAGGTCCCGGGCAGATTTTAGGTTGGGGGCGAAGGTTGGTTCTGAAGAGAAAACAAAGGGGATAAAGAAACCGTGGGTCAAACTGTCCCTGATGGTGTCGGCCGCAGACATATTGGGGTAGCGTTCTACCCATGGCTCCATCTCGTGCACGTTCACTGGAGTCTTTGGGACCTGGTGGTGCATTTTTGGTGTGGTGCCTGGCTGGTTGCTTATCGCATTTGAAAGAGGTGTGATTGCCCCCGCATGATGAGCATTCGTGTTTGTATTTGCAGAGTCCTTGAAACCTGCAATGGCCTTCGTTGAAGAGCAAGCAGCAACCTGGTCTGCGGACATTCGCAGCTCCCGGTGCAGCGTGGTTGGAGGAAAAGTATGGCGAGCCTGGAAAGGACTGGTGGGACTTTTGTGCCATCATAAGTTTGAGCCACGAATCGGTGGCCTTAACACCCCAACCCAGTTGGGATTGGAGTGCCAAGCGTCTTCTAAATTCTTCGTCATACTTCCACCATGCAGAACCCCCATGGGTTTTATAGGAGTTGTAAACGGTGTCGCAGTACGTGAAGAGTTCTGAGCAGCGTTCGGGGTGCTTCTGACCCATCACGCACCCCAGAACGCAGAAAGCCTGCAACCAATTATTTATGGTCTTGGCTACGGTGGTTTTTTTGCGAATTGGCGCTCATTGACTCGCCTTTCTTTGTTGACTGTGTTTTGGTCCACTGATATTAGGGACCAGATATCGATGTATTCGTTTGCCCAAATTTTTTGTACTGTATCTGGGGTTAGGAGAGTTCCTAGCGGTGATACACGACAGTAGAACATGTCCCTGTGTAAGTCAGGGCGCTGCTGCGTTACATCCTGGCGTTGGCCAAACGCGGGGTTGACCAGAACTACTCCCGATGGTGTACGAACCGCTTCCCTGACTACCCCTTGATGGGTCCCCCCTGCCTAAGCTCTGGTAAAGCTTCACTCACTGTCCGATGTCGTAGGTTGGTCCTCTTGTGACGCAAACTAGGGTCGTTGTTCTGGTAGTGGTTTGCCGTGGTTGCGGTGGGCAGAAGACCTTTCGCTTGGAGGGCCACTTAGTGAGCGGCTGCGGCGAGAGTCGGATGACGCAGTGCTGGATGGTGTGTGGTATCTCCGACGGGATGACCTCTTGCTGCGGTTGGACGAACGGGAGTGGTGATTTCGCCGTTAGCACTGGGAATGGCATTCGTGGCTATCTCGGCTCCTGCTGCGGGAAGGGGACGGTGATCTTCTGTGTTCCTGACCCCTAAGGGATCCGCGACGGGGAGCCGACGTGCACGGCTCGACTGACCCCACGCGTGAGGGAAAGGAGTGCCTTGTTTCTACCTGCGCTTGGTCGACTGGCAGGATGGGCAATGGGTGGATTGCAGGGGCCGGCAGGGGATGCAGGGGGGGTAAATCTAATGGTGGGGTACCTTGGATTTCCCGCTGTTCTAGTGGTAGGTGGGAGCATGGGGGTGTCAGAGGTAATGATGGGTCCTCCTCTCCATGGTACTCCATGTTCTTGTTAGAGTCCACTCGGGAAAGGTGCCCATCGTAGTCCCTGCATTGCTGGTCTGAGTGTGCTGATCCCTCTGCTGACGAGCTTCTGCTTTCGGATGCTCCCATAGTGTGGCCTGGCTGCTGCTGTGCGTTATAGGGGCAGTGGAGACTTTTGACTGGAGGATGAGTGGGAGGCTGCTGCTGACCAACACGTTAGCTCTGTAATGTATGCGAACGCCGGTCCGGAAGTGGTGTTGAAAAGCATGTGTGTTTATTACTGTATTTCCTTTTAAATTTAGCGCTTTTTCTGTTCTGACGTCACTTCCGGTCCGGGATCCGAAAACCGGAAGTGACGTATAGTCACATGGTCGCCGCGTCACAGGAAGTGACGCGGCTGCCATGGTTGTCGGATGTGACATAGGCTCCCCATGTAACGGTGAGTCACATGGGGGCCACGTCATCCGGGGGGACGCACCATGCCTGCTGTGTGGAGGGGGAGGTGCGCTGCGTGGCGGCGGCGACCAAGCTTGCAGGGGAGCTGGGGGTGAGAGCGGACCGGACCTTCTGGACTGGGCCGCCCTGTGCCTGGGATCGTTCATGGGGCTTAAACGCTGCGGTGGATGGGAGGGTCTGGAAGACCTGCGCCCACTGCTGCTGGGAACCGGCAGGAGGGAGCTGGTGCCCACAAGGGAGGCAAGCCATTCAGCTCCCTCCTGGCTGATCTTTTCTCTTACCGCTGCTTCCAGGGGGTCCATCGATGATGCTAAGGTCAGATTGTGATATGAGGAAAGAGGGACTCCGGAGGCTGCTTATATGACCTGGAGGAGGTCCCAGCAAGGAAGGGTGGCAGCGGGGGGCATTGCACAGTGAGGAGGAGGGAGAGGTGACCATGGGAGGACATAGCAAGGGGCTCAGCAGTCAGGGGCAGCGGCATCGGCCGCAGTGCCCTGCATACTGCCTCCCATAATGGGCTGTCACTCTGTATACTGAGTGAATGCTCCTACTCCCCCTCCCACACTTTACAGTAAAAGTTCCTCGCATCTACAGCTCTATGGTGGAGCACTTACCTTCTCCCTCATCTTTACCTCCTTTGTGGTGCTCTCTCACACACCCTGCACCCCAATATCCCACACAGCCTGCACCCCATATCCCACAAACCCTTCACCCCAGTCTGTACCCCCATATCACACACATATCACCCCATATTCCCATATCTCATACAGCTTGTATCCCAACTTACATCTCTCTCAAACACGCTGAACCCCCATATTCCACACACCCTGAATCCAGGGCCGGCGTAAGCATCTGGCTGACACGGGCAAATGCTAGAGCCCTGGACAACTGGGGGATCCACTCAGCGTCTTCAGTCCTGTGGGCCCAGGGCTGAGTTCCAGGGACTGCAGTGCTTGGGTTTGCAGCCACACTATCCTGCTTCCTGGATAGTGCAGTTGCCAGCCCTTTAAGCCACACTGTCACACACCATTCACTGTTGAATGCTCTGTGCACCTTCCTGCATTGATGTTCATCTGTGGGCAGAGCTACCGCGCAGTGTGCTCCAGTCCCACATATGAAGAGGAGCCGCAGCGCAGCTCCAGCCAGCATTCCCCAGTACACTGAGCACAGCACATGTCCTCCCATACTGTATGCCCACCTCCACCTGAGCTGTATGTTTCACCCCTGATCTGTATGGGGCCCCCCTCCTGAACTGTATGTGCCTCCTTCTGGCAGTAGGTGTCCCTCTTGAGCTGTATGGGACTGCCAGAGCCGTATGTGCTGCCACCTCAGAGCCGTATGCCACCCACACTAGTAATGTGCATGCCCTCTAGCGTTGTATGCTACCCCAGTAACATCTATGCCTCCCAGGAATATGTATGTGTGGCGCCCTGGACAAGCCAGGACATCACAAATACTGCAACAACACACCCCACACCCCGGCTAGGCACATCAAGGTCAAACAAAAATCCTTGTTGCCTCCCTCCAGGGGCTGATGTCCACACTAGGGGGTGGAGCCAGGTGGTTGGCCCCACCCACCGAGGAGTTCACAGTCCTGGAGGCGGTAAAAGGAAGGAGTTGAGAGGAGATCAGTTTTGGAGTTTGAGGAGTGAAGTGGTAGTAGAGGAGACTGACCGTGTCCGGGTGCGTGGCCCGGGCACATACAGCAAGGTTGGCAGACGGTGGTGACCGTCTGCAGGAGGGGCTGATTGACATGAACCGTAAGGACCGGGGACGGGCGGTGGCCCGCCGGTACCGGATCGGGGAGCGAAGAGAAGCCAGCACCATTCGGCAGGGCATAAGGACCCCGACCAGGCTAGGAGTCGCCGTAAAACCGGTCAAATCCGTTAGCAAAGGGAACCTCTGGGGTTTCCCAGCAGTCAAGACCCGATTGTATTTCCCTTCACGGTTTGAGCTGTTGCCTTCAGTCACTGCCAAGGCTACAGTCCCAGGGCCAGAGCCTGCGGGCAAAAGGGGCTCCTTCAGCATCCATCCAAGCTGGGGAGCGGGTTACCGGTGGGAAGCCACCGGAACCGAGAACATAACACAGGTGCAGGGAAAGGCAGTCACCACCAACCTACCGGGAGAAGAACAACCGCAGCCGTCTGTGGGACCTGTCCATCCAGCCATTTGTTTTACCGGAGACTTTGCATTCATCATTGGCTGAGTGAGTACCACTGTGCCGTGCGGCACCGCGCTGCCCCCGCGACCCTGCACCTCACCAGGCCCTGTAACCCGCCTGCCATTCCTCCCTCACCGGGCCCCGGGACAACCCCCCCCCCCCTACCCACGGAGGGGAAGAACAACATCCAAGCTGCTCCCTGTCATCGCTCCCGGGATCCCCGTCCAGAGCAGCGGTGGTGTCACAACCTCACCACAACCGTGGGTGGCGTCACGGACAATAAATCCCCCAAACCATTCCCCTTTTCACTCACGGGCGAGGAGTGCCGCTCGAGTCCCCGGGATCCGGCCCACCGCTCGAGCCACCGAGCAGCAAGCGAAGCAGCAGCATCGCCGGACCCGAGAGTGGTGAGCGCAGTGTCCCCTCCCCGCCCGTGACATATGCACCTGAGTAACATGTATAATGTATATGCCCCAGCCCCTCCTGTCATTTATATACTGTATCCCCCAGCCACTCCTGTGATGTATATACTGTAGCCCTAGCCCTTCGTGTGATGTATATACAGCAGTCTGTGTGCACTGTGCGCGGCCATGTCTGTTATTGACAACCATCACGCAGTGCAAAACCGACACATGCCCAGGAGGAGCTGGATGGAGAAAAGTGGGGGAGGTGAGAGAGTCTGTTGCCAGCTTCACAAAATTAATAATATCTGTAATGCGTCTGTGTGTGCATGTATGATGTGTATCTATGTATATCAGTGTATATGACTGTGTATAGATTTGTCTGTTTATATGTACCGTATTTTTCGGACCATAAGACGCACCGGACCATAAGACGCACCCTGATTTTAGAAGAGGAAAATAAAATTTTAAGCAAAAAATGTGGTCATGACACACTGTTATGGGGCGAGGATCTGCTGCCTACACTGTTATGGGAGTAATGTCCCCAAATTCTCTGCTAAGGTACCCCATCCTGGTAATGATCCTCCTGCCTTGTATATGTACCCCAACCTGGTATATGCCCTTATCCTGCTATATACTGGCATCCTGCTATATACCCCCATCCTGCTATATACCCCCATCCTGCTATATACTGCCATCCTGCTATATGCTCCCCATCCTGATATATACTGCCATCCTGATATATGCCCTTATCCTGCTATATACCCCCATCCTGGTATATACTGCCATCCTGCTATATGCCCTTATCCTGCTATATACCCCCATCCATCCTGCTATATGGCCCCTTCCGGCTATATGGCCCCATCCTGCTATATGGCCCCATCCTTCTATATGGCATGTATCCTGTATCACACAAAGAAATAAACATTTATACTCACCTTTCCTCGCTCTATGCAGCATCGCTCCTCCCCATCTGTGGCGGCAGTAGCGCCGCTGATCTGTGTGCAGCCATCACTGTTCCCTGTAGCATCGCTCATCCTGCTGTCTGCTGGTCAGCTGACCTGCGTGACTAGCGGCGCGCACAGCGATGACGTCATCGCTGTGCTCACCGCTCGCTACACAGATCAGCTGGCCGGCAGACAGGAGGAGATCGCGGTGCTGCACGGGAACGGTGACGGGTGAGTGTACTGATTCACTGCCCCTGGTGATGACCTGTGTGGAGCCGTTCCCCTGCAGCATCGCGATGGCCTCCTGTCTGCCGGCTTATGTTTGTGTAGAGCGCGCACAGGGATGACGTCATCTCTGTGCTCACCGCTCGCTACACAGATCAGCTGGCCGGCAGACAGGAGGAGATCGCGGTGCTGCAGGAGAACGGTGACAAATGAGTGTACCGTACTTATTCACTGCCCCCCGCGCTGATGATGATGCGCGGGGGGCAGTGAATACAGCCGCATATGATCACTCCAGACTGTAGTTGCCAGGGGTGATCACGGCCGGCTGTTTAATATGTGCACCCCCCGCCCATCATTCTGCCCACCTGTCAGCGCTGCTTCAGCACTGAGAGATGATGGGTGGGATGATGCCCCACCACTGTGCAGAGCTGCCGCCCCACCACCGTGCGGAGCTGCCGCCCCACCACCGTGGGGAGCTGCCACCCCACCACCGTGCAGAGCTGCCGCCCAACCTACACCCCACCTACTGTCTCCTCCCCAAAATCCTATAGCATGTAAGCCCGCAAGGGCAGGGCCCTCTTCCTTCTGTACTAGTCTGTCTATTGTAACTTATATATGTATTCTGTATGTAACCCCCTTCTCATGTACAGCACCATGGAATCAATGGTGCTCTATAAATAAATAATAATAATAATAATATGTAATGAGCAGGCCCACGTGGTCACGGCAGGCGCTGCTACAGCCTGCTCGTGCCACCGATGACCCGCTCCACCGCAGCACCCTCATTCCTGGTCGCAGCCCTATATTCAGACCATAAAAATATGGTATTTTTCTTAATTTCTCTTTAAATACTGTATTTTTCATTTTATAAGACACTCCCCAAATTTGGAGTAAAAAAAAATAAATATATGGCCTTTTCCAAGGAAGGGGGGCTGGCAGAGGAGCGGGGGTTACAAGAGGAAGGGGCGGTAGTGGAGTACGGCGATGCTGTGAGTGGTACAGAGGGGGGCCCAGATACTCACTGCAGGAGCTGCTCTGTGCTGGGCTGCTCTGTGTGGGGGGCTGTTCTGTGAGGGGCTGCTCTGTGTGGGGGGCTGCTTTGTGCTGAGGTGCTCTGTGTGGGGGGCCTGCTCAGTGCGGGGCTGCTCTGTGTGGCCGGCAGTAAGGCATTCTGAAGATGTTGGCAGTGAGGGCTTCTTTAAATAATTGCGGCCGGAGTCCACGCGTGTGCAGGTGAGAGCTTGAGCTGAGAGCTCCATCTGCGCATGGGCCGACTCTAGGCGCCATTATTTGAAGAAGCCCTCACTGCCAACATCTTTAGAGTGGCCGGTACCCTACCGCCCGCTGCACGGAGCAGTCCCACGCCAAACAGAGCATCCCCGCACAGATTGGGATTTTAAGACGCACCCCTCATTTTCCTCCCAAATTTTTGGTAGGAAAAGTGCATCTTAAGCGGGTTTTACTTGCTACTATATCGTTAATGAATTATCGTCGGGGTCATGGTGTTTGTGATGCACATCCGGCGTCATTAACGATATCGCAGTGTGTGACACTTAAGAACGCAAAATCAGTCAAAATCGTTTGCAGTGGAGAGGTCATCCTGAAACAAAAATTAGTTTTCTGCTTATTAGCGATGTTGTTCCTCGTTCTTGCGGCACCACACATCGCAGCGACGAACATCTCCTTACCTGCCTCCACCGGCAATGCAGAAGGAAGGAGGTGGGCGGGATGTTACATCCCGCTCATCTCCGCCCCTCCGCTTCTATTGGACGCCTGCCGTGTGACGTCGCTGTGACGCCGCACGAACCGCCCCCTTAGAAAGGAGGCGGTTTGCCGGCCAGAGCGACGTCGCAGGGCAGGTAAGTGCGTGTGACGGGTGTAAACGAGGTTGTGCGGCATGGGCAGCGATTTGCGGGGGCGGGTAGCGAGATCGCAGTGTGTAAAGCCCGCTTTATAATCTGAAAAATATGGTATGTATATGAACGTATGCCTGTATGTACTCTTATCTGTATGTGTGTATCTACGTGAGGATGGGGCCCACTGAGACTCCTTCACCCGGGGCCCACAAAATCCTGGAGCCGGCCATGCCTGCATCCCTATGTGTCACACAGCCTGTACCCCAACTTACCCCTCTCTCAAACACCCTGCACCCCTCACACTATTTTGTCACAGTCTGCACCCTCATATGCACTCACCCTGCACCCCCTCTTACCTCTTTACTGCTCACACCTCCCAACTCCTTCAGAAATCAGTATCTCCTGATGTTTGGTTTCTGACCGGCAACTGTGGCTTCTCGCACTCGGTCACATGGGCATGACATCATCGCAGGTCCTGACAGTACCACTAAGATGTATTTTCGTCTTCTGGACAAGAGTTCCTGCTGTGCCCCTGCAGCACACTCACAGGTCGTAAGCTCCTAGTGGGCCCCCTCTGAGCACGGGGCCCGGGGCAACCGCCCCCTCTGCCTCCCCGCTGCACATTGTGCAGATATAATCGGGAAAACATTTATTATGTTTTAATATTTTTGCTTATTTTTTTTTTATTTTCTGATTGCAGGTTTATATTATTCTATTTTTTTTTCATGATTAGGAGGGCCGTCTTCTTGACTGAGCTTACAGTTAGTTTTTATAGATATGCATTACACTATTGTTGCGGTGGACTGAGAGCACCACCAGGCAGGACTTACGGTGCAATAGATGATGAGGCAGAGGTGAAATACCGGCTTTATTGATAAGCAAGAGAAAATATGCCTTAAAATATGATAAACTGTTTGTTTAAACTATTTGTATATTAGCAACATCGATATCAGACACATGAAAGGTTAGTTGGGACACTTTAAACCAGCGGCATTCCATCAATCACAGTGAAGAGTACAGTATGAACAATTATTATCAACTACTCTGTTCAAGTAGTTAACTCGCCTCTTCTAAACAGTCCGTGCCACTACTACGCACTGACTACCAAGACCTACTCTACACCCTACAGCCAGGGCCGCCATCAGGGCATTACTACTGAGACTGGTGTAGGGAGCCCGTTGAAGAGGTGGGGCCCGGCTGAGCCAGGGACAATTACTTAGCTTTATTAAGCCCTAGGCCAGCCGGGCCACCACCCCTCTTCACCGGGCCCCCCCAGTCACAGCCGCAGCAGAGGACCATGGCAATTTTGCTTTTGCCAGTATACACGTGGCTAATTTACATCACATGCAAATTAGCCATGTGTGCTGGAGATACCGGGTATGCAGCTGCATACCCGGTATCTAGGGGGGGCTGGCGGTGCATCTGCCCCAGGCGCAACTGCGAGGGGGGCGCTGTCGGGTTACCTGATGCGGTGGTGTGAAAGCCGGTTTAGTGAACAGGGGCCCCGAAGGTTCAGGGGGCCATTGCTCGCCGGTCAGTAATGAGGACAATCTGACCTGTTGTCTGGAGCTCCAGGCTCTGGGGGGCCCCAGGTCAGATCACCCTCATCACACGCTGCATGCCGGGGAGGGAGCGATCCTGCAGCTCCGCACAGTCTGTGCAGGCAGCGGAACGCAAGAATCTCTCCTCTGTTCCCTGCCAGCACTTTCTCTGTGACACATGCGGCGCGCCCTGATGACGTCAGTACTGCGCGCTCGTGTGTCATTTCAAAATTTCCCGCCCGGCAGGAAAAGAAGTGGTACAGCTGGGGCCTTCACGGAGAAAAGCAACGGCGGGGCCCCTAAGAGAACAGCAGCGGTGCAGCCTGGGCCCGTACAAGAGGAGAAGCAGCTTGGCGGGGGGCCTGTACGGAGATGACTGAGAAGGGAGAGGTGAGTGGTGACTAATAACCTGAGGAGGGGACAATGAGGAGGGGGGGGGGGGGGGTAGTTTACTGGTAACTAATACTGGGGGTGTAGCAGTAACTTAGCTACCGTGGAGGGGGAGGCAGGGGGCGGTTGCCCCGAGCTGCTGCCTCCCAGGGCCAGGTTAAAATAGCTTTTTTTGTTTTGTTTTACACTCCCATTTCCTTTTGCCAGCTAACAAATCCGTTGGTTTTTTTTTAAGGAGGAGGGCAGAGGGGATTTAATACATGAGTGCTGCAGAGGCAGGGACGCTCTAATCTGCTCCCGGGCAGGACCCTCGATGATGTCATGCTCATGTGACCCCCCCATGTGTGAGGAGCCAGAAGATACCTGTGTAGTTGTAGCATGGGACATTGGGGGTGCTGCTGAGTGTGACAAAAGAAGGGCAGAGTGTGATGGGCTCAGTGTGACGAGAGAGGGGCAGAGTGTGATGGGCTCAGTGTCACGAGAGAGGGGCAGAGTGTGATGGGCTCAGTGTGATGGGCTCAGTGTGACAAGAGAGGTGCTGAGTGTGATGGGCTCAGTGTGACAAGAGAGGTGCTGAGTGTGAGGGGCAGAGTGTGAGGGGCAGAGTGTGAGGGGCAGAGTGTGAGGGGCAGAGTGTGAGGGGCAGAGTGTGAGGGGCAGAGTGTGAGGGGCAGAGTGTGAGGGGCAGAGTGTGAGGGGCAGAGTGTGAGGGGCAGAGTGTGAGGGGCAGAGTGTGAGGGGCAGAGTGTGAGGGGCAGAGTGTGAGGCGAGAAGCAGAGTGTGAGGGGCAGAGTGTCAGGTGCTGAGTGTGAGGGGAGGTGCTGAGTGTGAGGGGCGGTGCTGAGTGTGAGGGGCAGACTGTGAGGGGCATAGTGTGACGGAGAGGGGCAGTGTAGAGGGTGTATTACGGAAAGAGGCGGTGTAGAGCTTGTATTATGGAGCAGGGAGGTGTAGAGTGTGTATTATGGAATGAGGCTGTGTAGGTGGTGTGTTATGTAGAGGGGTGGTGCTATTTCAGTTTCATATATCTAATAACTGATGGACTCAGTAATATTTCTGAATTGAAATGAGGTTTATTGTACTAACAGAAAATGTGCAATCTGCATTTAAACTAAATTTGACAGGTGCATAAGTATGGGCACCCTTATCAATTTCTTGATTTGAACACTCCTAACTGCTTTTTACTGACTTACTAAAGCACTAAATTGGTTTTGTTACCTCATTGAGTTTTGAACTTCATAGGCAGGTGTATCCAATCATGAGAAAAGGTTTTTAAGGTGGCCACTTGCAAGTTGTTCTCCTATTTGAATCTCCTATGAAGAGTGGCATCATGGGCTCCTAAAAACAACTCTCAAATGATCTGAAAACAAAGATTATTTAACATAGTTGTTCCGGGGAAGGATACAAAAAGTTGTCTCAGAGATTTAAACTGTCAGTTTCCACTGTGAGGAACATAGTAAGGAAATGGAAGAACACAGGTACAGTTCTTGTTAAGCCCAGAAGTGGCAGGCCAAGAAAAATATCAGGCTGAGAAGAAGAATGGTGAGAACAGTCAAGGACAATCCACAGACCACCTCCAAAGACCTGCAGCATCATCTTGCTGCAGATGGTGTCACTGTGCATCGGTCAATAATACAGCGCACTTTGCACAAGGAGAAGCTGTATGGGAGAGTGATGCGAAAGAAGCCGTTTCTGCAAGCACACCACAAACAGAGTCGCCTGAGGTATGCAAATGCACATTTGGACAAGCCAGTTACATTTTGGAAGAAGATCCTGTGGACTGATGAAACAAAGATTGAGTTGTTTGGTCATACAAAAAGGCGTTACGCTTGGAGGCAAAAAAAACACGGCATTCCAAGAAAAGCACTTGCTACCCACAGTAAAATTTGGTGGAGATTCCATCATGCTTTGGGGCTGTGTGGCCAATGTCGGCACCGGGAATCTTGTTAAAGTTGAGGGTCGCATGGATTCAACTCAGTATCAGCAGATTCTTGACAATAATGTGCAAGAATCAGTGACGAAGTTGAAGGGGGATGGATATTTCAGCAAGACAATGATCCAAAACACTGCTCCAAATCTACTCAGAAATTCATGCAGAGGAACAATTACAATGTTCTGGAATGGCCATCCGAGTCCCCAGACCTGAATATCAGTGAAAATCTGTGGGATGATTTGAAGCGGGCTGTCCATGCTCGGCGACCATCAAACTTAACTGAACTGGAATTGTTTTGTAAACAGGAATGGTAAAATATACCTTCATCCAGGATCCAAGAACTCATTAAAAGCTACAGAAAGCGACTAGAGGCTGTGATTTTTGCAAAAGGAGAATCTACAAAATATTAATGTCAATTTTATGTTGAGGTGCCAATATTTATGCACCTGTCAAATTTAGTTTAAATGCAGATTGCACATTTTCTGTTAGTACAATAAACCTCATTTCAATTCAGAAATATTACTGAGTCCATCATTTATTAGATATATGAAAGTGAAATAGCTGTTGCAAAAACCCAAATTGTTATAAAGAAAAAAGGTTAACATTAATAGGGGTGCCAAAACTTTTTCATATGACTGTATGTATGTGTATATATATATATATATATATATATATATATATATATATATATATATACTGTATACACATAGATTTTTCCAAGAGTGGTGCCAGACTGTGGAAGGTTTACGGGGTGGAGGCGGAGCTGGGGTGGAGCCTGGGTGCAGTCTCAAGGGGGACCCATAATTTTTCCAGTACGGGGCCCTAAAATTCCTAGTGGTGGCCCTGCCTACAGCACAGGAACACCAATATTGCACGCATGGTACGACAGCAAGATAGGCCAGTTCATTAACTTCAGCTCGATACCGGGGTGGTCACATTGACTTGGCGATGTATGCTTCCCTTTTAAGGTGAGGGTTTCCTTTCTCTTCCTGGCACTGGGGAATTCTGATTTTATCTGGTAGAGTCATTCTTAAGCGGGCTTTACACGCTACAATATATCTAACGATGTGTCAGCAGGGTCACGTCGTAAGTGACGCACATCCGGCATCGTTAGTGATATTGTAGTGTGTGAAACCTACGTGCGATTGCGATTGCACGAATGAACGCTGATCGCATACACGTCGTTCAAAACCTAAAAATTGAACGTCGGGTTGTTCAATGTTCCCGAGGCAGCACACATCGTAGTGTGTGACACCCCAGGAACGATGAACTGCAGCTTACCTGCGTCCCGCGGCTCTCGCCGGCAATGCGGAAGGAAGGAGGTGGGCGGGATGTTTACGTCCCGCTCATCTCCGCCCCTCCACTTCCATTGGCCGGCTGCCATGTGACATCGCTGTGACGCCGAACGTCCCTCCCACTCCAGGAAGTGGATGTTCGCCGCCCACATCGAGGTTGTATGGAAGGGTAAGTACGTGTGACGGCAAATAATCGTTTGTGCCACACGGTCAACAAATTGAACGTGCCACACATACGATGGGGGCGTGTCACATTGCATACGATATCGTATGCTTAATTGTAAGGTGTAAAGCAGGCTTTACGCTCTATGGCCCGCAGGAGCTTGGAGCAAACCGCTTCGGCTAGGCTATGTGGTCCCTTATGTTATCTCACGGTCCTGCTCGGAAGTCCTCCTGTAGCACTCCTCTTTTAGACCACTGATATGAACAATTTCTCCCAGTACAATACATTTTTGGATCCAGTTCCAGCTCTTGCTCCAACAGGCATCGTCTCTCTTTTAACTTCGCGCTCTTTCTGCCTAATTTCCCGCTCTTCTCTCCTTTTACCACAACCCCGACTAAACCAACACATACAAGCTCCAGGGGGATAGGGCTAGTCCAAGTACATAGAAATCGGAGGTGGCATTGTCCCTTAAAGTTACAGTGCAGTTTACTCCTTTGTAGGGGCTGAACCCCTACAGTATTGACATGCATGGCCATATTTGTCACTAGGTCCTGGAGCGACTGTGCATAAAGGCAGTGGGCTACAGCTTGACAAAATATAGAAAATACAATATTTTTTATTCTCTCTCCCCTCCACTGGACCAAATACCTAAGCTTGCATCTTTGCACAAGGGAAAGGGTAAGGGAAGTGACGGTTCCCAGCATTCATTTGTATTTGTGTCTTTAAGACAAGGTCACAAATGAATATGTGAGTGTGCCGGCACATCCAGGATCAGATGATCACTAATCAGCTCCTCGCCTCAACATGCCGTGGCATCGTCATGCTGCTGACATCGCTGTATCGCAATGAGATCAGTTCATCATGCTGCAGACATTGCTACAGCACAACATAGGACATGAAAATGTGTGGAAGCACAATAAGGAGAGAGGCAGCCTGGGGGTTCAGTCTGTAGAGGGGTCAGTATTGAGAGGGGGCTGTATTGGGGACAGTATGAACACATGGCTTCGCATGAAGAAGGGCAGCACAAGGAGGACAGTGTGAAGAGGGGTATTCAGTATAAAGAGGGGGTAGTGTGCAACGGCCAGTATAAAGAGGGGACTCAGTATGGTGAATGGCCAGTGTGAATAGGACGTTCAGTATGAAGTGGTGGCAGCATGGGAGAAATTTTCAAGAAAGGGCAGCATGGGGGAGGACAGTGTGAAGACGGTGCTCAGTATGGAGAAGGGGAGGTATTGGGGGACATCAGGCAGTTAAGCAGAATAAGACTCACCAGAAGACACACAGCCAGGAATGTAGACAAACACAGGATCTAAAAATATTTAGCTAATACAGGAATTGCTGCAGCGTACTGTGAATACTTCCAATGTTCCCTCCCTGACACCACGGTCCCACTCAGTAAAGTCATGGAGTTCCTCACGGAAATGGTCGCCTTTAACCCTTGGAGTCCGGCCACTGCTAATGGTTTCCAACCTCGCTTGGATAATACTCGACTACTGGGTTTCTCTGTGCCAAACTGTTTGCCCAAGTCTATGTCAGGTATCCGCTATAGGACTAGCACCATTGGAAATGGTTGCAACCCGAGTTGCCGGGTTGGGGTCTGGTACTCACTACAGTGGGCTAGAGGTACTCTGTTGTCCCGTCCTGCATTTGAGTCTCTAATACTGGTTTTGGGCCTTGCCACAGTCACGCCATCCATATTCAGCTGCTTTTAACACTGCTAGTTTTTCACTCACTTTACTCAACTCTTGACTTATTCGAACCTTGTCTCCAGCCTGGCTGTCTCGTGTTGCTAACTCCACCCAGTATTCTTAATTGTGTACTGACTCACTGCCCCTGTAGGCAACCTGCAATACCTTGCTAAGGAGCAGTGCCCAAAACCGTCTGTGATGGTGGGATATGGTGTACTGTGTATCATGTTGTGCAGGTTCATATTTTACGTTTGGTTCACTGTCCATTATTTGTATTGCTTGTGTGTACATTGTATTGTCTGCAGGTACAGGCATATGAAAACGTTTGGGCACCCCTATTAATGTTAACCTTTTTTGTTTATAACAATTTGGGTTTTTGCAACAGCTATTTCAGTTTCATATATCTAATAACTGATGGACTGAGTAATATTTCTGGATTGAAATGAGATTTATTGTACTAACAGAAAATGTGCAATCCACATTTAAACAAAATTTGACCGGTGCAAAAGTATGGGCACCTCAACATAAAAGTGACATTAATATTTTATAGATCATCCTTTTGCAAAAATCACAGCCTCTAGTCGCTTTCTGTAGCTTTTAATGAGTTCTTGGATCCTAAATGAAGGTATATTTGACCATTCCTGTTTACAAAACAATTCCAGTTCAGTTAAGTTTAATGGTCGCCGAGCATGGACAGCACGTTTCAAATCATCCCACAGATTTTCAATGATATTCAGGTCTGGGGACTTAGATGGCCATTCCAGAACATTGTAATTGTTCCTCTGCATGAATGCCTGAGTAGATTTGGAGCGGTGATTTGGATAATTGTCTTGCTGAAATATCCATCCCCTGTGTAACTTCAACTTTGTCACTGATTCTTGCACATTATTGTCAAGAATCTGCTGATACTGAGTTGAATCCATGCGACCCTCAACTTTAACAAGCTTCCCGGTGCCGGCATTGGCCACACAGCCCCAAAGCATGATGGAACGTCCACCAAATTCTACTGTGGGTAGCAAGTGCTTTTCTTGGAATGCCGTGTTTTTTTGCCTCCATGCATAACACCTTTTTGTGTGATCAAACAACTCAATTTTTGTTTCATCAGTCTACAGGACCTTCTTCCAAAATGTAACTGGTTTGTCCAAATGTGCTTTTGCATACCTCAGGCGACTCTGTTTGTGCCGTGCTTGCAGAAACGGCTTCTTTCGCATCACTCTCCCATACAGCTTCTTCTTGTGCAAAGTGCGCTGTATTGTTGACCGATGCACATTGACACCATCTGCAGCAAGATGAAGCTGCAGGTCTTTGGAGGTGGTCTGTGGATTGTCCTTGACTGTTCTCACCCTTCATCTTCTCTGCCTTTCTGATATTTTTCTTGGCCTGCCACTTCTGGGCTTAACAAGAACTGTACTGTGTTCTTCCATTTCCTTACTATGTTCCTCACAGTGGAAACTGACAGTTTAAATCTCTGAGACAACTTTTTGTATCCTTCCCCTGAACAACTATGTTGAATAATCTTAGTTTTCAGATCATTTGAGAGTTGTTTTGAGGAGCCCATGATGCTCTTCATAGGAGATTCAAATAGGAGAACAACTTGCAAGTGGCCACCTTAAAAACCTTTTCTCATGATTGGATACACCTGCCTATGAAGTTCAAAACTCAATGAGGTAACAAAACCAATTTAGTGCTTTAGTAAGTCAGTAAAAAGTAGTTATGAGTGTTCAAATCAAGAAATTGATAAGGGTGCCCATACTTTTGCACCGGTCAAATTTTGTTTAAATGCGGATTGCACATTTTCTGTTAGTACAATAAACCTCATTTCAATCCAGAAATATTACTGAGTCCATCAGTTATTAGATATATGAAACTGAAATAGCTGTTACAAAAACCCAAATTGTTATAAAGAAAAAAGGTTAACATTAATAGGGGTGCCCAAACTTTTTCATATGACTGTAATTACCCCCTATAGTGTTCCTGTCCCTAAAGGCCACTTTACACACAGAGATAAATCTTTGTCAGATCTGTGGTTGCAGTGAAATCATGGACATATTGTTCCATTTGTACACAGCCACAAACCTGGCACTGATCGTCCACAATTTTATTGCAACCACAGATCTGCCGCAGATTTATCTCTGTGTGTAAAGTGGCCTTAAGTCTGATGGAGGGGGCCTGGGATCCACCTACTGTAAACTCTCTGCTTACCTGGGGGACTTGTCAGTCTATTAGAGAACGTGAAGGGAGAAGGACGAAAATTGAACCTCTGGGCTGAAGGTGTGGCTCTTCAGAGAGACCTGGATATTTATCCATTACTGGACGATATTCGTGTTTTCTTTACTAATTTTACCCTCGGTTTTGTGGATTATGTTATGGACCATTCTCTATTCTTATAGATAATAGGAGAGGGGTCAAGGTATATTTTCTAAGAATTCACCCCAACTTTATTGTGTTATGGACCATTTGATTTGCTTAGAATAAATGCTCTTTGGATTGTACAGCCATCTCTCGCTCTGTTGATTGTGTGATATGCAAATCAAAAAAAGTTCGTGGAGCCTGTCTTAGGAGTCTCGACACTGAAAATAGCCACATATCCCTCCCTCTCTGGCTGCTCTCCCCGAGATCAGTGATTGTTTTGTCTTGCTGGTCTATTAGGCATAGCTCCCACCTAGCCAAAATCCTACTCCACACTGATGAGGGGCAATAAACCGAAACAGCTGTCTGTGGATGGATAGCTGGCCTTGGTATTTCCCTTGTCATATCTTTAAACTCGTCAAAGAGTTGGATATTGACTAAAAGGGCCACTTAATATGGTGGTTGTGGTGGTCTCTTTAAAAAGAGCCACTCCTTGGCTAGGTCCTTCCCGGAGGGATATCTGGCTTTTTTCTGTGTCGAGACTCCTAAGAGAGGCTCCACGGACTTTTTTTGATTTGCATACTTCTCAGGGGGCAATGCACCTAGGATTTCACGGTGTTGAGTGCCTTTGCTGGCTGCCGGCAGTGTTTTCTCTGGCTGGTCTCCCCAAGATCAGTGATTACTTTGTCTTGATTGTGTGATGTGGGAGAGGGACCCCGTCACAACTGGTGGCAGCAGTGGGATCAACAGAGCGCAGCCTAATGGAGATCCACCCACAGAGTGAGTACAGAGATTGGACCGCATCCAGTCTACATGAGAGAGCCAGAGATCTGGGCCTCAACCACCATGGACTGAGTAAAGAGGCCTTAATTGATCTACTGGTGGGTGTGAGCCAGTCCACCTCCTTTCAGATGTCTGACGGACAAGCACTGGGGACGGGGATCCCTGCCCAAAAAAGCCAGTGGTTGGTGTGCTTTAAAGAAGAGATGGAAGCTCTTGGCCCCGGTGTATCTCAGCAGTATAAGGAGGAGGCTGATTGTGAGCACAGAGGAGACAAGAAGCAATGAAGTCTGACAGAGAGAGTAATGTTTGTTGGAGTTTAAACCCAGCGATCCGGGAGCCTGTACGGATCACTTGGGCAGACTTCAAGCCATTTGCTGAGACTTCCGGAGATGTGGAAGGGTTCTTCAAGGACTTTGAGCAGCAGTGTGCGGTGATGGTGGTTCCCCACTCTGGCTGTATGCGTTTCTTAGTGGGAATCCTGAACGGAAGCCTGGCAGAGGCTTATCGCACCATTGACTCACAGCAGAACCAGGATTACAACATTGTAAAGCGGATTATCCTGGATTACTATGCTATCACCCCAGACTCACATAGGGCACAGTTCCGAGACCTCCAATGCACCACAGGGGGGATCATTTAGGATGTATGCCCATAAGATGTCCCCGTTATGTCAGAGATGGCTGGAAGCGGAAAATGCCTTCACTGTGGAAGACGTTATACAGGTATTTCTTATAGAACAATTTCTTTACAAATGTCCCTCAGAAATACGGGAATGGGTCAGAGAGTGCACGCCGCACACCTTGGATAGAGCTGCAGCCCTTGCTCATGAGTCCCTTACTATCCGACCGCAATGGAGGGGGCTTCTGGACAATAAGCCACAGCCTGCTCCTCGGCCCTCTCCAGTTATATCTGCCCCTCCACCCAGCTGCAAGCCGATGACATCCTCATCTCACAATTCTGGTCCCCGACCGTTCCGACCACGCTCTGTGGGAATCACAGAGAGAAGATGTTATGAGTGCGGACAACCTGGGCACCTGCAATCCAGTTGTGCCATAAGGACTGGGAGGGACCCCCACGCACCTCCACCTCGTCCAGTGCATTTTGTGCACTCCATCCCGCCTGAGGAAGAGTTACCACCACCTCCACTGGTGTGTACCGCTGACCCCTGCACCATAGATAACCCTGTTGGAGTGTATGGCATCCGGCCTTTATCACCAAGTTCTCCTACTGCCATCTCCAGAATGCACATTGGAAAGAGTACGACACAGCACAGATGTTATCGATGTGGGCAGCCTGGGCATCTGGAAAACACTTGCCCTGCTGGTCGATTGAGGAATGACTTTGCACCAATTCGACCTGTTTGTTCTCTACAGCCAAATACAATGGGGGAAAAGTTCTTACCCCTTCAAGTTGACTTGTCTAATGACTCATAAACTCGTGGTCAACCACTACGGGTTTATAGGGTGTGAGCCACAGCCCCGAGTTCCTCTTACCTTCAAAGTAAGCACTTACAGGAGGTTGTGCTGGATGGACAGAGAGTCATTGGATTTTGTTACTCTGGGGCATATGTCACAATAGCTGATCCACGGGTGGTTCGGCCAGAGGTGATACATCATGGACCAGGGATTGTTATTGAAATGTCTGGAGGACAAATGAAGACTATCCCAAAGGCGACTGTAGATCTGGACTTTGGCTTTCGGGTCAAGCAATGTGTGGTTGGGGTAATGAGCGGCCTGCCTGCAGATATTCTCCTAGGAAATGATGTGGGAGATCTACAATGCCGATTTGTGGGTGCAGGAAACAGGTTGAGTGAAGGAGGACACAAAGGGAGGTTTGACCTTCCAACCCTACCGCTGTACAAGGGACTATATACAGCTTCTCCATCCAATACAAGCGTGGAAGCCAACACCAGAATGCTGATGGACTGTGCCAGCAAGACGAACCATAGACTATCCACAGCTGAGCAACATGGACTTCCGTGAGCCCGGCAGTGTCAATAAAAGATAGAGGGGTTATTTACAGGGGAGGATAAAGTTTATACTCATGACACCACCGCTGCGGGAGGTGTCCCCTGGGGCAGATGGTAGTGCAGCTTGGTTGGTACAGCTCTCCACAGGCAGAGCTCAGGCCCCAGGGAGGTTGGGAGTAGTGGTCCACTCTAGTAAAGGAGCGCAGGGTGCAGGAAGGATTTCACGACACAGAGGTTGCAGTTAAAGTTTTTTACTCACTGAGATGTCACCGCTTTTGGACTGCCGAACTCCGCTGTCATGGGCTCCAAACGATCCCGGATAGCTCGGAGATCAGAACTGGTGTTAATTTATGTGAGTCCTTCCTACTTGCGCTGTGTTGTGTGGGTCACTGTGACTTGTAGCTACGCTGGGACCCGAGTCCTTGAATGAGAAGGCAGCGCGAGTCCGTTACTGGTGCCATTCTTTTGTCATGACTCTTGGCTCTATATGCTGCTGTGCCCCGGGCGCTTTGTGTCGGCGAGAAGACTTGAAATCCTCTGCCCGGCGGATTCAGCTGGTGAGACGTGAAGTGCCCACCAGGCTAGGGCTCCGCACCCTGTTCTGTGCGCTCAGTCCTGAGGGAGCTATGGCGCAGCTCTCCCCTCAGTGACCGTGCTCTCCCCACGCCTCACTTGTTCCCTTGTTGCTGACTAGCTGTCACTAACTGAATGTCTTTCTGTGTGTGTTGTCTAGCCCCGCCCCACGGGATGCTGAACTAGTGGGCAGGAGGTCCACTACATTAGTGATGACCACCCCCTGGGTCCCTACCCTAACCCAGTCCCAGTCAGAGGGCAACTAATTGTGTGTTTTTGGTGGATTGTGGTTGTTTACTGGCAATGACCTCCTTCGTACCCGGGATGAATACTGCACCTCTGGTGAGGTGCAGTACACTGTGATGACTGAAGCCTCAGGGGCGCCACATATATGTTGATTGATGTCTTTAGAGTGGGGCACACTGGACAAGCACCCCCTTACACTTCCACCAGACGAACAATTAAATCACAAAACAATGGACAGCCGCAGTCTACAGTTGTTATCAGGCAAACTTTTCTGTAGAGATGATACATTCTGATGGAGTATGATTTAGTCCAGAAATGATTTTGTCATGTTTACAGCAGATGAAGGGTTAGTTGTACATTTAAGCCAGGAAAAAAATACAGACTGAAGAAACAAACATGAGTTTGTAGACATGATTGCAGAGAACTAGATGATGGCAAACTCCACTGCATACAGCAACTGAACATATAACCTGTTCAATACTCAGGCCAGGTCGTCACATACACACATATGTCTATCAGGTCGTCACAGGGTATTGTGCAATCTGCTTTTCTGTGCAATATCCACCTCCTCCTTCATTACGGATCCCCAACTTATGGTGTTGCCAACATCAGGCAATCAAAATCCTAGGAACACTCTGCCCCAGACACACCAGTGGACGGCCTGAGTGGAATAGGGTTGCCCGCTTAGGGGGTTGGTTAAGGGGAAGTCAGGAGTGTCAGGAGAAGGTCAGTGAAGTGTAGGAAGTGAAGGAGAGAGGAGGTCAGGAGCCGGGCTCCTTGGAAGCTGCTAGGTAGCAGACGGTGGTCTGGGCCTAGTAGGAGCTTGACCCCTGGTCGCAGGGGATCATGACAAGGGGCACAGAACTGTCGAGGAGGACAGCCGGCGGCCTTGTACCATCACCAGGCTGGGACCAGGGCACGATGGGGTACGTGGACCCTAGGTCAGGGAGTAGCTTCAGGCAACCTGACAATTTACCCGACGAGAACTAAGCGTTCAAGATCCGCTCTCCACCTGCTCCAAAATCGGGGTACTAGCACAACGAGGGGATAGGACTTTCCACTAAAATGGTCCAGGAAATCCCAAGCGTGAACCCTGAGAGCAAGCTCCCACAGTTAGCCACACTGGCGAGCGGGACCCGACTAGTTCTACACTACCAGGGCCAACTGACAAGTGAACTTAGTGCCAGAAGGAAGGTCACGGATCACCAGGCAACACCAGTGGGGACCCAAACGTGCAGTGGTGTCCAGAACTTTGGTTTACCAAGTTGTCGGTTTCAGCTTTATGGACTGAGTGAGTACGCAAGTGACCCTTTCACCCCCAATGGCACACCCAAACACCATCACCGAGTCCCGGGGCATCCCCCCTACCCATAGAGGGGTTAAAACATCTAGCTGCCCACTCCATCGCCCCCGGGTACTCCCAGGTGCAGCGGTGGTACTCCACTTACCACACACCACGGGTTGCGTCACGAACTTCAAATATACAATCCCCTGTAAATCCCCCCCTTATTTGAGTGGCCGCACGACCCCCCGTGTCCGGACGCCCCTCGAGCCACCGCGGTTCCGGATCCGAGCAGCCTGGCTGCTGATGCGGGGGCGGCACATGTACGCTATAAAAGACTATATACTAAGTACGCTATAAAAGGCCTTGAGTAATGATGTTACTGAAGACAGCTGGACACCCTGTGAAACCTAACGAAGACCACAGCAAAGGGCGGCGACCGGAGAACAGAACAAAGCCTGGCCCTGGAGTCAAGATGGCTGCATAACAAGTTTTTCCAAGTTAGTAAATTATCTCATTTCTATGGGATAGTTTATGTGAGTCTGGAATCAGAAGCTCACAGCGCCTTATTGCGTGCAGGTCTGTATCTTATGTTTAAATGTATTTGCTTTTCTTTGGTGTTGTAGGGGTTAAGGACTCTTTCCTATGTGGCTATCCTTTGGAGCCATAATCCCAAGTGCAGCTCTTTGTGACCACTCCCCTTCATTATAAATAGTCACGTGTCTTAGCATCTGATGCCAGTTATAGATTCTCATATCTAAGCTGTCCACTTGCCAGCATTTTCACTAGCCAGGGTGAGTTCAGGGCAAGCAAAGGCCCAGACACATGATCGGCGACAGGATGAAAGAACCCATATAGGCACATTAGGGAATGCAGGAAACACCTGAACCCAAGGTGGCACTTCCGGATAGAATTTGGAGGGCGTAATAAGTTTTTTGTTTTCTGTGAAGCCTGGAAGCTTTATTATAAGCTCAGCCCACTCTTCTGGATGTGAGGAATAATGGGTGGGGATTGTGCTCTCTCTTCTCCAGGAAAACCCTCAATCTTGGGCTTTTTCTCTTCCAACCAACTGTCTGTCGTTTCAGTTGGTCAATCTGTTTTTTGAGGCCCTAGTTCTCATCTATGATAACCATGATTGGGTCTCCCTTGCTGAGTGTCAGCTACACAAGCTCCAAAAGGGAGAACAGCCAGTGGATGAATTATGGACTAAATTACGGAGGTGGGCCACCAACACCAGGTTGAATGACCTGGCCCTTAGGAGCATTTTTTGCCAGATTCTGTCAAAATTGCTCAAGGACGCATTTTTTCCTATATGAGACTCCTGAGACATTGGAGGCCACCATGGCTCTGGCCATACGTATTGATAAACATAGCGAGGTAGATCAGTGATGACTCTGACCCCTGTTGTAATTCCTAAGGCTGAAGTCCTTCCTGTGAGGTCTGATGAACCCATGCAGTTAGGGAGGGCTTCCTCTCAGTCTGGATCCCTTGCTGCTCGCCACAAGACAGGAGTATGTTTCTTCTGTCATTTTATCGGGGTCTGTCCATCACATCCTAAGCAAAGGAACTTTTTGGAAAACTTCTGACCCAAGGTTGTGTGGAGGATTACAACCTGGGTGTAAATATTTGCTCCACATGTGCGTCACTATTTGTAATAACCAGTGTGGGTAAATAAAAAAAAGAGGCTCCTTCCCCCACGCCTTTTTTTTTAAATTATTTAAATAAATCTAATATATAAAGGTGTGTGTGTGTGTGTGTGTGTGTGTGTCCGGGATTGGCATCTGCACCGTCGCAGCTACAGCCACAAAATTTTGCACACTCACACTTCTGGACCCCGAGAGCGTCATAGGCTATGTTTTGAGGGGAAATTTGAACCCCGCACTTGACAGTTATTCACCAAAAAACCTGCCTCCATTAAAGCGAATGGAGCTGGGAGCCACAGTGCAGCCAGAACTTCAGAAGAATGTGCAGCCACGCCTTAAATGGAATGTTGGCGTGTCACAATGCAGCCAGGGAAAGAGACAGACACAGACAGGGAAAGAGGCAGACACAGACAGGGCAAGAAACAGACATAGACAGGGTAAGAGACAGACACAAAGAGACAAATAGACAGACTGACAGGGAAAGAGACAGACAGGGAAAGAGAGGCAAAGAGAGAGACAAGTTAAGAGACAGACACAGACAGGTAAAGAGACAGACACAGACAAAGAGACAGACAGACACAGGGAAACAGACAAACAGGGAAAGAGAGGGAAAGAGACAGACAGGGTAAGAGACAGACAAAGACAGGTAAAGAGACAGACAAAGAGACAGACACAGGGAAAGAGAAGGAAAGAGACAGACAGGGAAAGAGACAGACAGGGAAAGTGACAGAGATAGATAGACAGGGAAAGAGATAGATAGACAGACAGGGAAAGAGATTGAGACAGACGGAGAAAGAGACAGACAGTTGAGACAGACAGGGAAAGAGACAGACAGACAAAGAGAGAGAGACAGAGACAGAGAGATATATACAGAGGGGGAGACAGACATTATAATTACATTTATATCTATATGTTTTGTGGTTTTTGTGTGCAGAATAAATTTTTGTTAATACATTCTATTTTGTTAACAGCAGTTATTAACCCAGGCGAAGCCGGGTAGTACAGCTAGTAATTAATAAACAACATTGGCTCCTGCTCATTTTTGATAACCAGGGCTATTAAATTAGACAGCTGGGGACTGGTATTCTCAGGCTGGGAAGATCCATGGTTAATGGGCTCTCTCCAGCCTAAAAATAGCAGCCCACAGCCACCCCACAATAGGCGCATCCATTAGATGCGCCAATGTGGAGTTTTACCCAACTCATCCTGATTACCCTGGTGTGGTGGCAATTGGGGTAATATATGGGGTTAATGTCACCTGTGATTTGCCAAAAATTTGATACCACCCCCCCATTAACAACTCTGTAAGTAAAAAGATTAAAACCAAGAACACACAAAAATCATTTTTATTTTAAATAAAAAATAAAAAAAAAGTTTCACCAATTTATTAAGTCCAAAACACCTAGGCAGGTCCGATGTAATCCACACGACGTCCCACGATGATTCCGTCTCTGCTACATCCAGAGGCCATGGTGAGTTTTGACATTAGAACACGTGATTGCTCATCTCGGCCTCTGGGAGACACTGAGAGCAGCATGGAAGCTGCCAGATGTGACCTTAGGTGAACTCAGTGCTCAACTGTCTGACTGCGTGTCACAGTGGCAGCGCAGTCTGACAGCCGGCACTGACTTCACCTGAAGTCACGTCTTGCAGTTCTCACTGTAGTCTTTGTAAGAACCGTCAGCTGTGACATCTAGTGAACTCAGTGTCGGACTCTTGGACTGCGTGATATGGCGGCAGCACAATCCAACAGTCCAGTAGCTGTGAGGCTAGGAAACCTTATACAGTGCCTTGCAAAAGTATTTGGCCCCCTTGAATTTTTCAACCTTTTCCCACATTTCAGGATTCAAACATTATGATAAAAATGTTAATGTTATGGTGAAGAATCAACAACAAGTGGGACGCAATTGTGAAGTTAAACAAAATTTATTGCTTATTTTAAACTTTTAAAAAAATAAATAACTGAAAATTGGGTGTGAGATATTATTCGTCCCCTTTAAGTTAATACTTTGTAGCGCCACCTTTTGCTGTGTAACAGTTGCAAGTCACTTGGGGTATGTGTCTATTAGTTTTGCACATCGACAGACTGAAATTCTTGCCCATTCTTCCTTTGCAAATAGCTGGAGCTGAGTGAGGTTGGATGGAGAGCGTTTGTGAACAGCAGTTTTCAGCTCTTTCCACAGGTTCTCGATTGGATTCAGGTCTGGACTGTGACTTGGCCATTCTAACACCTGCATACGTTTATTTGCGAACCATTCCATTGTAGATTTTGATTTATGTTTGGGATCATTATCTTGTTGGAAGACAAATCTCCATCCCAGTCTCAGGTCTTTTGCAGACTCCAACAGGTTTTCTTCAAGAATGGTCCTGTATTTGGCTCCATCCATCATCCCATCAATTTTAACCATCTTCCCTGTCCCTGCTGAAGAAGAGCAAGCCTAAACCATGATGCTGCCACGACCATATATGACAGTGGGGATGGTGTGTTCAGGGTGATGAGCTGTGTTGCTTTTACGCCAAACATATCGTTTGGCATTGTGCCCAAATAGTTTAATATTGGTTTCATCTGACCTGAGCACCTTCTTCCACATGTTTGTTGTGTCTCCCAGGTGGCTTGTGGCAAACTTTAAACAACACTTTTTATGGATATCTTTGAGAAATGTCTTTCTCCTTGCCACTCTTCCATAAAGGCCAGATTTGTGCAGTGTATGACTGATTGTTGTACTATGGACATACTCTCCCACCTCAGCTGTAGATCTCTGCAGATCATCCAGAGTGATCATGGGCCTCTTGGCTGCATCTCTGATCAGTCTTCCCCTTGTTTGAGATGAAAGTTTGGATGGATGGACGGGTCTTGGTAGATTTTCAGTGGTATGATACTCCTTCCATTTCAATATGATCGCTTGCACAGTGCTCCTTGGGATGTTTAAAGTTTTGGATATCTTTTTGTAACCAAATCCGGCTTTAAACTTCTCTACAACAGTATCACGGACCTGCCTGTTGTGTTCCTTGGTCTTCATGATGCTATTTGCGCTTTAAACAGAAAACTGAGACTATCACAGAACAGGTGCATTTATATTGAGACTTGATTACACACAAGGGGCTTATATTTATCATCATCAGTCATTTAGGACAACATTGGATCATTCAGAGATCCTCATTGAACTTCTGGAGCGAGTTTGCTGCAGTGAAAGTAAAGGGGCCGAATAATATTGCACGCCCCAATTTTCAGTTATTTATTTTTTTAAAAAGTTTAAAATAAGCAATAAATTTTGTTCAACTTCACAGTTGTATCCCACTTGTTGATTCTTCACCATAACATTAACATTTTTATCTTTATGTTTGAAGCCTGAAATGTGGGAAAAGGTTGAAAAATTCAAGGGGGGCGAATACTTTCGCAAGGCACTGTAGGAGCCTTTAAGGTAGACCTAAGGTTGCTGGAGATCCCAACCACCAGGTCTTGCAGCAGTTGTCAACCCAATAATTTTAAGGGAGCCTTTAAGGTTGCTGGAGTTCCCAGCTGTTTGGAACATCTGGAGGCTGTGAACTCTTGCCAGAAATCACAGTTGACATCAACCCCATATATAACCCCAAGCTGGGTAAAGCGACATAGTTGTTGCATTTAATAGATGCGCCAATTATGGGGCAGTTGCGACCTTCTATTTTTAGGATGGGGAGGGCCCAATAACTATGGACCTTCCCAGGCTGAGTACCAGTCCCCAGCTATCTGCTTTATCTGCATTGGTTATTAAAAATGGGCAGGAATCCTTTGTTTTATTATTTATTTAAAAATGAAGAAAAAAAAACTGCATTGAAAAGCCTCTATTTTTGATAACCAGCCAAGATAAATCACACAGCTGGGGGCCCACATCTGTCTACTTTACCTGCGCTGGTTATCACAAATAGGCAGGAGGGCCACACGTCAAAGTGTTGTAATAAATTACAAAAAAAAGAGCCAGAGCGTGAGTTGGTACACATGCATGATATATGTGCATGGTCACACATTGGCATGAGACAAAAAAACCCCCAAAATAAAAATAATATGAACATATACCCTACTGTAATAAAAGCATAGTGCATATAAATAAACATAGGGTACTTAGTAAACACTATTTTTGATAAAAAAACCCCATAAAGCCATCCCACCGTGACAAGGTGTACCCCAATCAGAACGGTACCTAAAACTCTCTAGTATTAAAACCTCATCATATGTCAAAACATACCTCAATCTGAATAAGGGCAGAGAATTGCTGGGTCCCAAAAAAAGGCACATAGCCATGGGATGCAATGGATGAAATGCTCAGCTCACTGGAAAAAGGCGGCCACACCCTATTTGTACTAAGTACAAGACACTAAAGAATTACAAAAAAATGAGTCGGAGCGTGAGTTAGTATAGATACATGTTATAAGCACATGTTCACATTGGCCAGGAGACAAAGAAAACCCAAAATAAGAATAATATCAACATATAACCTACTGTAACTAAATAAAAGCATAATGGCATTATACTCTAACATCAATGTTCCCAGAAGAGACCTGTGTTTTAGGCTGTGTCCGCACTTTGCGTTTCCACCTGCTTTTCAGCTGCTTTTTAGGTCCGTTTTGAACTGCAGCGTTTTCATGCCAAAAGGCATGCGTTTTGATTTTCCAGCAAAGTCAATGGAAAATGTGAATTTCTTGTCCGCACTTTGCGTTTCCAAACGCTGCGTTTAATTTGCATAATTTTGGGCAAAAAACATGCGTTCAAAGAAGCAGCATGTCAATTTTTTTGCCATTTTTGCTGCGTTCTACACCTATTGAAATCAATGAGTTGTAGTAAATCGCTGCCAAAATATTAAGCAGTGTGCTTGCATTGCATTATTATTGCGATACACATGTTTTTATTTAACATAACAAAGGCAGGTCTTTCGTCTTTCTCTCTCTGTCGGTCGGTCTGTCGGTCGGTCTCTCTCTATGTCTCTATCTCTCTCTCTGTCCATGTCCCGCAGCCAACCATGTCAGTGACAGTGCGGTCCCACTCGGCTCTGCTGAAAGTCTATGGGGATGCTGCAGAGCCAAGTTGGTGCGTACTGTGAAAAATGTGCATTCTGGATGCTTTTCCCACTCTGTCTATGGCAGAGAAAGCATCCAGAACGCATGAATTCTCTCCAGGAATATCCGCACTTTGCGTTCTGCCGAATGAGTCTCAGAATGCAGCTTTTTCGGCTGCGTTCTGAGACGCACACGCAGTGAATTACACGCTGCAGAATTGAACTGCAAAGTGCAGACACAGCCTTATGCGGGCTTTACACAAGACGATAGATTGTGCGATATGTCGTCGGGGTCACAGTTTTCGTGACGCACATCCGGCATAGCGCACGACGTCGTCTCGTGTGACACCTCTGAACGACGCAGTATCGCTCACAAATCGTGAGTCGTGTACTCGTCGTTAACTTTCATAATCTCGTTTATTTTCATGGGTGCAGGTTGTTCATTGTTTCCGTGGCATCACACGTTGCTCCGTGTGATACCACGGGAACGATGAAAACAGCGTCCCTGCGTCCCACGGCACCCGCCGGCTTAATGGAAGGAAGGAGGTGGGCGGGATGTTTACATCCCGTTCATCTCCGCTTCTATTGGCCGGCTGCCGTGTGACGTCGCTGTGACGCCGAACGTTCCTCCAACTTCAGGAAATGGATGTTCGTCGCCCACATCGAGGTCGTCTGGAAGGTAAGTGCGTGTGACGGGGGTTAAAAGAGTTTGTGCGCCACGGGCAGCGATTTACCCGTGACGCAAAAATGACGGGGGCGGGTACGATCGATTGTGAAATCGCACAAACGGTTGTCCCGTGTAAAGCAGGCTTTAGAGATGCATCCAGGCATATTCTCCAGGCTGTTCCCATTCAATTTCTGAACTTTTCAATCCATTTCAGCATTTTTACAGCCTTCTAACATCCTGGAATGGTCCGTGGAAAATTATTTGAATTTCTCATTGATTTGCATTAGATTTGTTTTTTGTGACGAATACACAAATAGTACAAAATATTTGAGACTAATAATCGGAACCCGAATATTTTAGTATTCGTCCATCACTAGACATAACTTTTGATTGATAGGTGTGTGTGTGTGTGTTCTCTTTTAAACTCACCGACTTATTATAAACTACATAAAAATGTATATTTTGGATCAGCTTTAAAAGACTAAAATACTTTTTAATTGTGAATGTGACATTTTTTCCAAGTAACATAGGTACAGCTGACTCATAATGATAGTGTACGTTACATAATTTAAAACTGTAAGCATCTGTTACTGTATCTACAATCAGACCAGATTTGTTACGCATGTATTGTGCCCGTGATTATCACATCTTTCAAAACAACTGTACTTAGAAATTGCCTTTTTTTCCAGGTTCTAAACATAGAACTGATGCAAAAGGGGATGTTTTTTTATGTTTGGGTACAAAGGTTATCCATCATTAATAAAAGTATAGCGGATGCTGGTAAAATCCTTATCTATAAACCTTTGTGCATTTCTGTTTGCTAAATATGAGCGTTTGTCTAATACGTAGAATTGCACTATACCGATAGATGATCCTGCGTATCATGCATAGCGAAATGGACATCCAGTACAAGAGTGTTCATTTTGGAGTTTGATCTTAGTGAGGTGGGGGATGCCTTCACAAATATCCGCTACAACTGGGAAAATAATGTTGTGACATAATGAGCTGAAATATTATTTTATGACCAGAAATAAGGGATTGGATTCCTACATAAGAGAAAGCCATTGTCAGGGTATTAAGTTTCTGGGTAAATTTGATGGTCAAGCTGGTACAGTTTGTTTAAATGAGTGTGTAAACCAGTTCACACTGGGGTGTTATTTTTACTATTTTTGACTTTCAATTAAAAATGGGAACATAAGTAACATAAGTGTGATCAGAGATGTCATGTTATGATATGCAGAAGAAAAAAGGAGAGCTGACTCATGGGCAGAGGGGGCAGTCGCCCTGGGTCCATAACCTAGAGGGGCCCACTCAGACCTGCTGGCTCCCAGGGCCATGTGAAAACACTGTTTTTTTTGTTTGTTTTAGACCCCCATTCCCTTTTGCTACATAGCAAAACCTGCGATGTTTTTAAAGGAAGAGGAGAGATGATGACACCTTCCCTTTAATACATGAGCTATAGAGGCAGGGAAGCTCTTACAAGCTCCATACAGGACCTGGGATGACATCATGCCCATGTGACCTCCGTGTGGGAGGAGCCAGAAGATACATGAGTAGCTGTAGCAGATGAGGGCACATGACAGCAGGTAATGAGTGAAGAGGAGGATATGTTGGGTGGTGAGTGTGACAAGAGAGGGGCAGAGTGTGACAAGAGAGGGGAAGAGTGTGACAAGAGAGGGGCAGTGTGTGATAAGAGAGGGGCAGAGTGTGACAAGAGAGGGGCAGAGTGTGAAGGGCTGAGTGTGACAAGAGAGGGGCAGAGTGTGACGAGAGGGGCACAGTGTGACAAGAGAGGGGAAGAGTGTGAGGGGCAGAGTGTGACAAGCAAGGGGCAGTGTGTGAGGGGCAGAGTGTGACAAGAGAGGGGCAAAGTGTGACAAAAGAGGGGCAGAGTGTGACGAGAGAGGGGCAGAGAGTGAGGGGCAGAGTGTGACAAGCGAGGGGAAGTGTGTGAGGGGCCGAGTGTGAGGGGCAGAGTGTGACAACCAGGGCAAAGTGTGACAAGAGAGGGGCATTGTGTGACAAGAGAGAGGCAGAGTGTGACAAGAGAGGGGCAGAGTATGAGGTGCTGAGTATGATAAGAGAGGGGCAGAGTGTGATAAGAGAGGGGCAGATTGTGAGGGGCAGAGTGTGACAAGAGTGGGGCAAATTGTGACAAGAGAGGGGCAGTGTGAGGGGCAGAGTGTGACAAGAGGGGCAAAGTGAGACAAGTGAGGGGCAGAGTGTGACAAGAGAGGGTCAGAGTGTGAGGGTAGAGTGTGACGAGAGGGGCAGAGTGTGACAAGAGAGGGGCAGAGAGTGAGGGTCAGAGTGTGACAAGCGAGGGGCAGTGTGTGAGGGGCAGAGTGAGACAAGAGAGGGGCAGAGTGTGAGAGTCAAAGTGTGACAACAGAGGGGCAGAGTGTGACAAGCGAGGGGCAGACTGAGGGGCTGAGTGTGACAAGGGAGAGGCAGAGTGTGAGAGGCTGAGTGTGACAAGAGAGGGGCAGAGTGTGACAAGAGAGGGGCAGAGTGTGAGGGGCAGAGTGTGAGGAGCAGAGTGTGACAGAGAGGGTCAGACTGTGACAGAGAGGGGCAGAGTGTGAGGGGAGGCTGTGACAGAGAGGGGCAGACTGTGACAGAGAGGGGTAAAGTGTGAGGGACAGACTGACGGAGAGAGGCAGGGAAAGGCAGAGTGTGACAGAGGGGTGCAAACTGTGACAGGGGTGCAGGGTGTGACAGAGGAGGAGTAGGCTGTGACAGAGCAGTGCATTGTGTGACAGAGGGGTGCATTGTGTAACAGAGGGGAGGCAGAGAGTGCCACAGGGGTGGCAGAGTGTGATAGAGGGGGGCAAGCTGTGAAAGAGCGGTGCAGGGTGTGACAGAGGGGTACAGGGTGTGACAGAGCGGTGGTGCAGAGTGTGACAGAGGGGTGCAAGCTGTGACAAGGGGGGGGTGCAGACTGTAATAGTGGGGTAAACATGGTTACCTGGTTAGGGGCCCCCCTGAGATGAAAAGCTAGCTACGCCTCTGCTGACGCCATTCCAATGGGGAAAAAATGCATAATGATGGATCTGTCATGCCATGGACCCTACAAAATAGACGCCATGACTTTTGTGTGAACAGAGCCAATGCTGTTGTCTCACACTTTTTCTATAACTCCTGGTGAACAACCATGTTTACTGCGGAAAGATGTGTAAATGTATTTCACTCCCCTGCAGAGGCAGCTGCATGGATACTCCAGGTTCACCATACCAGGAGCTGTGTGACACCCTGACAAAATCAGGTTGTCACAGAAGACTGCATCCATCTTCCAGATGCAGGATTCTCTCCTCCTTGGCCCTCCATCACAACCCCTCACAGGTACATACACCAGCCACAAAAGCCTAGTCACCCCCCCAGGACAATAGGGACACACCAGTGGGCGGGGCCAGGCAGATGGCAGCACCCACCTAGGGGTTCTGATGTGTCAAGGGGAGGGAACAACAGTCGAACAGAGGGCAGTTGAGGTCTAGCAGTGGTAGTTCCCGGACTACCGGACTACCTGAGCTGACTAGGTGGCAGATGGGAGAGTAGGGACACAGGCAACAGAGATCTGGTCGCGGGAGACCTTAAGTGGACCGGGGCAGGGTTGAAGCCCGCCGGTGCCGACAGCGGGAATCCGGTCCGGAGGCCGTGCACAGTCGGAGTACCCGGACCCTAGGGCGAGGACAGCTGCAAGCACCTTTCCAATTAACTAGCAGGGGACAAGATTCCAAGTCTTGTCCCACTAACAACCCAAATAGAGCAAGACGGAAGCCCAACGCGGGGGATAGGGCATCTGCAAGTGCCTGCAAAAATCCCAAGGGTCAGCTCTCGCGGGCCACAGCTCCCACGGAAAAGTCACCGGGAGCGGACCTACCCTGTTTCATGCGGATTAGTCAACACACAAGACAACAATACCAAAGTGCAGGAGGAAGGGCCCTGTTCTGTCCACCGGTGTGTGGAACCCCGAGCACACCCCTCTGGAGGCTACCAGTATCCAGCAGTTGGTTTACTATCTGGACTCTGTGTGATTTTATTTTATTCAAAACAGTGAGTACACCGGTATCATCCGGTCCAGCCCTGCAGACTGCGTCCCAGCACTCCACCTACACCTGGGCCCCGGGACAACACCTCCCCTATTTGTGGAGGGGATACCATCCTGCTGCCCCGCTCAATCAGCCCCTGGGCACCCCATACCAAGGCAGCGGCGGTGTCACCAACAATCACTGCAACCCAGGGGTGGCGTCACTGACAAACTCCCCCCTGTAAATAACCCCTTCTTTTCACTTACAGGCGAAGGACGGCTGCGCGAACCTGGGTCTGGCTGTCACTCGAGCAACAGCAACCGCCCGGATCCGAGCATCTCGAGCAGCCCCCCTGTTGTGGTCTGTCCCCCGCCCGCAACAAAAACTTGGCGTCACGAACAGGATATTTACCCCATCCACTAACCTGGGTGAAGTGCACCTTTTCTGGACTGTTGTCCCGTGAAACGCTGACATTTTTCTGACAGCCGCCATCTTGCCCACAATTTTGGCGCCAAAAACAACGACCACACCATCTTCGTGCCCGAAAAAAGCGCGAGTCTGAAGCACCGCCCATCCTCTGTGAACGTGGCCGGAACCCGGTGACCTCGGGAGCAGGAAGCCACAAAGGACAGTGGGTCCCGCGAGGCTGCTGCTGAAAACCAAGGGGGAAACACCGGAAAGATGTCGGCGCCTGATGATGATCGCAGAGCCGCGGCTCCTGTGGCAGTGCAAGATGACGGAGAAGCAGCAGGCCCCGCTCTGGTCACAAGAGCGGCGGACCCTGCGATCCCGGCGGTCACGCCGCCTCCCCTGTCCACGACAGCCTCTGCCGCCGAAACACTGCCTGCAATACCGGCAGTGGATCTCTCGACTTCAGAAGAAGGTGACCAGCCTGCGGCCTCCGAACAGGTTGACCCAGTTACCGAGGACTCGGAACCGGAAGAGCTGGAAGAAAGCGATTCAGGTTGCAGTACTCCAGAAGCTGCATGGGTGCCACGGTTTGGAGGAAACGGCTACAGAATGTCCCTGTCGTTACAGGCAATACATGAATGGGAAATGTTTGAAATTAAAACGAAGTCCACTTCAGAGGAGGAGATCGCGGTCGCCGCTATTGATGTAGTGGTGCCTGTATGCCGTCGCTGTGGTCTACCCGGGCACTTTTCAAGGGTGTGTACAGGAGGTTCCCGACGCTAAGGGGACCAGGACCTGTAAGTTCGTTTAAAAGTTGAAAGTTTGTTAAAAAAGTTTAAAGAATGACTGATGGACTGTTACCCTTGTTGAACGTCCTCGTGTTCCATGAGGAGGCCATCTGGACCCCAGGTGGAGGGTGGCAGGAGAGTTAAAGTTAAAGAGGCGCTATTCTTGTTGAACCTTTTTACCTTGCCAGTTAAAGATAAAGGCCATCAGGGTCTGGAGCAGTGTGCCACTAGGAGGTGGTACCAGGGGCCCTCAGTGGAGGATGGTGCAGAGTTACCCAGTTAAAAGCTGAAGAAAGAAAGGCAGCTTCACCCGTTACTGCAGGCAACTTGAGGGAGTTCCAGGACAGTGCCGCACCGTGAGTGAAGGTGGCACTGGGGATCCATGTTGTTTGGGTGGCGGGTTGTGAGGGGAGAAAAGCTGCAACGGGAGGCTGCTCCGGCAGCGGTAGTAAAATGTTATTAATGGACCATGGCTTCAGGACTGGTAGAGGCCACACAAAGACTTTCTTGGGTTAATGTATATATCCCCCATTTGCCTTCTTGTTTCCTCTACCCACCAGGACTGTAACACCCACTGGAGAGGACTGGTTGGAGGAAGGGCCTGCGGTAGAGTCGGCCGAGGCCCAGTCACTAATAAAACCGGTGGCTAACCTCCAGGCCAGAGGGTTCTGGACTTTGTGACTCTTTGGGGTGGACTGGTGGGAAAGGGACTCTGTTTTTGCAACGTTCAAGAAATGTGCCTCCCTCTCAAGGGATGAGTTGTCTAATGTTTTATATGTTATGCTTTTATCTTCTTACATTTTTACAGAAGTAGTTAAAATAAAAACCGGTGCCGGACAGCCCGAGGACGGGCTGTGTTCTACCAAGGGGGAGTGTGACGCACTGACAAAATCAGGTTGTCACAGAAAACTGTATCCATCTTCCAGTCAGTGTTGAGACTAGACCGTAGCACAACTTATTATTCCAGAAATTAAGTTGAGATAAATTTATTACATTGTACGTGTCACGGAGTCAAATGCAAAGTATGCCTCCAATGTTAAAGGGAACCTGTCACCAGATTTGTCCCCTTATAAACTGCGGCCACCTCAAGTAAGCTCTAGAATACTGTATGTAAGCCATGCCGCTCTGTTTAACATAAAAAACATATTTTATTATAGTCACCTGAGTGAGATGGGCGTCGCTGGTCTTGGTCCGGCGCCTCCTATCTTGCGATCGCTGTCCTCCTTCCCGGCTCCGTGTGAATGATGTGTCCTACGTCATCCGCACAGTGTTTTCCATTGTGCTCCTGTGCAGGCGCACTTCCCTCTGCCCTGTTTTTTATGTTATACACATCGGCATGGGCACTTACCGTATTTTTTGGATTATAAGACGCACTTTTCCTCCCAAAGATTTGGGCGGAAAATGAGAGCAGTGTCTCAAATCTGAAGATAGCTTACTGGAGGGTGGTGGAGAAACTAGCAGGAGGCAGGGGCAATGCTGTGGACACTGTGCTGCCGCTACTGTGTTGGGGCTATGGGCGGTGTGGTGCGGCAGCTGTGCTAGGGCTGCGGGCACTGTGCTGCGGCGGCTGTGCTGGGGCTGCGGGCACTGTGCTGTGGTGGCTGTGCTGGGGCTGTGGGCTGCTGTGCTGCAGACAATGTGGGTTTCAAATAATGGCGCCTGTAGTTGGTGCATGCGCAGATGGAGCTCTCAGTTCAAGATCTCATCTGCTCACATGCGGCCTCCGACCCGTTGCTCTCCCAGCAGCAGACTTAAGGAAAATAGCACCCGGAGGTGGCGCATCCGCAGATGAGATCTTGGTTTTTCATTGAGCTGATGGCTCAATCGGTACATGTGCCGACTCCGAGCGCCATTTCTTTGACGTCCGCACCGCCGAAAGTTCCTGGGTCAGCATCTGGGACAGCTGCAACACCGCCTACAGCATCACTCTGCTCCACCACCATCCCTTTCAACTGTGAACCTGCTCCACCACTGCTGCTGCACCCCCAGTAAGACACCAGCAAATTAAACATTCTAAAATGCTGTAAATGGGGCCTTACTGGTGGTGGCTGCAACTTTTAGGGGACCGCTCTGGTGACCGGTTCTATTTTTAACACTAGAAGTCCCAGAAATTTCGAGCTTCCCCCTGAAGTCTCGAAAGAGGGTCAAATGACCCTTAGTCTAAACTGAATAGAACTAACTAGAAACTTAATGGCTAAACTCAATGGAAAACAACAACCTCCTGTGGTGCGACAGTAATGGCCTTAATTACAGAACAAAAGACGGTGATTATAGGCCAGTCATGGCGAACCTTTCACAGGCCGAGTGCCCAAACTGTAGCCCTAAACCCATTTTTTTTCGCGAAGTGCCAACCAATCCTATTATGTAAATAATTGATTGTAACCTAACTTTTGCAGTCTTCTCTTCTCTTCAGCAGGGGCCATCACGCTCATGCATGCTTACCACACATTGAAGCTGAGCCCCTGCCCTTTCCAGACACAGCAGTTGGATTGATCTTTGTGGAAACAATTGCAGCATATTAGACAGAGATTTTAGCATGGAATGCAATCAGATTTCACCCTGTAATCCACATCTACATTTCAAAGTCTGAACATCTTGAAATCCCATAAAGACGTGCGAGTTGCTCTCCTCCCCCTTCATTGTGTAGTTCTGTCCCCTTCCTGGCCTCTTCCTGGTAAACATGTCCCCCATCCGGATATATATATTTCCTACATTCTGGTATATTTGTCCACATTATGGCCCCATCCTGGTAAATGTACCCCATCCCAGCATATTCCCCATCCTGGTAAATGTACCCCATCCTGGTAAATGTACCCCATCATTGTAAATGTATCCCATCCTGGCATGCTCCCCCATGTTGTTAAATGACCCCATCCTGGTAAATGTACCTCATCCAGGCATGTTCCCTTATCCTGGTAAATGTCCCCTTTCCTGGTAAATTTTACCTTTCCTGCTAAATGTTCCCCATCCTGGCATTTTTCCTCATCCTGGCATGTTCATGTACCCCCATCCTGGCATGTTTCCCCCCATCCTTTCATGCTTCCCCTCATTCTGGTAAATGTATCCCCCCATCCTGGTAAATGTATCCCCCATACTGGTAAATGTACCCCTTCCTGCTAAATGTACCCCATCCTGGCATGTTTCCCCCCATTCTTGCAGTCATGTTTCCCCCCATCCTTACAGTCATGTTTTCCCCCATCCTTGCAGTCATGTTTCCCCCCATCCTTGCAGTCATGTTTCCCCCCATCCTTGCAGTCATGTTTCCCCCATCCTTGCACTCATGTTTCCCCCATCCTTGCACTCATGTTTCCCCCCATCCTTGCAGTCATGTTTCCCCCATCCTTGCAGCCATGTTTCCCCCATCCTTGCATGTTTCCCCCATCCTTGCAGCCATGTTTCCCCCATCCTTGCATGTTTCCCCCATCGTTGCAGCCATGTTTCCCCCATCTTTGCATGTTTCTCTCCCTCTTTGCACGTTTCCCCCATCTTTGCACGTTTCTCTCCATCTTTGCACGTTTCCCCCATCCTTGCAGCCATGTTTGCCCCGTGCTCTGTATGTTTGCCCCGTGCTCTGTATGTTTGCCCCGTGCTCTCCATGTTTGCCCCCGTGCTCCCATGTTTGCCCCGTGCTCCCATGTTTGCCCCGTGCTCCCATGTTTGCCCCGTGCTCCCATGTTTGCCCCGTGCTCCCATGTTTACGCCCTGCTGGCACTGTCCACCCACACCTTTTCACAGCCACACACAGCTTAAAAATAAAAAAAAACTCACCTTCTAGCACCCGCTCCATCGCGTGGCCACAAGACGCCGGCGCCGCCTACTGACGCTCCTCCGTCTCCTAGGCAACAGGCCTGCGGCCCAGGAGAGGAGGCGTGTCAGAGGGAGGATAAATGTCTCCTCTGCTAAACACCACTTTGAACTGCCAGCGCGATCATATCGGCAGTTGAAAGTGGCTGATTGTGGCAACAGCGCGCGTACCAGCACAAAGGGCTCTGCGTTCCCTGTCTGGCACGCGTGCCATAGGTTCGCCATCACTGTTATAGGCTGTTAGCTAAAATCCTTCAGGTTATTCGACCCATCTCTGAGTTCCAAAGGTAGAAATATTAAATGATCCCTCTCTGGGACTTCTAGTGTTAAAGCAATTTTTAATAAATCAATAGAAATGCAAAAATGGGAAATTTGGAAAAATATCTTATTAAAGAATTTCTCTTTCTCCACTAATCGGATCCCTTTCCTCTAACTCCCACCTCCTAAATGGTTTATTCACTCTGAATTTACTACCTTACACCATCTCCAGGGAGAGGATGCTTTTTCAGCTTCAGGTATTCTATGGAGACTACGAGAATAGCTATCATTATGTCTCCCATACAAACTACACACAAAGAAGAGGAAATCCTGCTCCCTTACATTTCTATAGAACTCACTCAGAAGATGGAGAAAATTATACTGCAATAATTAGAGGGGTAGCTTTGAATCCAGCTATAGGGTCAAATAAAACACTTACAAGAGCTTTTAGCTGTGAATGTAAAGAAAACGAACAGTTTAAAATATAATGAGATATACTACAGATGTCGTTATCTTTGTTTGTACTATGGTATTTCTAACACGGCTGTTACTCATCAGTTCCAGTGCCAACCTGATATGCTATAATGAAGTCATTAGTCTGCGCCATTTAACCCTACCTCAGGTGGCAGCAAACCACTTGAGTATTCAGGAACGAGGCATCCTGCCTTTACTTAGTACTGGTATTCCTTTGTGACCCAATGTGCATTGCTACAACTCTGTCACATCATTCTAGTACCATTACTCAGCCTCCACTGTTACATCCTTGTTCCACCATTACTAGTCACATTATCTTTTACAACTCTTCTACATGCAGTAGTTGTCCACCGTTACTATCCAAACCACACAGCTACCTAAAGAACATAATTGTTCCAGACTGTTAGGGCAGGTTCACACGAGCGTATTTTCTGTCCAAGAGTGGTCTATAAAAAAAATTGACAGTACTAGGACCAATTGGGCTGTTCTGTTGAGCATTTTTTTTCATTGTTCAAATCTGCTTGTGAAAAAAATAGTATGCACTAGTTTCTTCTGTATGTCGGGTCAGACTCACCAATTCAAGTCTATGTGTCAAAAAATGGAGCCTATATAGAACATTTCTATAGAATACAATGCAATTTTTTAACATTGTAAACTGTCTTATAAATTATTAATAACTGCGTCTGTAAAAAAACTAACTGCATATAGATTGCGCACATAGGTTTCAATTGAGAAAAAAATGATCCTCGTTTTCTGGATCAAACTCTGACAATCCAGACTTTACTGCTACAACTCAGCTACGGTACTTCATTGTTCCATATCTGCAACACCATCCATTGGTGTGTCAGCTCTACTGCATCAATATTGCTATTCTAGCACTGCTACATCAGTCATAGCTGTGCCAGCTCTGCTACATCATTTATAGCGGGGCCGGCTCTACTACATCAGTTTTTGCTGTTCCAGAACTGCTACATCACTTATTGCTGTCGTAGCACTGCTACATCAGTCTTTGCTGTTCCAGCTCTCCTACTCCAGTTCAGCATCTCCTTTATAGCCTGCCACATCTGTAACACTACTTCATCCCACGTCAGCCATCTTGCTGCACCAGCACCACCTGTCCGTGTTGCTATAGAACTGCTAATATGGACCATGAGCTTTGAGGATCCACCTCACCAGGGGAGATGTAACAAAGGTGACTCAATTACCTGTTTTAAATAGAGAAATAGATGACCATTTCTGCTTTCTGCCATAGAAACTCATGTGGGTTATAGAAATGTACAAATGTTCCTAAACTAACAAAAGTGCCAATCGATTAATACGAAATTAGAAACTAAAGAGTGAGTAAAAATGATCAAATGCTCATGAAAAGTGACTAAGTTCAAAGACCTTTTACAAATGCAAAACTCACCCACACGTCACTTTATCACTGCAAGTTCTCACACCGGATAATCATTATGAATAATCAAATGCTTGTTTGTTATTGAATGATCACATAATTTGCAAGCAGTACAACTTATGGAAAAATGCATCCACCCGTCTATAATGGAAATAGATTGAGAGGATGAAAGACAAGTGACCACTGGTACTAAAAAACACATGCATACATTATTGCAAGATGTAAATGTTCCAAATCTAACTGACATAGCTGGTAGTGGTGAGAGAGCGTACTTGCCACTGCTCGATACTCGATCGAACATCGGGGTGTTCAGCTACACTCATTGCTCCATTGAGTATTGCGGTTGCTCAAACACCATGCTCGCGTCCCCGCACAGAAAATATTGTTGCTGTTAGACAGCTAATCAACATACGGGGATTGCCTGCCAGAAACGGTAATGTTAGCTACTAAAATTACAGTGATTGGCTGGCTGCATTGCATCATCAGGTCTTATAGATGCTCGTCACACACTGTCCTTTGGAAGCAGTTCAGGGAGACCTCATCTAGAAGGTAGACCTTAGATTAGAGCAGACATATAGGTGTGTCGCCCCGGGACAAGGGGTACTCAGATCCGGGCCACGGGGTCACTTCTGTGGGTATCACGGTGGCGTGACCCGGTCTGTGATCCCAGGCTCCACAGTAAGAAAGGGATTAGGTAAGGGAGACTGTCCGTGACGCCACCCGTGGTGTGCGGTGAAGTAACGGAGCACCGCCGCTGCCGGTTAATGGATCCCGGGGATGGTGGTGGGCAGCAAGGTGGTGATTTCCCTCCACGGGTAGGGTGTTGGTGTCCCAGGACCCCGGTGAGGTAGTGCAAGGAGGAGATGGAGACGGTCTGAGAGCTGTGCGTCCGGTTGGACCGGGGGATGTTGTTACTCACAGTTCGCTTTGCAAGAAAGTTCACACAGAGTCAGGAATTAACCAGAAACTGCCGGAGTCCGCAGCCTTTGGTATGGAGGGTGTTAGTGTCCCACACACGGTGCAGCAGCCCCTGTTCTTTCCCTGCAGCCAGGTGCCTCTTTCTCCACTCTTTCTCTTTCTCCTCAGCCGGGAACGGGGAGTCCACTCCCCTGCAGTGATCCGGGTCACCCTTGATACCGGCGGGCCGCTACCCTGCCCCGGCTACCTCTGGCCCCTTCCTCACTAACAGCCTGTCCCGGCCCTTTTGGAGCACGCTTCTGTAGCAGCCCGGGAGCTACAACTCCGGGCTCCTCTCCTGTCTCTCTCTCCACACACACTGCTCCAGCCCCTCCCCTCCTGCTCTGTTTTGCTCTTACACTGGGGGAGGTGGTTTGTCCTGCTGCACTGGTGTGGGATCAGGTTACCAAGGAGGATTAACTCTTTCTGTGACAACCTGGCTTTGCCAGGGCGTCACACAGGCAGTGTTTAATTGCTATTTGTCACGCTTGTGGGTGTGGACCCACTGTGCCACCGAACCGGCTCCCCCTGGTGGGGCATAACTACACCGTGTGCAGAATTATTAAGCAAGTTGTATTTTAGAGGATTTTTTTTATTATTGATCAAACACTATGTTCTCAATCAACCCAAAAGACTATAAATAAATATCAAAGCTTAATATTTTTGGAAGTTGGAGTGGGTTTTTTTTAGATTTGGCAATCTTAGGAGGATATCTGTTTTTGCAGGTAACTATTACTGTGCAGAATTTTTAGGCAACTTAATAACAACAAAATATATTCCCATCTCACTTATTTATTTTCACAAGGTAAACCAATATAACTGCACAAAATTTAGAAATAAACATTTCTGACATGCAAAAACAAAACCCCAAAAAATTAAATTAGTGACCAATATAGCCACCTTTCTTTATGATGACACGCAACAGCCTACCATCCATAGATTCTGTCAGTTGCTTGATCTATTTACGATCAAAATTGCGTGTGTGGCGCCCCTGACCTGGTCAGGCACCACAGAGTACTGCACCCATGCTGGGACAGTACTTCCAGGTAATCCTAAGGGCCAGAACGAGGTGTGTACGCACAGACACATAGCAACCAGGTCTCCCACACCTTCAGAGGGGACCCTTGGGTAGTCTCAAGAGGAGGGCTAGCCTTCAATTCTTTTCAAGAGGTGAAGCGGAGGGGCTGGGAGCTAAAGTGCAGAGGCTGTAAGGAAAGAGAGGAGGGCCAGTCTGGTAGTGGAGCGTGGCGGTTGCTAGGAGACGCGTGCGCTGCCACTAGCCAGACCCTGCGCGGTGAAGTGGCAGTTAGTGGAGGAGAACGGTCATCAAGTGAGGACGCAGGAAGAGGTGCTCTGGTGACTAGGCATGAAACGCTTGATTGTTCGGTGATCACGCTTCAAAAGTTTGACAATTTCAAGACTGCTGCATCCCTCTGCAAGACATCTCACAATTTTGGACTTTTCATAGTTTTTGTTTTTTTTTACTATGTGAGGGTACCCCCTATTTTGCTAACCAGCATAGTTAAAGCAGACAGCTGATATTATTATGCTGGGAAGGTCCATTGTTATTTGGCCTTTCCCAGCATAAAAATACCAGCCTGCAGCCACAAGAATCTGTTCTCTTGGCAGTAAAAAAAAACTGCTGATTAAAAAACAGGTTGGTGCATTTATGCTTCTTATTTTGGTCTCTTTCACACGTCCATGGAAACACACATGTTTTTCACGGACATGTTAAAGGTGAGTATGGCCCTCCGGGTGCCGTGACTTTGGCACCGTGTTGTCTGTGATAGCACACGGAGATCAGGAACTATTTACACACCTGTTTCCAGCGCTGCGGTCACACTTGCTTCCAGGTCTGCGGTGCAGTGAATATGCAATGAGCATAATGAGCGGGCTCTGAAGTAAGTGACAGCAGTGCCGAAGACAGCAGCGCTGGAAACAGGTGAGTATAGAAAATCATTTTATCTCAAAGGCAAGTGTTTTTTTCCGGTATGTATCACATTACTGTTTGATCTGTGTGACATCAGTGCTGCCAGAGAAAAATGGACTGATCTTTGTGCGGAACACATGGACACACGTGCTCCGTACGGACACATTGTCCTTGTGAAAACACTGATGTGTGCGCAGACCCATTGATTTTAATGGGTCTGTATATGTCTGTGATTCTGGTACGTATGAAAGCATCATACGTACCCAGATCACTGATATGTGAAGAGGGTCTTATTGTGTTTTTTGGCTGCATTTTTGGTTTATGACGCGCCCATGTTGTCAGGGGCTACTCGTCACCAGGCCGCGGTGCTTCTCCTGGGACGCCGCGGTGGCCTTGGCTGGTTCCGTGACCCTAGGTGTCAATAAAATGGCTGGGGATGTGGACGATGGGGGTAGTTCGTGACAGCACCTGTGGTATGCGGCCAGTATTAGCCACCGCTGCTGTACTTCTCTGCTGGGGTGAGTGACTACGCAGCTCGGATTGTTCAGCTCTCCACAGGCAGAGCTGTGCTCCAAGGAGGATGATGGTGGTGGTAGTCTCTCAGACGCTGGTAGCGCTGGGGGCGCGATGGCGTGGGCGCCGGCAGTAACGGGACGACACAAGTGGTGCAGTTCAAGGTCTCTTTACTCACTGCTCACACATGCAGTCATTGGAAAGTGCCGATCCCCGCTGTGATGGGCTCCAGCCATTCCCGGATGCTTCAGAGGTCGTGACTGGTGGTCCCTTCTGTTAGTCTCCTTTCAATGGTCTCCCTCCACCCCAGCTCCTGGGCCATGGAACGAGTCACAGGTGCCTACTGCACTCCCCGTAAACCCTAGGATTCCCCTTCTTTTTCTAAGAACATGGGTTGAGCCTCCATTGCCAGACCACGGGCCCCGAACTGTTCGTTGTCTGCTGCTCCTCCAAAGTGCGACCTCACACGGACACTGTCCGGTGCAGACTGCCTATTGTGTGTCGGATGGCTCCTAACTTCCCCCTGTGGGTGCCCCGCCTCCCGGGTTCCTGACTAGTGGGCATGAGGTCCCAGACCTCATGATGGCTACCTCAGCTCCTATCCTAGCCCAGTCCCAGTGACAGAACCCTCGTATTATGTGTTGGTTGTGGTTGTGGTTAAATACTGCACCTTAGGCCCCCTTCACACGTTCGTGACAATCACGCACGTGTTTCACGGACGTGTCAAAGGTGCGTTTTTCCCTCCATGTGCCATGTTTATGGCACTACGTGTGTTCTCCGTGTGTTATACGTAATAACACACGGAGAACGGAAAGTCCCGCCTTACCTGTTTCTTCCGGAGCTGTCTGTGGTGCTGAATGACAGTGTCCGACACAGGCCACGCCCCGCTGACGCTGCTTCCGGCCCCCAGTGAAGAAGATGCGTTGTTCAAATTCACTGGGAGACGGATGCAGGTGACAGCCGCGGCAGACACTGCAGGACTCGTGGAGGTGAGTATGTGTTTTTTTTATTTTTTAAATGACACGTGTGTTTCTCCGGCGGGGCGTGTCACGTGGACCCGCATCTACACTATATCCGTGTGATACGTGTGCGGGCCCTTCTGACGGAGAAACACGGACATGCATCCGTGCACGGGCTCACGTGTTCTCCACACGGATGCACGGGCCAATGGCTGCACACGTGTGTGCACATAATCCCATTTATTTTAATGGGTTTACGTGTGCCCGTGTCTCCAGTATGACTTGCCCACCACAGGGCCTTAGGTGACTCGGTGTTGGGTCGGACTAGTCCGGGGTAGTCAGCGGTGGCGGGGCTCGACTCCGTGACCCTGGTGGAGTCAATTAATATGGCGATATTGGGGAGGTGATAGTGTTAAAGTTTATATAAGATTCGTAACGCCACCTGTGGTAAATTGCAACTCTTTAGGGCCGTAGCTGCTGGAAGGGACCTCCGGGGCTGATGTTATAGCAGCTGAGATGTTGCTTGCTCTCCACAGGTAGAGCGGGTACCCCGGGGCAATCTTTGGTACTTTGTAAAGTCTATGGTGTTTGTGGACGAGGTGCAGAATGAATTAGACGACACAGGGCTTGCAGTTTAGGTCTTTTACTCACTGTTTCAGTTGCTGCAGACAACCGGTTGCCCACGGTATGCTGGGATCCACTGTCCAGTGCCTCCGCCGATCCCGGGTAGTTCAGAGGTCAATACCGGTGCACCCCTCCTGTGTCAATTTCCTGACTGTTTTCTCAGCCTCGACTCTATTAGTTGAACTGGTCTCGGCCTCCACCAGAGGGCCTGAACAAAGAGGACTAACCGCAGTTGTATCTTGCCCTCCTGTCTGTGGCAGGCTGTGGCCCTGGGCGTTTGCAACCACCCTCGGCCTTCGGTGTTACTTTATGAGGAATTGTCTTTCTTCCCTCTGTCTGGGGACCGTCCCCGAATGCAGCCAGATCCCTCCACCCGATCTTCCTGTGGAACAGGCCACGAGCCAATATGCCCTTCCGTGGCCCTGGAATCCTTTCTTGCCTTCTTTAGGTGTCACCTGGGCCTAACTAGACCCCAGGATCTCCACCAGGAACTTCCTTCTGTCACTTTCTCTCCTTCACTCTCCTGAGGTAACTACCTCCCTCTCCTCCTCCCTCTCACAGACTGTCTGACAGGCTGACTGGACTTCCTGGTTGCCTTGTTTACTCACACTTTCTGACTCCTTCCACACACCCACTGACTAGGACCCACACTATTGGGACCAGAACTAGGACTTATGGCCCCATGAATACATCTATGGGGATGGCTGCCACTATCCCTGACCCAGTGTATGCCTACCAATTGGTGTGTGCACGTTTTAGTCTATGGACCGGCATATGACCTCATTCTTACCCAGGATGGGACATCACAACTCTGGCTGAGGTGCAATATCTCTGTGGCGACGTAAGCCTCAGGGGCGCCACATTTACATGCGGGCATGGACCTAGCACGTACCGGAGACACGTGCGTGTGAAGGGGGCCTCAAGTGAAGTGCAGTACCCTGTGGCGCCTGGAGCCGCAAGGGCACCACATTTAGTTCTCCACAGTTTACGTTTATTAAAGTTAGTCTTATTCACCACATAAGCAGGAAAAACACAGCAATAACGCAGTGGCTGTGTTTTTGTACGTTCTCATTGCTTTCAAGGTGAAAAAATGCTGCAAAACGCTGACACAATTGACATGTTGCTTCTTTAAAAAACAATAATAATAATAATAATTAATAATAATAACGCAGAAGCTTTCCATTTCAGTCAGGAAAAAGAAGCTATCATATCCATAAGATTTCTGAAATCTCATTGCTTTTGCTATTACTGTAAAAAGCAGCTTTTAATATGCATAAAACGCATGAAAAAAAAAATCGCTGAAAAAAGTGCAATGTGAACATAGCCTAAAGCGGGCTTTACACGCTACGACATCGCTCAAGTGATCTTGTTGGGGGTCACGGATTTTGTGCCGCACATCCGGTCGCTTTAAGATGCCGTCGCGTGTAACACCTATGAGCAATTTTGCATCGTCGCAAAAACGTGCAAAATAGCTCATTGGTGACATGGGGGTCCATTCTCAAATATCGTTACTGCAGCAGTAACGAAGTTGTTCCTCGTTCCTGCGGCAGCACACATCGCTCCGTGTGACACCGCAGGAACGAGGAACCTTACCTTACCTGCGTCCCGGCCACAATGCGGAAGGAAGGAGGTGGACGGGATGTTACGTCCCGCTCATCTCCGCCCCTCCGCTTCTATTGGGCGGCGGTTCAGTGACGCTGCTGTGACGTCGCTGTGATGCTGAACGAACCGCCCCCTTAGAAAGGAGGCGGTTCGCCGGTTACAGTGACGTCGCAGGGAAGGTAAGTCCGTAAGACGGGTCCGGGCGATGTTGTGCGACACGGGCAGTGATTGGTCCGTGTCGCGCAACCAATGGGGGCGGGTATGCACGCTAGCTATATCGGTACCGATATCGCAGTGTGTAAAGCGGCTTTTAATCTAGTATCTATCTATTATCTATCTCTATAGCATTCATTGGAGCACTAAAATACTTGGGTGCTTGGTACTCAAATCAAGCTATCTGAATGCTCGGGTGCTCGTCTCGAATAACAAGTATAGTGGAAGTAAATGGGAAACTCATTTTTCCGGCAGACCCTCACAGGAGGTCTGGGGAGCAGTAAAATTGCTGAAATAGATGGAAAAAGTGTTCAAATGGAATATAACAGCATGGGGAAGATGCCTGTACACATGTTTGACTCCCAGGTCACTACTGGGAACAATGTTGTATTGAGTACTACGCTACTTTTAGGCCTAAGCCACACAGCGAGAAAAACAGTGCGAGTGGAGTGCTATAAAACATCGCATTCCCCTCGGACCAATTCTAGCCTGTGTGTCCGCACACATGAGCGATTATTTTCTCAGCCCTAATCGGACTGAGAAAACAATCGCAGCATGTTGCGACTGTAATGCAAGACTCTTTCTCTCGCACCCATTCAAGTGAATGAGGCGAGAGAAAAATCGCACTGCACTCGCGGTACACTGGTGTACCGCTAGTGCAGTGCGAGAATGGCAATAGCCGGCTACGCAGGAGAGAGGGAGAGAAATCCCTCCCTCCCCTCCTGAGTGCCGGCCCGCCCCCCACAGCTGAGGTCTGCTCGCACGAATGGACCTCAGTTGCAAGGACACACGCATGACACTCGGCTCTGCTGTACTGCCAGCACGAGCCGAGTGTCATGGAAGTGGATCGCAGTAGTCCCCGTGTGGCCCCGGGCTTTCGGACTAACAATAAAACATACAAAACCAATGATAAAATGGATTTAACAGGAAAAATTGTTAGGAAACATTCTTTCCTGTGTAATGATTTGAATATAATGCAAATATAACTAGAGAGGAAAACCGTCTTCTCCATCCTTTAACTACAGTATGTTCACATACAGCATCTCTGCACTCTCATGCTTTTAAGGCCCCTTTCACACGTCAGTGATTCTGGTACGTTTGTGCTTTTTTTTAAACGTACCAGAATCACTGACATACGCAGACCCATTATAATGAATGGGTCTGCTCACACGTCAGTGATTTTTCACTGCACGTGTCTCCGTGCAGCATACCCGCGTGTGCGTGATTGCTGCACGGAGACATGTCCATTTTTTTCTGGCATCACTGATGTTCCACGGACCACGCAGTGGTGTGGTCCGTGAAACACGTGCCAGAAAAAAACGTGCATTTAAAATAATAAACATTTTAACTCACCCGGCTTCAGTCGCGCTCTCTGCAGCCCGTCCTCCCTGCTGCTTCTAAGCCGGCTGATTACTGTCGTGCATATTCATTATGCGCGACACAGCCGACCCGGAAGCAGCTGCTGCAGGGGTCACCGCCGGCCGGATGCTGCACCGCGGGAGGATTCAGCACCACGGAGAGCGGGAGCGGGCGCAGGTGAGTTGATTTCTAAGTGCATTCACGGGCCACGGAGAACGGAGCCCGGATTGCACTTAGACAACCCATGTGTGCCGTGATGCACGGCACACGCAGGGACATGTGCATGTTTTACACGCCAGTGAAAAACGTCTGAAAGAATTGAAAGTCTCCTTCATTCAAAAATACAGCAGTGTTCAAATTCAGCCAGGAAAATAAAGGAATTGTGTGCATCAGGGGTGGACACTGAGAGCAATGTCCCCCTGTGCAAGATTTGTGTAAGGGACCCCCCCTCCGCCCTGAGTCTGGAAGGTGGTGACATCACTGAGAAGAGGAGGCCGGCACTGAACACTGGAGAAGGCAGCGGTACATGAGTATATTATCACACTCACACTACGTCACATAGACATACACACATTTAATAAATACAAGATTTAATGGGAGGCTTCTTTAACAATGGTAAGGGTTTTACCAGAAAACATCAGATTTACCTCTTCATACTGTCCACCCACTCTCCCACTTCAACATATACAAGCGTGTGACGCCCTGGCCTATCAGGTCGTCACAGGGTATTGTGCAATCTGCTCTTCTGTGCAATATCCACCTCCTCCTTGGTTACGGGTCCCTAACCAATGGTGTTGCCAAAACCAGCTAATCAAAATCCTAGGAACACTCTGCACCACACCCACTAGACACACCAGTGGACGGCCTGAGTGGAATAGGGTCGCCCACTTGGGGGGTTGGTTAAGGGGAGGTCAGGAGTGTCAGGTGTAGGCCAGTGTAGTGTTGGAGGTGAAGGAGAGAGGTCAGGAGCTGGGCTCCTTGGAAGTACTAGGTAGCAGACATTAGTCTGGGCCTAGTAGGAGCTGGACCAGTTGCAGGGGATCGTGACAAGGGGCACGATATTGTCATGGAATACAGCCGGCGGCCGTGTACCATCACCGGGCTGGGACCAGGGCACAACTGGGTACGTGGACCCTAGGTCAGGGAGTAGCTTCAGGCAACCTGACAATTCACCCGACGAGAATGCAGCCTTCAAGATCCGCTCTCCACCCGCTCTAAAATCGGGGTACTAGCGCAACAAGGGGGATAGGACTGTCCACTAAAACGGTCCAGGAAATCCCAAGAGTGAACCCTGAGAGCAAGCTCTCTCAGCCACACTGGGGAGCTGATCCTGACTAGTTTCAAGCTATAGGGGCCAACTAAGAAGAGAACAAGGTGCCAATGGAAAGGTCACAGATCATCAGGCAACACCAGCAGAAACGGGACCCAAACGTGCTCCCCCTCAGCGGCAGCGGTGTCCAGAACTTTTGTTTACTAAGTTGTCGGTGTCAGCATTATTGGACAGAGTGAGTACGCAAGTGACCCTTACCTCCCCAACGGCACATCCCTGTCACCATCACCAAGTCCCGGGGCATTCCCCCCTACCCATGGAGGGGTTAAATACCTGGCTGCCCACTCCATTGCCACCGGGTACTCCCCAGCTGCAACGGTGGTACTCCACCTTACCACACACCACGGGTGGTGTCACGAACTGTAAATACACCATCCCCTGTAAATATCCCCTTAATTCGAGTGGCCGCACGACCCCCGGGTCCGGACGCTCATCGAGTCACCGTGGATTCAGATCCAAGCAGCACGGCTGCTGGCGTGGGAGCAGCACAAATACAACTCAATAAATTAGAATATCATAAAAAAGTTAATTTATTTCAGTAAATTAATACAAAAATAGAAACATATATGTGAAGCCCCGCAGGTGTTGTGTCGGTGCATTACCTTCAGGGACTCCACGTGGATGGAACAGTCTGGTCACAGGTAGGGAACCTTCTTTTAGGATTTTCATGATGCCACTCTCGGTATTGCAGTCAGGGTGACCGCCACTGCAGATTAAGGGGTGCCTGGGGCTGATGGTGGGTGCAGTCAGTTGTAGTGGCCTCCCGAGAGTGAGGTAAGCCCCAGGGCTCTGTGTAAGTGTGTGGCACCACAAGTCACAGAATGGCTCACACGCACAAGCAGAATGTCTTTCAGGGGTTTTACTCACATTAGGTGGCAGGGTGAGTAACCCGGGCCTAGCTGGGATGAACCAGGCTGGAACCAGGAATCCTTCTGGCTGGCTGATGAGGGTGACTACCAACTCGCCTTCCTTAGCCCTTTGTGTTTTTGTGGTGACCCCGACTTGAAGTCCCTACGGGGGTCACCCAGGGAAGTTGCTGCTGCCTGTTCTCCCCTCATTTCGGCCCGTTTGCTTGTAGCCTGGACCAGGTCACTCCAGCTGCTTGCCTCCTGTGAACTATGGGCCCTCTCTTTGCTTCGTGGCTGCGGAAGCTGCGAACTCTGTGGTGTTGTCTGGGAGGTTTGAAGTGCCCCCTCAGGCAGGTTTGGCAAAAGAAAGGTGAATCTATCTTTGCACTGGGACCTGTTACCCTTGCAGACCTGGTACCTCCCTGGCAGTCCCCTTACTCTGCCTCCCCTTTGCTCTCTCTAGCCTTGGGTGGATTTCGGGTGGCACTACCAGGTGACCGGTCTCCCCCGTCGGTAGTCACTGCGCGGACGCTGTTCAAGTGCTCCAACTCCAGGGTCTGCTGCCTGCGACTGCTCTCCCTGGGCTGCACATTCTAAACTGGCTCACTAGTGAGTTCTGCACGTCTGCTCCCTCTGAGCTCCACTTCCAGACTCCTCTGTCCTCTTTACTTCCTCTTTCCACTGTGCCTGCCTTTGCCACCTAGCAACCAGGCTCTCTACCACACCCCTTGAGTGGACATGGAGGCTACGCCCCCTCCTGGAATTTCTCAGGAGTCCCTTCAAAGGTCAATGTGTGAGACCTGATTACTAGTCAGCCTTCTGGATTACATATATTGTACTGCCCCCAGCATGGGTGCAGTACTCAGTGGTGCCTGACGAGGTCAGGGGCGCCATATTCCCCCTTAGTTATCACCAGCTTGTCCTCGGGCTGCAAGACAACATTTTAAAATGCATAAAGCAGTAAAACATTTAAAACATTTTAAAACCACCAGGTACCATACATCACCACCCTCCACCCACAAGTCCGTTAACCCACCCAAAACCCTCTCAGGAGGCAGGTCACTGGTCCTTTTAGCAACCAGGTCTGGGCCATCCGCTTCCCCAGACCTTTCCTTTCCTTCCTTCCTGGGTGTGTCGCGGGTGGGGAGGAGGGTGTCAGCACACCGCGCTCACCCCTTCTGCTCGGGTCCGGCAGTTGCTCCTGGTGGCTCGAGCTGCGGGCCGGATCCCGGGGTGTCTCGAGCGACACTCCTCGCCCGTGAGTGAAAAGGGGGTGTTTGTTGGGATTATAGTTCGTGACGCCACCCACGGTTGTGGTGATGGCACCACCGCTGCTCAGTGTGGGGGTCCCGGGGATGGTGATAGGAGCAGCCAGGTGTTGTGTTGCCCCTCCGTGGGTAGGGGTTGGTGATCCCGGGGCCCGGTGAGGAGATGTAAAGTGTAGGGCCTGGAGGGCGCAGGGACGCGGGGGCAGCGCTGTGCCTTGCGGCACTATGGTACTCACTCAGCCTGACACGGACACAGTTTGTACGGTAAACCAACGGCTGGTAGGACGGTCCCACAGACGGTTGCACCTGCACTCCCGGTAGGTGACGGTGACGTCTCTCTTCCTTGCACCTGTTTGACTGATGGTAGCGGTGGATTCCCTCCGGTTACCCGCTCCCCGACTGCAATCTGGGCCGGAGGAGCTCTACACTTTGCCCGCAGGCGCTGGCCCTGGGGAAACTGGTGCCTTGGCGGTGGCGGTGTCTCCCCGGTAATGGTCGGGCTGTTGCCGTCAATCGGGACTTTGTTGCTGGGGGATCTGCGTCCCCTTCGCTGACGGATTCGGCAAATTGGGCGACTCCTAGCCTTGCCGGGGTCCGAGAGGCCCCTGCCCTGGTGCTGACTGTCCTTCGGAACACTGCTCCAGACCACCGGGCACACAGCCAACGGGGTCCTTCCAGGAACTTCCGAACTGTCCCACTCCGGACAGTCACCGCCGTCGCTGACCTTGCTGTTCTAGCCCTACACACAGCTGGGCTCTCAGGCTTCTCCTTCTCTCTGCTCTGTCACCACTTCTTGCTTTCCTCCTTTTCCACTTTCCTTTCCTTCACTTTCACTTCTTGTTTGTTTAAGCTCGTCCCTGAGCTGACTGCACTCTTGCCCTACCCGGGCTACTCTGCTGTTCACTCCTTCATGTCTCTGACTCGACTGCCTGGTAACTTCCTGCCTCCAGAGTTGTGAGCTCCTTGGTGGGCGGAGCCAACCGCCTGGCCCACCCCCTGGTGTGCATCACAGACTCCTGGAGGGAGGCAACAAGGATTTCTGGTTAGCAGGTGTGCCTACCTGGAGTGTGGGGTGTAGTGGTGTTGTTATCTGTGTCCCCTGGCTTGCCCAGGGCGACACATTCCCCCTTAGCAAAATGCAGACCGTCCGCGGGCTGCCGTCCTACACCGGTTTTATTTTTCTGTAAAAAGGGGATAACAGGGTTAAACATAACATAAGCATTTTCAATCAACTCTTCCCAAAACGGGAGGCACATTTTACTTTTAACGTTTCAACGGTGTACGGTCACGGTTTCCGCTCTCTCCCACCCAAGCAACCTGGCCCTGATGCTGCCCCTAAAACCCAGGCAGCACCCCTTGACCCACAGTCCAGCACAAGTCACCCGAGCGGGATCTGTCCTTCCCTCCAGAGGGTAGCCACCGGTCCCTTTGGTGGCTGGGCCCTGGCCTGCTCCGCTCAGGGCCCTCCCTCCAACCTGCCTCTCCGGAGGCGGCCTTGCGGAAACGGTAACGGTACCCAACATATTTACAAGCCACTAACGTTTGTGGTTGCCCTGCAGAGTTCACGGGCTTGTCCATGGATAGTTCCCATGCATTTTTTTTTTTAACTTTAAACGGTCCCCACGGGGACAACGGTGCCGGCTCCTGCCGGTTGCAAATCACTGCAGCAAATCAGGTAACAAACTCGGGTAATCATCTTTCATCATTGCAGAACTTTCAAACATCAAACAACACTCTTTTACATTCGCGGACCCTTTTCATTCATAGAACGGTCTCCCTGTACCTAAGTGGGGGTCTACCTAGGTTGGAACGGGTGGACCTTCGTGGCCCGGTGCCAGTGGTACTAGACAGTGGGGTAGAGGGAACAATCGGTTCCTCCTCCCTGCTACAGTGTGGGGCAGGCGGAGGTGCAGGGGAGCTGGGTACAGGTTCATCCCTGGGCACTGGCACTAGTTCTGGCTCACGGTTGACCGCTTCCACTACTTCTTCATCCACGGGTTGTGGGAACAGTATCACTGGAAGTATCACCGCGCCGTTCTGTGTAGGCCAGTTTGCTGGGAAGTCACCCATTACAGTGTGGATTACCTCTGCTACCTTTTCCACTGGTGGGGGAACCGGTACTTCGGCCTCTGCCTTCAGCGCTGGGGGGCATTTCTTTAGATGGTCCCGAGAAACTGTGGCCAGGGTGTCCCCTTGGTCACGACTGATCAGGTAGGTCTTCCCATTGTCCCACTCGGTGGGTTGTACGACGTAAGGGACTTGCTCCCACTGGTCATCCAGTTTGTGGGCTTTTCTCTTCCGTTTCAGCACCACATCTCCTGGCTGGAAAGGACCTGCAGGCGCCTTCTGGTTGAACCGGTGCTCTTGCTGTTCTCGACTTCGACTGAGGTTTTTCTCTACATACTCCTGGATTTGCCGGTACTGGGCCCTCCTCCGACTCTCCCACTCTGCCGTTGAAGGGAGTGCTTCCGGAGCTTCCAACCCCATCTCCAGATCCACCGGCAGGCGGCCAGGCCGAGCCCTCATCAGATACGCTGGGGTGCACTTCGTCGAGCTGGTTGGGATATTATTGTACATGTCGACCAAGTCGGGTAACTTTTCCGGCCACATGTTCCGTTCTTCCAGCGGTAGCGTCTTGAGGAGCCCCAGGACCAAGTGATTCATTTTCTCGCACATGCCGTTGGTTTGGGCGTGGTACGGAGTGGTCCGGATCTTCTTGCAGCCGTACAACTGGCAGAATTCGTGAAACACCTCTGCTTCAAAAGCCGGGCCTTGGTCAGTCAGCACCTTCTCGGGGTACCCATGAGGTCGGCAGAAATAAGCCTGGAACGCACGAGCAGCAGTTCGACCAGTCAGGTCCTTGACGGGGACTACCACCATAAATCTTGAGTAGTGGTCTACCATGGTCAATGCGTAGGTGTACCCACTTCGGCTAGGGGTGAGCTTAACATGGTCTAGGGCGACCAGTTCCAGCGGCTGATGGGTGACGATGGGATGTAACGGTGCCCTCTGGCTTGTCTCGTCCTTTCTCCTCAGCGTACAAGGACCGCACTCTCGGCACCAGGCTTCCACCGATTCACGCATCCCACTCCAATAGAACCGCTCCCTCAACAGCATCTCCAGCTTCTTCCACCCGAAGTGGCCAGCACCATCATGGTATGCCCGCAGTACAGTAGCGACATCAGCCTGAGGAACGATTAACTGGCATATTTTCTCATGGGTCTTCGGGTTGATCAGCTCACGGTACAGCCTCCCTTGGTGTAGGTAAAGCCGTTTCCGTTCTTTCCACAAGCGTTGGGCTTCGGCTGGAGCGCTGGGGTCCATTCCCATGGCGCCTTGTTCCACCAGAGTCTTGACAAGGCGGACAGCCGGCGCTTGGTCCTGGGCGTCCTGCCACTCTTGACTGGGCCGCGGGTCCAGATCCACCCTTTGCTGACATACCTGTACCCTCTCAGTACGCGTCTGGTGAAACGCAGGCAACTCAATCTCCTCGAGGTCGTCGTCCTCACACCCCTCTTCTGACAAATGGGGCATCCGGGAGAGTGCATCTGCATTGATGTTGACACGACCAGCTCGGTACTTTATGGTGAAATTATAGTTGGCTAACCGGGCTACCCACCGCTGCTCCAGCGCGCCCAACTTGGCCGTGTTCAGGTGAGTTAACGGATTGTTGTCCGTAAACGCGGTGAATTTTGCTGCCGCCAGGTAGTGGCGGAACCGCTCTGTGATAGCCCACACCAACGCCAATAGTTCGAGCTTGAAGGAGCTATAGTTCTCAGGGTTTCTTTCGGTCGGCCGGAGTTTTCGGCTGGCGTAGGCAATCACCTTTTCCTTTCCATCCTGGACCTGGGACAAGACCGCTCCTAGCCCCACGTTACTGGCGTCCGTGTGGAGAATGAACGGGCGCCCATAGTCAGGGTACGCCAAGACCTCTTCTCCGGTCAAGGCCGCCTTCAACTGGCCAAAGGACTCCTCATGCTGGTCCTCCCACAACAGTGGGGCTCCAATGGGTCTACCACCTTTGGTCTGTCCCACGAGGAGATCTTGCATGGGGGCAGCCATCTTCGTGTACCCCTTTATAAAACGCCTATAGTACCCTACCAGACCCAGGAACTGCCGTACTTCCCTCACTGTGGTTGGTCTCGGCCAGCTCTGGATGGCAGTGATCTTCTCAGGGTCGGGGGCAACACCATCCGCACTCACCACATGTCCTAGATACTGCACCCTGGGTTTCAGCAGATGGCACTTCGAGGGCTTCAACTTCATCCCGAACTTGGCAAGGGACGCGAACACCTCGGCCAGGTGCTCCAGATGGGCTTCATACGTCTGGGAATAAACAATCACATCATCCAAATACAGCAGGACGGTCTCGAAGTTTAAATGTCCCAAACAGCACTCCATCAACCGTTGGAAGGTCCCGGGGGCATTGCACAGCCCAAACGGCATGCTATTGAATTCGCAGAGCCCCATCGGGGTGGTGAAGGCGGTCTTCTCCCGGTCCTCGGGGGCCACAGCCACTTGCCAGTATCCGCTGGTGAGGTCAAGGGTCGAGAAGTAGTTTGCAGTTCTCAGTGCAGCCAAAGATTCTTCGATACGAGGCAAGGGATAGGCATCTTTATGGGTTATCTGGTTGATCTTCCGGTAGTCCACACACATCCGCATGGTACCATCTTTCTTCTTGACCAGTACCAACGGAGCGGCCCAGGGACTACAACTGTCCCGAATAACCCCTGCCTCCTTCATATTCTTCAACATATCTTTGGCACACTGGTAATGTGCAGGGGGAATAGGTCTATACCTCTCTTTGATAGGGGGATGTTCGCCCGTGGGAATGTGGTGTTTGACCCCCTTGATCTGCCCAAAGTCTAGGGGGTGCTTACTGAAAACGTGTTCGTACTCCTGCACTACCCTGTGTACCCCTGCCCTGTGATGTGTAGGGGTATCATCAGTGCCCACATGTAGCTGTTGGTGCCACTCCTTGGTGTCCCCCTGGGGTGGGGAAGTGCTGGTGGTAGGTGGGAGTGTGGATGGACGGGCTTCCTGGATAGTGTGAGGGTCTAGGGTGAGCAGTTTGGCAATGGTGGCATACCGGGGGAGCCTGACTTCTTCCTCCCCACAGTTCAACACTCTCACAGGCACTCTCCCTTTCTTCACATCTACCACCCCTCGGGCGGCCACTACAGTGGGCCAGTGCTCGGAAGGCATGGGTTCCATCATCGCAGGGTAGTCACGCCCCTGAGGCCCTACTGCTGCCCTACACCAGATCATCATCTCACTCCTAGGGGGCACAGTCAATGGAGCAGCATCCATCACTCGCACTCCACCAATCTCCCCTCCGGTTGAGCTTACATGCTGGCGGTACATCAGGGCGCGGATCTCACGCTGCACAGCCCTCTGCCGGCTCCCCGCCGCCGTGGCGGCTAGCCGTTGCAAAAGGTTCAACACATCAGCCATGCAGTGTTCCATCACATTGGTTCCCAGCACTATTTTCGGGTTATGATCACTGGGTTCATTCATGATCACAATCATGCCCTGATGTTGCAGTTCAGCTTGCCCCACTGTCATAGCCACTTCTTTATACCCCACCTGGGTCAATGGAAGTCCATTAGCGGCAATCAAATTTATACTAGGGTCTGGAGGCGCCAGCTCGTCTGTGGCCCAATACTGCTGGTACAAGGTATACGGTATGGTAGTTACCTGTGATCCAGTGTCCAGGAGAGCCATCACGGGTATGCCGTCCACAGCCACAGGGATGATAGGGCGGGCCCCGACATATCGGTCTCGCCAGTCCGGGGGGCCACGGTGTTCTACTCCTGAGGATTGGCCCGGGGCCCCAGGGGTTGCTCGTTTAACGGGCACTGTCGGTAGACATGGCCCGGCTTACGGCACTTGTAGCAGATTGGAGGTCTGCTCCGCGGGTTGTTAGCGCTTCTCCGCTGCATCCAGGGAACATCTTCGGGACTGTCAGCAAGCTGTATCTGCGCTTGGGGCTGAGATCTGGTCAGGGGTTGTAGTGCAGCAAGGATTTTGGCAAGGTCTCCGTCCAGGCGACGGACCTGGGCTGCCAGTTCTTCCACTGTGCTGCTTGAGGCTGCAGGTAGTAAGGAGGTTGGTTTGGCTGGAGCCGCCACAACGGGAGCTGTCTCGACGGGCCACGGGACGGGTTCCAGAATTTCAGCAGCTGGGGGCTGTAGCGCTTTGATAGCCCGCTCCTTTAACACAGCAAAGTCCACATCAGGGTGTTCCAGGGCCCACAGCCGGAGTTGTTTACGATCCTCAGGGGACCTCATCCCCTGCGCAAATTGCTCCACCAACATCTTGTTGCTATCCGCCTCATTAATAGAGTTCACCCGCTTCAGCGTGCGGAGGGCGGTCTGCAGACGTAGAGCATAGTCCCGAATGCTATCCCCAGCTCGTTGCCGGCACTGGTAAAACTGCATCCTCAGCTCAGCTTCTGTCCGGGTCTCGAAGGCAGTCTGTAGCTTCTCGAAGATGGTGGCTACAGAGAGCCGGTCCCCCTCGGCCCAGGTCTCCGCTTCCTGCTCCGCCGCACCGGTTAACTGGCCTAGCACTATCGCTGCACGTTGCTTATCAGTCAGGGGGTACAGCTCTAGCAACGGGTTAAGCTTTTTCCGGAAGGCCTGTAGGGCATCCGGTTTCCCGTCATACTGCGGTAGCCAGGCAGCTCCGGGCGCATAGGGCAAGGAAAACGGCATGACCTGAGCAAGCGCGGGGGCCGCGGCACCTCCCGCCAGTACGGCCGGGACCTGGGCAGGCCCATTCCCATCCGCGGGTGCCGCTGCGACTGCGACCACCGCTCCTCCAGCGGCTCCGTCGGGTGCAGACATCTTGTTTTCGTCCCCCTTAGCTCTTTCCGGCCCCTCCTCTCTCGGGGCGGGGTTTTGGCCTTCGCGCCTCTACTGCTCGAGAAGACGCTCGAGCGGGAACTTTTCGCGCCAAAGATGGCGACTTCTGAAATTTTTCTGCCGGATACCTCCGGCGGTAACAAGGCGCACCTCTACCAGATGGCAGAGCGGTAAGATCCTGTTCGTGACGCCAAGTTGTCGCGGGCGGGGAGGAGGGTGTCAGCACACCGCGCTCACCCCTTCTGCTCGGGTCCGGCAGTTGCTCCTGGTGGCTCGAGCTGCGGGCCGGATCCCGGGGTGTCTCGAGCGACACTCCTCGCCCGTGAGTGAAAAGGGGGTGTTTGTTGGGATTATAGTTCGTGACGCCACCCACGGTTGTGGTGATGGCACCACCGCTGCTCAGTGTGGGGGTCCCGGGGATGGTGATAGGAGCAGCCAGGTGTTGTGTTGCCCCTCCGTGGGTAGGGGTTGGTGATCCCGGGGCCCGGTGAGGAGATGTAAAGTGTAAGGCCTGGAGGGCGCAGGGACGCGGGGGCAGCGCTGTGCCTTGCGGCACTATGGTACTCACTCAGCCTGACACGGACACAGTTTGTACGGTAAACCAACGGCTGGTAGGACGGTCCCACAGACGGTTGCACCTGCACTCCCGGTAGGTGACGGTGACGTCTCTCTTCCTTGCACCTGTTTGACTGATGGTAGCGGTGGATTCCCTCTGGTTACCCGCTCCCCGACTGCAATCTGGGCCGGAGGAGCTCTACACTTTGCCCGCAGGCGCTGGCCCTGGGGAAACTGGTGCCTTGGCGGTGGCGGTGTCTCCCCGGTAATGGTCGGGCTGTTGCCGTCATTCGGGACTTTGTTGCTGGGGGATCTGCGTCCCCTTCGCTGACGGATTCGGCAAATTGGGCGACTCCTAGCCTTGCCGGGGTCCGAGAGGCCCCTGCCCTGGTGCTGACTGTCCTTCGGAACACTGCTCCAGACCACCGGGCACACAGCCAACGGGGTCCTTCCAGGAACTTCCGAACTGTCCCACTCCGGACAGTCACCGCCGTCGCTGACCTTGCTGTTCTAGCCCTACACACAGCTGGGCTCTCAGGCTTCTCCTTCTCTCTGCTCTGTCACCACTTCTTGCTTTCCTCCTTTTCCACTTTCCTTTCCTTCACTTTCACTTCTTGTTTGTTTAAGCTCGTCCCTGAGCTGACTGCACTCTTGCCCTACCCGGGCTACTCTGCTGTTCACTCCTTCATGTCTCTGACTCGACTGCCTGGTAACTTCCTGCCTCCAGAGTTGTGAGCTCCTTGGTGGGCGGAGCCAACCGCCTGGCCCACCCCCTGGTGTGCATCACAGACTCCTGGAGGGAGGCAACAAGGATTTCTGGTTAGCAGGTGTGCCTACCTGGAGTGTGGGGTGTAGTGGTGGTGTTATCTGTGTCCCCTGGCTTGCCCAGGGCGACACAGGTGCAGTACTCAGTGGTGCCTGACCAGGTCAGGGGCGCCACATATATATTATACGTATAGTCATTATACACAGTGATCTATTTCAAGTGTTTATTTCTGTTAATGTTGATGATTATGGCTTCCAGCCAATGAAAAAAACAAAAATCATTATCTCAAAAAATTTGAATATTATATAAGACCAACTGAAAAATTATTTTAAATTCAGAAATGTTGGCCTACTGAAAAGTCTGTACAGTAAATACACTCTCTACTTGGTCGGAGCTCCTTTTACATGAATTACTGCATCAATGTGGCGTGGCATGGAGGTGATCAGCCTGTGGCACTGCTGAGGTGTTATGGAAGCCCAGATTGCTTTGATAGCAGCCTTTATCTAATCTGCATTGTTGGGTGTGGTGTCTTTTATCTTCCTCTTGACAATACCCCTTAGCTTCTCTATGGGTTTAGGTTAGGCAAGTTTGCTGGCCAAGTAAGCACAACGATACAGTGATGCAGTGTGGTTATTAAACCAGGTATTGGTACCTTTGGCAGTGTGGACAGGTGCCAAGTCCTGCTGGAAAATGAAATTTTCCTCTCCAAAAACCTTGTGGGAAGAGGGAAGCATGAAGTGCTCTAAAATTTCCTGGTAGATGGCTGCGCTGACATTGATCTTGATAAAACACAGTGGACCTACACCAGCAGATGACATGGCTCCCCAAACCATTACTGATTGTGGATATTTCACACTAGACCTCAAGCAGCTTGGACTGTGGCCTCTCCACTTTTCCTCCAGACTCTGGGACTTTGATTTCCAAATGAAATACAAAATTTACTTTCATCTGAAAACATCTTGCACCACTGAGCAGCAGTCCAGTTCTTTTTCTCCTTGGCCCAGGTAAGATGCTTCTGGCACTGTCTATTGTTCACGAGTGGCTTGATACAAGGAATGCGACACTTGTAGCCCATGTCCTGGATATGTCTGTGTGTGGTGGCTCTTGAAGCACTGACTCCAGCAGTAGTCCACTCCTTGAGAATTTCCCCCAAATCTTTGAATAGACTTTTCTTAACAATCCTATCAAGGCTGCGGTTATGCCGGTTGCTTGTGCACCTCTTTCTACCACACATTTTCCTTCCACTCAACTTCCCGTTAATATGCTTGGATACAGCATTCTGTGAACAGCTAGCTTCTTTAGTAATGACCTTTGTGGCTTAACCTCCTTGTGGAGTGTGTCAGTGACTGCCTTCTGGACATCTGTCAAGTCAGCAGTCTTCCCCATGATTGTGTAGTCTACTAAATCAGACTAAGGGGTACTTTGCACGTTGCGACATCGCTACTGTGGTCTCGTCGGGGTCAAATCGAAAGTGACGCACATCCGGCACCGGTAATGACGTCTCAACGTGTAAAGCCTAGAAGCACCGATTAATGATCGCAAAAGCGTCGAAAATTGGTGATCTGTGTAGTGTTGGTCATTTCCATAATTTCGCTGCAGCGACAGGTACGATGTTGTTCCTCGTTCCTGTGGCAGCACACATCGCTGTGTATGAAGCCGCAGGAGCGAGGAACATCTCCTTACCTGCGTCCTGCCTGCAATGAGGAAGGAAGGGGGTGGGCGGGATGTTTACGTCCTGCTCATCTCCGCCCCTCACTTCTATTGGCCGCCTGCCGTGTGATGTCGCTGTGATGCCGCACGACCCGCCCCCTTAGGAAGGAGGCGGGTCACCGGCCACAGCGACGTCGCAGGGCAGGTAAGTGCGTGTGAAGCTGCCGTAGCGATAATGTTTGCTACGGCAGCTATCACAAGATATCGCATCTGCGACGGGGGCGGGGACTATCGCGCTCGGCATCGCTACAATTGGCTAGCGATGTCGCAGCGTGCAAAGTACCCCTAAGGGACCATTTGAAATGCTTAGGAAGCTTTTCCAGGTGTTTTGTGGTAATTATTCTAATTTTCTGAGATAATGACTTTTGGGTTTTCATTGGCTGTAAGTCATAATCATCAACATTAACAGAAATAGACACTTATAGATCATTCTGTTTGTAATGATTCTATATAATATGTGTTTCCTTTTTGTATTGAATTACTGAAATAAATTAACATTTTGATGATATTCTAATTTATTGAGATGCCCTACTTCTCCATACTGTCCCCCATGCTCCCACTTCTCCATACAATCCCCCTACACCCCCATATATCCATACTGCCCCCCTATGCTCCTATTTATCCATACAATCCCCCCTATGCTTCACCATATCCATACTGCTCCCTATGCCCCCACTTATCCATACTGTTCCCCCTATACTCCAAATCAGCCATACTGTCACTCCCTACACTCCCAGTTATCCATACTGTCCCGCCTACGCCATGCACCGCGCAATGACAGCAGCTCCAACAGCAGTGACGTTCAGCTGCCGCTGGGCTATCAGTGGCTGCTTGCTAACGCTCATGGTTTTTGATAGCCCAGAGGTCTTTAAATGTCACTGCTATATGCTGTTTGCTGACGTCAGCATGCAGCGCATAACAGTGACGTTTGATAGCCCATAGACCCATTCTAATTAACACAATTACCGGTGGCATGCCCCCTTTATATCCAGCATGGGGGCCCACAGAGGACCCGGGAGATGTCCCGCCAGGCCAGTCAGATCCTGATTGTGAGGGGCCCTCCCCCCACTCTAGGCCCCGATGCAGCTGCATCGGCTATATGTCCACCACTGTTGTGCATGTCATTTTTCAAATCTCTTTCCACATTTGTAAGGAGTAGGACTCCTAGACTTGTAAAGTGTATGCACTACGTGCAAGGGCTTTCAAAAATTAGAATGAGGCACTTCAATACACCCTGGAACAAATGTAGAGAAGGGCCTCAGAAGGCAATACATTTTAGAAGAAGTAGAACTTCTGTGACCAACAATAAGGAGTCCCAGATTCAAGACCACTCAGGGTACAACTAGCACAACATGCATCTTCAGGCTTTTGACTGCGATTTGGCTCAGATAAGGTGGGCATCAGTTCCACCTGTGCCAGGTCAGGGCATCAAGCAGCCCTGAGACTTCAAATAGATTGAAGCAGTGGTTTCCAAACTATATTCTTTTTTTATCTCTTTGGAGACCTTTGCAAAGGAAAATACATAAACCATGTGGGGAAACTACAACCCATCTCAGGGAAAGAACACCACAAGTTCTTTGTCTATTTATTCACAGAAGAGGTGCATTAGGGCCTTTCACCCATTGTATAAATGCATCTGTATTTTAAATTTGTTTTTACATAGAGTTGAGGCAAATCTGAGGCTTCCAGGCCGCAGTTAATGCTCCCTCCCTGCCTAAGTTGATTCTGGACCGTGGGATATAAAGTGCTGCAGCGGGAGTAATAACTAAAAGGGTGAATCCGCCTGTCAACTGAAAATGCTGGCAGGCTTAAGCCTGATTTACACGGGATGACTGATTTCACAATCGATCGTACCCGCCTCCGGTGTTTGTGCGTCACGGGCAAATCGCTGCCTGTGTCGCACAAAGTCGTGAAACCCCCATCACACGTACTTACCTGCTGAGCGACCTCGCTGTGGGTGGCGAACGTCCACTTCCTGAATGGGGAGGGACGTTCGGCGTCACAGCGACGTCACACAGCCGCCGGCCAATAGAAGCGGAGGGGCGGAGATGAGTGGGATGTAAACATTCCGCCTACCTCCTTCCTTCCGCATAGCCGGCAGGAGCAGTGGGACGCAGGTAAGCAGAATTCATCGCTCCCGTGGTGTCACACAGAGCGACGTCGTGTGCTGCCACGGGAACGATGAACAACCGGCACAAGTAAAAATAAACGATATTATGAAACTGAGCGATGAGTACACGACTCACGATTTGTGAGCGATACTGCGTCGCTCAGAGGTTTCACACGAGACGACGTCGTGTATGATGCCGGATGTGCGTCACCAAAACCGTGACCCCGATGATGCATCGCACAATCCGTCATCTCGTGTAAAGCACCCTTTACTGTTTTCAAAATGAACAAGGCCTGGCTTGTCATCCACTGGAGTTGAGAAGTCTGGGCCAACAGTGGAACATTAAAGACAAATCAAATGTTCCTTCTTCTCTGGTGTATTCCCATGCACCCCTTCCCATCCCAAAAAGGACAGATGTATCATGGTTTATTACTTTTCTTTTCCTCCTTCTCCTACTCCATAGCAACAGTATTATTGTAGCACCCCTGAATACATCAGGGTGCTACAGGGAACTGCATCCTTACCCAGGGTGCAGAGCCTACTCCCCTCCCCATGGTTCAAGGTACCTAGGAAACCGGTGTCACTCCCATAGGTAACCACAAAACACAATCACCTCACAACAGTCCCTGCCAGATACACCAGGGGGGTTGGACTAGCTGGAAAATGGGCCAGCCACTGGGGGACTGAGCAGACTGTTAGGGGGAGACACAGAGAGAGGAGTGGAGAAGTGAGCTCCAGAGAGTGAGGAGCTGGGAGAGGTAGCTCCTGGGGAGCTAAGTAACACTGATTGGGTTGCAAGTAGTGATTTGGGTCCAGAGGAGTCGAGGACCGGTTGCAGGGACGTTGGACAGGGGTGTGACGAACGTAGTCTTAGAGGGACTGTCGGCACCAGAAGGACCCAACAGAACTGACCGGTACCGAGCACGACAGAGTACAGGACCCTAGGTCAGGAGCTGATTCAACGTCCTGACAATTCACCTGAAAGGGAGAGGATCTTCAATGACTTCCCTACACGCTCAGAGATTGAGGGCATCAGCACAATGAGGGGGACAGGGTTTTTCCAGACACAGCAACCCACTGAAGTCCCAAGTGCCAGCCCTTAAGAGCACGGCTACACTACACATAGTGAGCAGGGGCCCCAACAGCTTCAAGCCACAGGACCATCTATGAACAACAAATTGTGCACGGAGGCAGGCTCAGAATCACTAAGTGACACCGGTGGGACCGGGTACTTAGACGGGATCCCTGCAGTGGCAGCGGTACTCAGAGACTTTGGTTTACCTAGAGTGTGTGTGTCTCCTTTCTCCACCTCATCCAGCACCATGACTACCCGCAGTGAGTACTCTGGTCCCTGCACCCTGTCCTCCCAAATCTACCAACTCCCAGAGCCCGAGGCCTTCCCTACCTGCAGAGGGACTGACACCTTGCTGCTTCACACCATCTGCCCCGGTACTCCCTCCAGCAGTGGCGGTACTCCCATTACCGCAACCCGCAGGGGGCATCACGAACTTTTCCCCTGTAAATAACCCATTTTTTGGATCAAAGTGTCCGCCAAGCCGGGTCCGGACCCCCTCGAGCTATGATCCTGGATCCGAGCAGCCCGACTAACACCGTGGTGGCACATTATCATGTGTCCCATGCTCCAAATTTTTACAGGGTCATCTGGTGGCCATTACTCATAATGTTACTCACCACAGACTTGAGCCAAAGCAGTCTTGCAGGCCGCATTCACAGCTCCCACCATGCTTTAAGTTGATTCTGTCAGTTTTAGTGCCACCAGGGCCATAATAACTGAAAATGTTGACAGGTTGATGGTTCTCAAGAGGATGACATTAGCAGATGACAGAACAGGAGAAAATGCACCATGCAATTTGTTGTGCAATTTCTCATGAGTACAGAGATACCCCATATGTAGGGGGAAAACAACTGTTTGGGTGAATGGCAGGGCTCAGAAGGGAAGGAGCGCCATTCGACTTTTGAAACATAAAATTGTTTGGAATCAATAAGGAACACCATGTCGTGTTTGCAGAGCCCATGATGTGCCTAACAGTGAACCCCCTCCCACAAGTGACCCCTTTATAGAAACTAGGCTCGTCAAGTACCTTATCTAGATGTGTGTGGTGAGCACCTTGCTTCACAGAATTTTATAACATTGAGCAGTAAAAATAAAAAAAAATCACATTTTTCCCACAAAAATGTAGTTTAGTTCCACTTTTGCATTTTCAGAATGGTAACAGGAAAAAATGCATCATACAATTTGTTCTGCAATTTTTCCTGAGTATGCCAATATCCCAGATGTGGTAGAAACCTACTGTTTGGGTGCACTACAGGGCTTGAAAGAGAAGGCGCACAAACTGACTTTTGGAACGCAAAATTGTCTGAAATAGTGAGCAGATGACCTACTGTGTTTCTAGAGACCCTGATGTGCCTAAACATTGGAAACTCCCCAGAAGTTAACCCATTTTGAAAACTAGACCCCTTATGGAACTTATACAGATGTGTAGTTATCACCTTGAACCCCAAGGTGCTTCATAGAATTTAATACCATTGAAAATATATATATATTTTTTTGCCGTTTTCCAGTACACTATATGGTAAAACTTAAGGTTTCATTTAAAAGTACAACTCATCCCACAGAATACAAGCCCTCATATAGCAATATTACGACTCTCGGAAGAAGGAGAGCAAAAATAACCGACGAAAAATGGAAAATCGCCCAGGGATGAACGGGTTAAAAAAATATTTTGTCTACCTCCCCTGCCTCTTCCACCTGCACCGCCACATTCACCTACCCTTTCTCCTTAATCTTCTTCTCCACTTGGACCCTCACCTCCTTATTCAAGGTTATTTTTTTATTATTCTATGTCATTTTAAAGGAGATCTGTGTGCTCTGCGTTGGAACTCTGAATACAGGCTCTGTGGCATCAAGTGTAAAATTTTGGCTCTGTGGAGGAACTCTGAAAACAGTCTCTGTGGGGGCACTCTTAAATTTTTTTATTTTATTACTTTACTTCCTATTTAACCAAGATTGCTATGGTGACAGAACCCCTTTACCACTTCCCACCATTTGTTACTCCCCTTCTTCCGAGAGCCACAACTTTTTTATTTTTCCTTTAATATTGCCACGAGGGCTTATTTTTTGCGGGACAATTTGTACTTTTGAATGATACCATTCATTTTAACATATAGTGTACTGAAAAACAGGAAAAAATTCCAAATGTGGAGAAATGGTGAAAAGTGAAATTCTACAATGTTTTTTTTTTTTCTTTTTATTATTCACCATGTTCACTATATGATTCCCCAGGCAAACATGTATATTGTATAACATGAACCTTATGGCTACACTATCCAAGCAGTTCCCCTGATTGATCAGGAGAAATGCTCATCACGTATGAGTGCCAGCGCTCTGTCGGCTTTCACAGGAAGTGAGTCATGGTAGCGTCAGGGGTCATCAGCTGACTCCACGTTACCATGGCATCCCCATGGTGCCCCATGATCGCGTCACAGGGTCAGTGATGGCGACGGGCAATGACTCTGGGGACCCTTTAAATCACATTGTCATTATTTGACAGCATGATACAAGGGGGTAACTGGCGGGGGTGGATCTCCAATCCACCCGTGCCTCTTAGATGCACGTCTGCTGAATACCGTGGGCTCTCCTCTGGAGCCCGTGGTGACCGGAGATAGGCAACCAAAGACGTACCAGTATGTCCTTGGTTGTTAAGTGGTTAAGTAAGCCTACAGCTGTCTGCTTTACCTGCGCTAGGTATGAAAAATAGGGGGGACCCCACTTCATTATTTCTTTTATTTCATTTATTCCCTATCCACATGTGTTTACAGAGCAATTGTCCTTCTCTTACTCCCATTTTGCTTCCTTTTGTAGCCCCCTAGCCTTTACTATGACCATTTTACAGCACATAATTTCGGGTCCCCGTTGCCTTCTATGTGGCTCGGGGTTCAGGGGTTTGGTTCAGTACTGAACCAAACTTTTAACTAGTTTGGCTGAACCTAGTGAACCCGAACATCCACGGATCCATTCATCCTTTAGTTTTGAATTATTTTTAAAATACACCATTTCAGAAGCACTATTGAAAACCTTTCTCCCTGCCTCTTCTGCTAATCCCTTTAATGAAATATCACATTTTCCATGAATTTCAACATTTGTATTTGCAGGCTCATCCACCTTGACTCTCCAGACATTGTAGCCCCCAAAAGAAGAAATGCCTCAACTTTTAACTTTGCATAATCCTTGTCATCCTGGTCACTGAGGACATAATAGGCCTGTTGTGACTGAACTGACAGGTAAACTGTCAGCACATCCGCCCACTTAGCAGCTGGAAGTCTCTATGGCTCAGCAACTCTGTCAACACAGTTAGGTCAGAACATCATCATCATATGTCTTCTTTTGGAAGGCACCTTGCTCCGGTTTTCTCACTTTTAGTTGAAGGCCCTTCATCCATCATTGCTGCTGCTTTCCAATAAGTCAAATTCCTTGGTAACGGACAGTCAGTGAAGAGAGAGACAAAGAGTTGAGGGGAGAAGAAGATTATTTGGGTAACAGGATTAGAAGGGTAAAAGATTGTAAAATGGGATGCCATAGAAAAGGATGTTGCTGTAGTCTAGGCGAGTGATAATGATGGTTTGCGGACACACGTTTGTTAAGTCTCTAAGCCCCCTTCACACACCCGCTCCCGACTAGTGCCAAACATATATGTCAGAGGTCGGAAAGTGGTTAAATAAGGTTTTTATTTGAAATTTTATTTTAAAATATTGATTCTTTTTCAATTTAACTAAAAATGTGTCTCATACTTCTTGTTCTGTGCAGAAAACGTATCCTTTTTAATTATCATTAACAACATAATTAAAATGAAAGACAATACCTCCAGATACAGTAATAACACAGGATCCACCATTTACATTCAGTGATGGTCGGAGCTCAACTCTTCCACTTCTTTTCACAATGATAAAAATCAGAACATGAGCAGAAAAAAATCCTATTCAAGTTAAGTGTTAGAGCCAATCCATTGCAGCTTGTGTCCATGTGACTGCTCAAAAGAACAAGAAGTATGGGGCCGATTCATCAAGACTGGCATAGCACACAATCGTGCTACACCAGTCTTGCAGGAGTATAAGGCACCAAATTCATTAAAAAGTGCACCCCACCAGGGCCGTATTTACCATTAGGCACCCGTGGTCCGGTGCCTGGGGCAGCACCTTCTTGCAGCAAACAAAAAAAAATTTTTTTTACACACCCTCTCCCCCTCCGTTAGACAGTCCATTAAATCCGCTGTGTTTTCGGAAGGGGGGGTGGGAGAGGCGCACCTTCATTTATCTTTATCTGTGCCTTTAAGACACAATACAGATAAACTCCGGGCGCCGGGCACAGGGAGCTGATTGACCTCGGAAGTGCTGGCGCCTGCACTTCCGGGGTCAGAGGCACACGCCAATCAGCTCTGTGCTGTGGCGTCCGCATCTGAAGCATTTTCAGATGCCGCGGAGGAGGTGAGATCACTCACCGGAGCTGAGAGAAGAAAGGCGACAGACACCGGAGGAGGAGGAAGAGGAGGAGGGCAGCAGGAGCAGGTAATTGCTCACAGAGCTGAAGATTCATAGGGAAGGTGCGGGTCTTCCTAATGAGGATTGTGGGGGAGGGGCAGGCAGAGGCTATAGTGGTGTGTGGGGGAGGGGCAGGCAAAGGCTATAATGTGCTGTGTGTGGGGGAGGGGCAGGCAGAGGCTATAATGTAATGTGTGTGGGGGAGGGGCAGGCAAAGGCTATAATGTGCTGTGTGGGGGAGGGGCAGGCAGAGGCTATAATGTGCTGTGTGTGGGGGTGGGGCAGGCAGAGACTAATGTGCTGTGTGTGTGGGGGAGGGGCAGGCAGAGACTAATGTGCTGTGTGTGGGGGAGGGGCAGGCAGAAGCTATAGTGATGTGTGTGGGGGAGGGGAAGGCAGAGGTTATAATGTGCTGTGTGTGGGGGAGAGGCAGGCAGAGGCTATAATGTGCTGTGTGTGGGGGAGGGGCAGGCAGAAGCTAGAATGTGATATGTGTGGGGGAGGGGCAGGCAAAGACTAATGTGCTGTGTTTGGGGGAGGGACAGACAGAGGCTATAGCGATGTGTGTGGGGGAGGGGCAGGCAGACGCTATAGTGATATGTGTAGGAGAGGGGCAGGCAGAGGCTAGAATGTGATGTGCATGGGGAGGAGCAGGCAGAGGCTATAATGTGCTGTGTGTGTGGGAGGGGCAGGCAGAGACTAATGTGCTGTGTGTGGGGGAGGGACAGGCAGAGGCTATAGTGATGTGTGTGGGGGAGGGGCAGGCAGACGCTATAGTGATATGTGTGGGAGAGGGGCAGGCAGAGGCTAGAATGTGCTGTGTGTGGGGGAGGGGCAGGCAGAGGCTATAGTGATGTGTGTGGGGGAGGCGCAGGCAGAGGCTATAATATGCTGTGTGTGGGGGAGGGGCAGGCAGAGGCTATAATGTGATGTGTGTGGGGGAGAGGGGCAGGCAGAGGCTATAATGTGATGTGTGTGGGAGAGGGGCAGGCAGAGGCTATAATGTGATGTGTGTGGGGGAGGGGCAGGTAGAGGTTATAGTCTGGGGATAAGGAGGCCTATTGCTGTAGATGGGGGGTTTAGGGAGCTTATTGCTGTGGAGGAGGAGTTAGGGGGGCTTACAGAATGTAAGGACTCAGTATGTTGGGGGTCTCAGTATGGAGAGGGGTAAACTTGGCACTCAAGATCAATGTAAATAGTGGTTTTTATTGTGAAGAACTTGTAGGACCAGCACAAGCACAGATGTTTTGTTCAAAAGACCTTCATCAGTGCGTGCAGAGGGTCCTCAGAAAGTATTGTAGCGTGGCGAGCGGCGTAGCTGGGTGTGACGTGGTGTCCACCGCTGTCTATGTGGCAATGATGTGCTTGTGCTGGTCCTACAAGTTTCTACATCTACTTGAGATGCTTTTGGACCCTTCTTGTGCCACCTCCCCCCAGAAGTGCCGCGTATCAACTCACTAAGTATGGAGAGGGGGAAGCATTGGGAGCTCATTATGGAAAAGGGGTAGCAAGGGGGTTCAGTATGAACAGGGGCAGCATGGGTGGGCTAAGTATGGAGTGGAGCAATGTACAGTCATGGCCAAAAGTTTTGAGAATGACACCAAAATTATATCTTCACATGATCTGTTGCCCTCTGGTTTTTAATTGTGTTTGTCTGATGTTTACATCACATACAGAAATATAATTGCAATCATATTATGAGCACCAAAAGGTTATATTGACAGTTAGAATGAGTTAATGCAGCAAGTCAATATTTGCAGTGTTGACCCTTCTTCTTCAGGACCTCTGCAATTCTCCCTGGCATGCTCTCAATCAACTTCTGGATCAAATCCTGACTGATAGCTGTCCATTCTTGCATAAGCAATGCTTGAATTTTGCGAGAATTTGTTGTTTTTTGTTTGTCCACCCGTCTCTTGATGATCAATGGGATTAAGATCTGGGGAGTTTCCAGGCCATGGACCCAAAATCTCTATGTTTTGTTCCATGAGCCATTTAGTGATCTCCTTTGCTTTATGGCAAGGTGCTCCATCATGCTGGAAAAGGCATTGTTGGGCGCCAAACTGCTCTTGGACAGTTGGGAGAAGTTGCTCTTAGAGGACATTCTGGTACCATTCTTTATTCATGGCGGTGTTTTTAGGCAAGACTGTGAGTGAGCTGATTCCCTTGGCTGAGAAGCAACCCCACACATGAATCGTTTCAGGATGCTTAACAGTTGGCATGAGACAAGACTGGTGGTAGCGCTCACCTCTTCTTCTCCTAATAAGCTGTTTTCCAGATGTCCCAAACAATCGAAAAGGGGATTCATCTGATAAAATGACTTTACCCCAGTCCTCAGCAGTCCACTCCCTGTACCTTTTGCAGAATATCAGTCGGTCCCTGATGTTTTTTCTGGAGAGAAGTGGCTTCTTTGCTGCCCTCCTTGAAACCAGGCCTTGCTCAAGCAGTCTCCGCCTCACAGTGCGTGCAGAAGCACTCACACCAGCCTGCTGCCATTGCTGAGCTAGCTCGGCACTGCTGGTAGTCCGATCCCGCAGCTGAAACAGTTTTAAGATATTGTCCTGGCGTTTGCTGATCCTTCTTGGGCGCCCCGAGCCTTTTTGGCAACAATGGAAGCTCTCTCCTTGAAGTTCTTGATGATGCAATAGATTGTTGACTGAGGTGCAATCTTTGTAGCTGCGATACTCTTCCCTGTTAGGCCATTTTTGTGCAGAGCAATGATGGCTGCACGTGTTTCTTTAGAGATAACCATGGTTAACTGAAGAGAAACAATGATACCAAGCACCAGCCTCCTTTTAAAGTGTCCAGTGGTGTCATTCTTACTTAATCCTGACTGATTGATTGCCAGCCCTGTCCTCATCAACACCCACACCTGTGTTAATGGAACAATCACTAAAACAATGTTACCTGCTCCTTTTAAAACAATACAATCACTGACCCCGGGGAGACCAGCCAGAGAAAACACTGCCGTCAGCCAGCGAGGGCCCTCAAGACAGTGAAATCCTAGGTACATTGCCCCCTGGGAAATATGCAAATCAAAAAGGTTCGTGGAGCCTCTGTTAGGAGTCTCAACACAGAAACCAGCCAGATATTCCTCTGGGAAGGGCCCAGCCAAGGGGTGACTCTTTTTAGGAGACCACCATAACCACCATATTAAGTGGCCCTTTTAGTCAATATCCAACTTTTTGACAAGTTTAAAGATATGACAAGGGAAATACCAAGGCCAGGTATCCATCCACAGACCGCTGTTTCGGGGTATTGCCCCTCATCAGTGTGGAGTAGGATTCTGGCTGGGTGGGAGCAATGCCTAGTAGACCAACAAACAAAACAATCACTGTTCTCAGGGAGACCAGCCAGAGAAAACACTGCCGTCAGCCAGCGAGGGCGCTCAAGACAGTGAAATCCTAGGTACATTGCCCCCTGGGAAATATGCAAATCAAAAAGGTCCGTGGAGCCTCTGTTAGGAGTCTCAACACAGAAACTAGCCAGATATCCCTTCGGGAAGGACCTAGCCAAGGAGTGGCTCTTTTTAGGAGCTCCACGGACCTTTTTGATTAGCTGCTCCTTTTAAGGCAGGAATGCAATGATGTTGAAATGTGTTTTGGGGGTTAAAGTTCATTTTCTTAGCCAATATTGACTTTGCAAGTAATTGCTGTTAAGCTGATCACTCTTTATGACATTCTGGAGTATATGCAAATTGCCATTAGAAAAACTTAAGCAGTAGACTTTGTAAAAATTATTATTTGTAGCATTCTCAAAACTTTTGGCCATGACTGTAGGGTACTCGGTGTGAAACGTGAGATAGTGTGTGTGTGTGTGTGTGTGTGTGTGGAGGGGCTCAGCTTTAGGCATGAGGCAGCATGGTGGTTTCTGTATGATGAGTGAGGTAGCATGGTGGTCTCTGTATGATGAGTGGGGCAGCAAAGTGGTCTCTGTATGATGAGTGGGGCAGCATGGTGGTCTCTGTATGATGAGTGGGGTAGCATGGTGCTCTCTGTATGATGAGTGGGTTAGCATGGTGGTCTCTGTATGATGAGTGGGATAGCATGGTCGTCTCTGTATGATGAGTGGGGTAGCATGGTGGTCTCTGTATGATGAGTGGGGTAGCATGGTGGTCTCTGTATGATGAGTGAGCAGCATGGTGGTCTCTGTATGATGAGTGGGTTAGCATGGTGGTCTCTGTATGATGAGTGGGGTAGCATGGTCGTCTCTGTATGATGAGTGGGGTAGCATGGTGGTCTCTGTATGATGAGTGGGGTAGCATGGTGGCTTCTGTCTGATGAGTGAGCAGCATGGTGGTCTCTGTATGATGAGTGGGGTAACACACTCTGTATGATGAGTGGGGCAGAATGGTGGTGTCTGTATGATGAGTGAGACAGCATGGTGGTGTCTGTATGATGAGTGGGAAAGCATGGTGGTGTCTGTATGATGAGTGGGGCAGCATGGTGGTGTCTGTATGATGAGTGGGGCAGCATAGTGGTCTCTGTATGATGAGTGGGGCAGCATGATGGTCTCTGTATGATGAGTGGGGCAGCATGGTGGTGTCTGTATGATGAGTGGGTCAGCATGGTGGTCTCTGTATGATGAATGGGGCAGAATGGTGGTGTCTGTATGATGAGTGAGACAGCATGGTGGTGTCTGTATGTTGAGTGGGAAAGCATGGTGGTGTCTGTATGATGAGTGGGGCAGCATAGTGGTCTCTGTATGATGAGTGGGGCAGCATGGTGGTCTCTGTATGATGAGTGGGGCAGCATGGTGGTGTCTGTATGATGAGTGGGTCAGCATGGTGGTGTCTGTATGATGAGTGGGGCAGCATGGTGGTCTCTGTATGATGAATGGGGCAGAATGGTGGTGTCTGTATGATGAGTGAGACAGCATGGTGGTGTCTGTATGTTGAGTGGGAAAGCATGGTGGTGTCTGTATGATGAGTGGGGCAGCATGGTGGTGTCTGTATGATGAGTCGGGCAGCATAGTGGTCTCTGTATGATGAGTGGGGCAGCATGGTGGTCTCTGTATGATGAGTGGGGCAGCATGGTGGTCTCTGTATGATGAGTGGGGCAGCATGGTGGTCTCTGTATGATGAGTGGGGCAGCATGGTGGTGTCTGTATGATGAGTGGGGCAACATTGTGGTCTCTGTATTATGAGTAGGGCAGCATGGTGGTCTCTGTATGATGAGTGGGGCAGCATGGTGGTCTCTGTATGATGAGTGGGGTAGCATGGTGGTCTCTGTATGATGAGTGGGGCAGCATGGTGGTCTCATTATGGAGAAGGGGCAGGCAGTATTTGGAGCGCAATAAGAAGGGGCAGCATGGGAGGTTCAGTATGGAGAAGGGCAGTGTGAGCTCCATATGGAGAGGGACATTGTGAGGAGGGGGCAGCATGATGTGAGGACAGTGTGCATATTTCATAATTGAGGAAGGTGTGGCGTGGGTATAGTTTATAAGGGAGGGCAGTGTGGCGTTTTATTAGGGGACAGTGTGGCGCTCATAGTATATAAGTGGGGACGGTGTGGTGGGAATATTTTTTATAGGGGAGGATAATGTGGAGGCCATGTACGTTAAGAGGGATTGTGTGGAGTAATATTCTTTTACGGGGAGCGCAGTGAGGAGCAGTTATTTTTTTCAGTCTACAGTATAGGGCTTATTTATGGCGCAGCAACACTAACATTTACACAGGAAAAAATGCCTGGAGTGCTTCTTTAAAGGGAACCTTTCAGCAGATTTGGGGCCTATAAGCTGCAGCCACCCCCAGTGGGCTCTTATATACAGGATTCTAATATGCTGTATATAAGAGCCCAGGCCGCTGTGTAGAATGTAAAAATCACTTTATAATACTCACCTAAAGGGTGGTGTTGTGCAGACTGGTCGGATGGGTGTCTCCGTTCTCCGGGTGCGGTGCCTCCTCTTTCGGCCATCTTTGTCCTCTTCTTCTGAAGCCTGGGTGCATGACGTGTCCTAAGTCATCCGCACTAGCCGGCATTGAAGTCCTGCGCAGTACAATACTTTGATCTGGCCTACTCAGGGCAGATCAAAGTGCACCTGCGCAGGACCACAATGCTAGCTGACAGGTTCCCTTTTAATAGCAGAAAAATCTACATGTATTTAATATGCAAATGAGGGCACTTTGGTGCACTATTGGTGTGGTCTTTACTTTGGTGCACCATTAGTGTGGTCTTTGCTTCGGTGCACAGTTGGTGTGGTCTTTGCTTCAGTGCACAGTTGGTGTGGTCTTTGCTTTGGTGCACTGTTGGTGTGGTCTTTGTGTCGGTGCACAGTTGGTGTGGTCTTTGTGTCGGTGGACCATTGGGGTGGTCTTTGCTTTGGTGCACTGTGGGCGTGGTCTTTGCTTCAATGCACCATTGGTGTGGTCTTTGTGTCAGTGCACGGTTGGTGTGGTCTGAGCTTTGGTGCACCATTGGTGTGATTTGTTTTATGCCCTAAAATTCTGAGCAGATTGGTGAGGAATCTGTTCCTGAAACCCCCAACCACAGCTGAAAAGCTTTTTTAGAAGAGCGCACACAGCACAGAGCGGATGCTTTAGAAAGTCATACTCCCGTCTCCTAAGCTGTGCACTTCTAAGGGGTCTTTTGAGCAATTTACGGGGGTCTCCAGACCCAGACCCACACCAATGTGCTCAGAATTATTGGACCTAAAACATAGAAGATGGCTCCCAAAAATTAAGGTATTTTTTAAATGTTTAATAGTTCTACTGCCTGCACCATCAGTACTGTGGTTTCTCTATGGTCCACAGTCTGATGATGGCTGGTAACAACTCCTGGTATCTCATTACTATTGTTACAGACATACTAGGAGCTGCAGTTTCATGCCAGACGATTTTATGTTGAACTGGCTTTAGTTCTGGTGATGTAGTAGTGATTTGAGCTTGGTTCTGGTGATGCAAGCATGTGCCAATGGTGGTTATGTTGATGTAGTAGTGATTTAAGCTTGGTTCTGGTGATTCAGTCTCGTACCAATGGTGGTTCTGGTGATGTAGCAGTGTGCAGATGGTGGTTTTGGTGATGTAGCAGTGTGCAGATAGTGGTTCTGGTGATGTAGTAGTGATTTGAGGTTGGTTCTGGAGATGTAGATGTAGCAATATTTAATTTATTAGATTTGATAGTAGATCATTATAGGGTCATTGTGCCAGGCTAAATAAATATCTGTCTTAATGAGGCCATATGTCTGCCAAACAAGTATTTGACTAAAGCCCCCATACGCTATAGACAGCTGTCCCATCATTCGGCTGATAGGTATCTTTCCTGACTCCCCCATACACTATAGACAGGTGTCCCATCACTCAGCTGGCAGCTATCTCCCTGACTCTCCCATACACTATAAACAGCTGTCCCATCATTTGGCAGGTAGCTGTCTTCCTGACTCTCCCGTACTCTATAGACAGGTGTCCCATCACTCAACTGGCAGATGTCTCCCTGAGTGCTTACTTTGTTGAGTGCTCGTGTTCTCTATGAGACAGACGCTACTACACATCTCTGGCAGTGGCTCATCTCTAAAGCCTGCTTTACAAGCTTCAATATATCTCACAATCCGTCGTTGGGGTCAAGTTGTAAGTGACGCACATCCGGCATCGTTTGTGAGGTATCTGCGTGTGACACCTACGTGCGATCAGGATTGAACGCAAAACCGTTGATCGCAAACACATCGTATCTTTGTCTAGAATTGAAATTTTGTTGCACGAACCTAGTCAATTGAAACGTGTGACATCCCTCATACGATTTTGATGTCTGAGGCTATATGCGCAGGTGTGCGCTCTGCACCGCAGCTTAAAAAAGGTCCGCTTCAGAACGCAGCTGAAAAGCTGCGTTCTGAAGCGCCTCACAATGTCTGTCATTCACTAATCTCTGTCAGTCGGTCACTATCTCTGTCCCTCTCTCTCTGTCCATGTCAGTCTATCCCTCTAACCCCCTCTCTCATACTGACCGATCCCCGATCACCGGCGTGGCGCGGCGCTCCACGGCATTCACACTGCTCCGGCGGCTTTTACTATTTTGAAAAAGCCGGCCGCTCATTAAACAATCTCGTATTCCCTGCTTTCCACGCCCACCGGCGCCTATAATTGGTTGCAGTGAGACACGCCCCCACGCTGAGTGACAGGTGTCTCACTGCACCCAATCACAGCAGCCGGTGGGCATGTCTATACCGTGCAGTGATATAAATAATTAAATAATTTAAAAAAACGGCGTGCGGTCCCCCCCAATTTTAAAACCAGCCAGATAAAGCCATACGGCTGAAGGCTGGTATTCTCAGGATGGGGAGCTGCATGTTATGGGGAGCCCCCCCCAGCCTAACAATATCAGCCAGCAGCCGCCCAGAATTGCCGCATACATTAGATGCGATAGTTCTGGGACTGTACCCGGCTCTTCCCGATTTGCCCTGGTGCGTTGGCAATCGGGGTAATAAGGAGTTATTGGAAGCCCATAGCTGCCAATAACTCCTAGATTAATCATGTCAGGCGTCTCCCCGAGATACCTTCCATGATAAATCTGTAAGTGACAGTAAATAAACACACACACCCGAAAAAATCCTTTATTAGAAATAAAAAACACAAACATATACCCTCGTTCACCACTTTAATAAGCTCCAAAAAGCCCTCCATGTCCGGCGTAATCCAGGATGGTCCAGCGTCACTTCCAGCTCTGCTGCATGAAGGTGACTGGAGCTGCAGAATACACCGCCGCTCCTGTCAGCTCCACGCAGCTAATGAAGGGAATAGCACGATCAGCTGAGCTGTCACTGAGATTACCCGCTGTCACTGGATACAGCGGTGGCCGCGGGTAACCATAGTGACAGCTCAGCTGATCGCACGGCTGTCTTCAGTTGCTGCGTGGAGGTGACAGGAGCGGCGGTGTCTTTTTTTCGGGTGTGTGTTTATTTACTGTCACTTACAGATTTATCATGGAAGGTATCTCGGGGAGACGCCTGACATGATTAATCTAGGATTTAGTGGCAGCTATGGGCTGCCAATAACTCCTTATTACCCCGATTGCCAACGCACCAGGGTAAATTGGGAAGAGCCGGGTACAGTCCCAGAACTGTCGCATCTTATGTATGTGGCAATTCTAGGCGGCTGCTGGCTGATATTGTTAGGCTGGGGGGCTCCTCATAACGTGGAGCTCCCCATCCTGAGAATACCAGCCTTCAGCCGTATGGCTTTATCTGGCTGGTTTTAAAATTGGGGGGGACCGCACGCCGTTTTTTTTTAATTATTTAATTATTTCACTGCACAGTATAGACACGCCCACCGGCTGCTGTGATTGGGTGCAGTGAGACACCTGTCATTCAGCGTGGGGGCGTGTCTCACTGCAACCAATCATAGGCGCCGGTGGGCAGGTAAAGCAGGGAATACGAGATTGTTTAATGAGCGGCCGGCTTTTTCAAAATAGTAAAAGCCGCCGGAGCAGTGTGAATGCCGTGCAGCGCCGCGCCGGAGATCGGGGATCGGTGAGTATGAGAGAGGGCTGCTCAATTCAGTTACTCAGGAGATTAGCGGTCACAGGTGAGTCCTTCACTGGTGACCGCTAATCAGGACGCGACACAGACAGAGCCGCAGCATGACAATGAAGTCGGGTGAAGTTAACCCGAGTTCATTTTGATCGTGCGGCTCTTTCTGTGTCTGCTGTCATTGGCCATTCAGCTCTGCTACATGGCTGTCTGTGTCTGCTGTCAGCGGCCAAGTAGCAGAGCTGAATGGCAGATGACATAGTAAGAACGCATCCCTACACATCACACATGCTTGGCAAGTCAATAAATAATAAAAAAAAAAAAGTTGCCCAATGCATACGTCACAGAACACATGATCTAAAGGATCGCACACAAAATTGATCAATTTAACATAGACTACTAACGCATGTGTGACAGCAAATGAACGACCTACGTGCGATCTCATTAGATCACATATGCGATCTGGGCGTGTCACATCGCAAACGTGATTGCACAACAAATTGCAACGTGTAAAGCAGGCTTTAGAGGAAAAAGGATCCGCAATCCAAAATTAGACCTGCTGGGTCATCATTTCTCTGACAATCAGCCTGTCGGCCGAGCCTGTCTATCTCCGGGTTCTGCCAACTGTAATCTGTGTATAAGCACTGGACATGTGAACGGTTAGGGTATATGCACACCACGGCTTTTACACATCTGTGAATCTTTTGATTAGGAAACATTGACATCTTTTTTAAATTGAAATTGTACTAAGACGGGCTTTGCACGCTGCGACATCGCAGGCCGATGCTGCGATGCCGAGCGCGATAGTCCCCGCCCCCGTCGCAGCTGCGATATCCTTGTGATAACTGCCGTAGCGAACATTATCGCTACGGCAGCTTCACATGGACTCACCTGTCCTGCGACCGTCGCTCTGGCCGGCGACCCGCCTCCTTATTAAGGGGGCGAGTCGTATGGCGTCACTGCGACGTCACACGGCAGGCGGCCAATAGGAGCGGAGGGGCGGAGATGAGCGGGATGTAAACATCCCGCCCACCTCCTTCCTTCCGCATATCCTACGGAAGCCGCAGTGATGCCGGTAGGAGATGTTCCTCGCTCCTGCGGCTTCACACACAGCGATGTGTGCTGCCGCAGGAACGAGGAACAACATCGGACCGTCGCGTCAGCGTAATCATGGATTACACCGATGCTGCACCGATGATACGATTACGACGCTTTTGCGCTCGTTAATCGTATCATCGAGCCTTTACACACTACGATGTCACATGCGATGCCGGAAGTGCGTCATTTTCAATTTGAACCCACCGACATCGCACCTGCGATGTCGTAGTGTGCAAAGCCCGCCTTAGTGCTAGTCAGCAACTTCTTGGTGGCAGCAGCCCAAAAAATGGTTGTTACCTGTTTTAACCACTTAGTGTCTTTGAAAACCTGAAGCTGTTAAAAAAAGCTAAATAAAACTGAAGGTACGCGCAGCAAGTGCTGATCTTCATTCTTATAGGGTTTAGCAGGTTTTCAAGTGTGTTAAAGAGTAGATCGGCCTTACAAAGATGTCGTGTGCACAAAATCATAGTTTTACGTTGTCAGTAAGGGGCGCGACCACTTAAAGTGCCTAGGGAAGCACAAAGGCCAAATACAGCCCTGCACTCCACATAATGAATTTGACATCTCTCCTAAGTGGGATGCGCCTCTGTGCGCTGCTCCAGAAATGCTACTCCATTCAGAAGCCGGCAGTTTTGAACAGTTTAACTTTCAGGTGTGGCTACGCCTCTGTACCTCCCTGGCTCTGTCCATGTTGGCAGAGCCGTATCAAATTGTCATGAATATGCCAAAAGGCCAAAAATGTTCTGAATTTTTAAACCTTTTACTCCACTTTTGTGATGTTGTAACGCCCCTGATTCTATCAGGGTGTCACAGGGAACTTCACCCCTGTCTCTCATGGTGCGGAAACCACCATCCATGGTTCTGGAATCCTAACTACTGGTATTGCTTCCATCAGACCTAAAATCCTAACCACACCTCACACCACACCCTGTCAGGCACACCAGTTGGTGGTCTAGCTGCAATAGGGCGACCCGCCTAGGGGTCAGGCAGACTGGTGGGAGGGAGGAAGTCAGATGTGTAGTAGCCCTCAGAGAGTGAGGAGCTGGGGGAGTTGTAGCTCCCTGTGTGACCTTGGTTGGGTCGCGGACGGTGGTCTGGGACCAGAGGAGTCGGAGACCCAGTCGCAGGGTATTGGAAAAGGGTGTACTGACTTAGTTTTGGAGAACGGTCAGCACCCCTACCCATGGAGGGTTCTAACACCTGGCTGCCCCACTCCATCGCCCCCGGGTACTCCCAACTGCAGCGGTGGTACTCCACATTACCACAGGTGGTGTCACGAACTTTAACACAATCTCCTGTAAATACCCCCTTCATTTGAGTGGCCGCACGACCCCGGGTCTGGACACCCCTCCTAGCAGGGACACTAATTAAAGGCACTGCGCCTTTAATTGTGTTTTGTGTGTCAGACCCAACAGTGTCACTGCCAGTGTGTCGCCAAGGGTTATGGGGTACTTGGTCCCGGGCTGTGTATAACTGGGGAAATGTAATTTGGTGGCCGTTGCCCGGTTCCGTGCCCTGGGTGCTTTTAAAAGGGGTATATTTACAGGGGAATTAAATAAACGTTTATCACGTGACGCCACTTATGGGTTGCGGCTATGTGGATGGAGCAGCCGCTGCACAATTTTCACTACTGAGGCTGATGTTAATGGCAGCCTGGATGTTAGGCCATCCGCAAGCAGGTTCAGGCCCCAGAGGATAGGTGAGGTAGATGGGTGTTGAAAGAAAGTAGGCCACACAAGGGGTTGCAGTGTAACTGGTTCCTTTACTCATGGTAAGGTGGAAACTGGTCACCCGAGGAAGGCTGGTGCTGACCGCAGGTCCCCTTAGTCCCAGTGCCGGTTTAGTGACCTGATGGCTTCTTTCACCTGCACCTCTCTTTGGTTGGTGGGTCCCCGTGGCTTGGAGCGGCTAGGGGTCCCCTCCTGGTAGTCTCTTAACGGTAGTCCATATGACGGTAGCGTAAACCCTGTGGGGTTGGAGTCTCTGGTCCTGTTTCCCAGTTCTCCTGTTGCTACTGTGTCCCACACTTCAAGGTCAGTGAGGTCCTTGATGGTCCCCTCACTGTGCAGATTTTATCAGGTCTGCCTGGAGCGTTTGCCTGACCTAGGATTCTGTACCCCGTCGGTGCTGTGGTTCCAGGAGTACTCCACTGTATTCCACCGGCAACCAAACGCCTGGGCCCTCAGGTCACTGTCTCACTCCGGTCAGTGGGTCTGCTCACTTCCTCTCTCTGTCACCAACTCCTGCAGACTCTTTGTCCACTGTCTGCCCCTCCCACCTAGTCATCTAGTGGACTGGATCAGCTCCACCCTTAAGTGGCCATCTATTGGTCCAACCCTAGCCTGTTACCAATCTACGGGGAATTTGGGGAAAAACAGGGATTAATGGGAATGTTTTTGTTGTTACCCACACTGGTCTTCTGGGTTCCTGGGGGTAGACCCTGCATCCTAGTGGGGATGCAGTACCTTGTAGCTTCCTGATGGCTTCAAGGGTGCTACACCAGCAGATACAGTCACACAGTGCACACGGAGACTGCTGTCTATACATCATATGAGTCATTGGGACTACAGTATATAAATCACAGGATGACCTGCAGGTCAAATACATCACTGGGGAGCATACATGTTGCTGGGGGACATACACATTACAGAGGGGCATACACATCAGTGGGGCCAGTGGGGGGGGCATACACATTAGTGGGGAGCAACAGCAGCTTGAGCCGTCCGTGGGAACCGTCCTTCCAGCCGAGTGTTTTAGCGAGAACTGTGTCACCGTCTCAGGCTGAGTGAGTACCACCGTGCCGTGAGGCACAGCGCTGCCCCTGCGACCCTGCACCCCACCAGGCCCCGCACCCGGCCTGCCATCCATCCCTACCCCATCACCGGGCCCCGGGACAACCAACCCCCTACCCACGGAGGGGAGAAATAACAACAAAGCTGCTCCCTGTCACCGCTCCCGGGATCCCCATACAGAGCAGCGGTGGTGTCCACACAATCACCACAACCGTGGGTGGCGTCACGGACAATAAATCCCCAGAACCAAACCCCTTTTCACTCACGGGCGAGGAGCGCCGCTCGAGTCCCCGGGATCCGGCCCATCGCTCGAGCCACCGAGCAGCAGCGGCCGCAGCAGCAGCGGCAGCCGGACCCGAGCAGTGGGAGAGCGCAGCGTCCCCTCCTCCGCCCGCGACAATTACTGTGGCCAGTTGGGGGCATACACGTTACAGGAGCTAGTGAGGGGGAATAAATGTTACTGGGGCCAGTGGAAGTGGATATACATGTTACTGGGGCCAGAAGGGGGGCATACACGTTACTGGGGCCAGTGGGCAGCATACACATGGGGATGCTGGGGCTGCCGCTCCTTTTCAGTTGTGGGACAGGAGCACATCTCTCTCTGATTCTGTCCACTGGTTAACCTTGTCCTGCAATGCAAGTGCACGCAGAGTTCAGCAGTGAACAATGTTCGCGCTTGCTCAATGGGTTTAAAAGGCCGGCAGGCAGCAAAGTGTGGCTGTCGGCCCGAGCACTGCAGTCCCCGGGAATCTGCCCGAGGATTGCAAAAAAAGGTGATGACCTCCTGCCGACGGTGAGTGGGGCCGCCCCCCCGTTTGTCCATGAACTTGCCCAGGTGCGCTAGGTGATAGTGCAAGGGCTTGTGCTTGGTGCCATATTTAAGGTCTCTCTTGGTGCTGGTGTGGCGCCCTGGGCAAGCCAGGACGTCACAAGCACAACACCAACACACCCCACACTCCCGGTCAGGCACACCGAAGTCAGACAAAAACCCTTGTTGCCTCCCTCCAGGGGCTGATGTTCACACCAGGGGGTGGGCCAGGCGGTTGGTTCCGCCCACCAAGGAGTCCACAGTCCTGGAGGCGGGAAAAGTAGGGAGTTGAGTTTTGGAAGTGAAAGTGAGAGGAAGGAAAGTGGTAGAGGAGCAGACAGAAGTGGTCCGGGTGTGTGGTCCGGACGGAACAGCAAGGTTGGCAGACGGTGGTGACCGTCTGCAGGAGAGGCCTATTGGAGCTAGCCGTAAGGACCGTGGACGGGCGGTGGCCCGGCGGTACCGGACCGGTACGCAAAGAGAAGCCAGCACCATCCGGCAGGGGCTTACGGACCCCGACAAGGCTAGGAGTCGCCGTGAATTTGTCAAATCCGTTAGCGAAGGGAACCTCCTGGGTTTCCCAGCAGCCAAGTCCCGACAGAAGGCAACCGTCCAACTGAGAGAGGGAAACACAGTCCCCGACAAGGCTAAAGTTCCCAGGGCCAGAGCCTGCGGGCAAAAAGGGCTCCTTCAGCAACCTTCAAGCTGGGGAGCGGGTTACCGGTGGGAACCCATTGGAACCGTACACACTACACAGGTGCAGAGAAAGGCAGTCACCATCAACCTGCCGGGAGGAGAAACACCGCAGCCGTCTGTGGGACCCGTCCATCCAGCCGTTTGCTTTACCGGAGACTCTGTGTACATCATTGGCTGAGTGAGTACTACCGTGCCGTGTGGCACAGCACTGCCCCCGCGACCCTGCACCTCGCCAGGCCCCGTAACCCGCCTGCCATCCATCCCTACCCCATCACCGGGCCCCGGGACAACCAACCCCCCTACCCACGGAGGGGAGATCTAACATCCAGGCTGCTCCCTGTCATCGCTCCCGGGATCCCCGTCCAGAGCAGCGGTGGTGTCACAACCTCACCACAACCGTGGGTGGCGTCACGGACAATAAATCCCGCCTGCCATCCCTACCTCACCGGGCCCCGGGACAACCAATCCCCCTACCCACGGAGGGGAAGAACAACACCCAAGGTGCTCCCTGTCATCGCTCCCGGGATCCCTGTCCAGAGCAGCGATGTGTCACAACCTCACCACAACCGTGGGTGGCGTCACGGACAATATCAAATCCCCACAATCAATCCCCACCCTTTTCACTCACGGGCGAGGAACGCCGCTCGAGTCCCCGGGATCCGGCCCACCGCTCGAGCAACCACCGAGCAGCAGCCCCAGCAGCAGCGGCCGGACCCGAGCAGTGGGAGAGCGTAGCGTCCCCTCCTCTGCCCGCGACACTGGCAATTGTATTTAATTATACACAGTGGTGCAATATTCTGACTTATTACCCAGTATTCTAACCTGTTTATCTCTACAATACTGTATATCTCTTAATTAATCCCTGGATTCTCGTTCTGATTTGACCTTGGACTATTGCACTATGTTTGTGAAGTCTGCTTGTCTGTACTGGATTCTGGTCTGGCTATCCCTGACTCTGCTTCTTGGTTCTGATTCTGGCCTTATTAGTGATTCTGATTTTCTGCTTCTACTTTCTAAGGACAACCAGAGAGCCGCAGCATCAAAGCTGAGATCCCTTTTTAAGTGGTTAAAGGGAATCTGACAAATGATCCATAAGCAGCATGAATAAGTCACTGGCTGTATGATTTCAGCCATGTCCGCTAAGTTTGACTCTGAAACACTGCTGCATTTCAGAGAAAGTATACTTTGAAAGCCACCGGTGACTGAGCCGCATGTTCCCAGGCGTGATAGGACTCTTCCTGTGTGTATGTATAGGAAGAGACTGTTGATGTTTGGCCTCTTTCACACGAACTTGTCTCCGGTACGTGTTTGGTCCTTTTCCTCAGGTACCGGAGACACGGGCACACGTAGACCGATTAAAATCAATGGGTCTGCGTTCACATGCGTGTTCTGCCATGGACCGTGTGTCCGTGTGCTCCACGCGTCAACATGTCAGTTTTTCTCCGGCATCATGGGTGTCACACGGAACGCAAACGAACCACACGGAGGTGTTCCGTGTGACATGTGCCGGAGAAAACACATGTGTTTGAGAAAATAAAAAAAAAACTTTAATTGCCTTCTCCAGCCCTCCTGTCTCTGCCGCTGCTGTCACTTGCTTCCGACCGCCGCTCATTATGCTCATTGAATATTCACTTCACTGCAGCAGCAGCAGGGAGTCGGCAGGACCGGAGACCGAAGATCAGCACCACGGACAGCGACGCCAGGGACAGGTGAGCAGAAATTTTCCGTTTTCCGAGTGTTATCACGGATAACACACGGAGAACACACGTAGGCCATAAATACTGCTCACGGAGGGCAAAACGCACCTCTGACACGTCTGTGAAAAACGTGCGTGGTTTTTCACGAACGTGTGAAAGAGGTCTTTAGGAGTGTGCGGGAAGTAGCCTCCAGGTACTGTCATTATTGACTAGTCTTTTGTATGGTTTGGTTACCAGTCAGCTTTTAAAGCATTTTTTCTCTGAAATGCAGTCAGCATACCCAGCTGATATCATGCAGCCAATGTCTGATACATGCTGCTTATGGATCAGGCAGCATGTATCCGCTGCCAGATTCCATTTCAAGGGTGGAAAAAAGGGTGCTCCTTATACTCTACAAAAGAGAGTGAGTTTAGAATCCAGTTTTCAGCTTTGTTACTAATGTGATTAAAAATATGCAATTTTCTAATAAATCAAGAGGTGCTTGCACAAAAGATTAGATGGGGGAGGGACATATTCAATATTTAGCATTTTGTTCATTCTAAGATATACATTAAAGATGGGGAAAAATGGCATCTTCTTGGTTTCAGACTTCTTTACAAAAAGATGCACAAAAAAGTGTGTGTAAATACAGTATATACAGTATGCATCCTATAATAAATACATCTTTATGAGCACTTTATTGTATAGTATATTTTCAGATCACATATAAGTGCTCAGAATATATTACATTTAGTATGGATGTCATGGCCTTCGGGACTCGATCCGGTGACCTTGTGCGTGGTCGCTTTACTTCCCTGCTGAACCACAGGCTGGTTGGTCCCTGTCCAAATGCTGATAGTCTCTTACCTTTGCTTCTCTCCTTTTGGTTTCTGATTATCAGGTGTTCTCACTCATTTTCTCTATGCTATTACATCCCGAGTGGGGTTATTTATACTCTCCTGGTACTAGCCTTTTCTGCTGGCCATATTACTTTGTGGATTCAGCTAAGATGTTCTAGCTCTGCTGCTAGGGATTTTGCCTGTGTGACGGATACCTGCATGGTATATATTTATCTTATCTTTGCTGTTAGGGCTGTAGCAGTCTACCCTAGCTTGCATTAGTTATTTCACCTTTTCCACTTGTGAATATCAGGGGGATTTACATGCAACGACATCGCTAACAAGATGTCATTGGGGTCACGGAATTCGTGACGCACATCCGGCCTAGTTAGCGACGTCGTTGCGTGTGAAACGTACGAACAACCGCTAACGATCAAAATTACTCACCTAATCGTTGATCGTTGACACGTTGTTCTAATCCCAAATATCGTTGCTGTTGCAGGACGCAGGTTGTTCGTCGTTCCTGAGGCAGCACACATCGCTACGTTCGACACCCCAGGAACGAGGAACAACACCTTACCTGCGTCCTCCGGCAACGAGGTGGGCATCACTTTCTTTCGGCTGCTCTCCGCCCCTCCGCTTCTATTGGACGGCTGCCGTGTGATGCCGCACAAACCGCCTGCTTAAAAAGGAGGCGGTTCGCTGGCCACAGCGACGTTGCTAGGCAGTTAAGTCCGTGTGACAGGTCCTAGCGATGTTGTGCGCCACGGGCAGTGATTTACCCGTGACATACAACTGACAGGGGCGGGTGCTTTCCCCAGCGACATCGCTACTGATGTCGCTGCGTGTAAAGCAGCCTATAGTTTCCTCATCTTGGATCCTTACCTTTCTCTGCACACTTCTCCTAATTTGGTTTATAGTGCACAGCAACCTCTGCTCTGGTTCCTCAGAAGGCACGAGGAACAACTTGACTGCTTTTTATTCAGACAGGTCTGAGTTGTGGGTTTCTAGTGTTGCAGCTAAGGATATTCTAGCATGTGCAGGAGCCATTGGGAGCTGTGCAGTTAGTGATACCAGTCTGTACAGGATAAAGTATGTATACAGGTATATGTTAGGGCCAGGTGGACGGGCAGACCCAGGAGGTGGATCCACTGGGCCGAACTCCTTCATGAAGGCAAGGGGTCCGGTAGCCGGAGCACTACGGGTAGCAGGACAGTCCGTGCACAAGAGTGGAATGGAGAAGTCCCTGGGACCACGGAGTCACTGATGGTAGTCCGGGTGACGGAGCTCAGGTTCGGAGGCCGAGATGTTGTCAGGCAGAGTCCGGAACCGATGGAGCGAGAGGACGGGTCACCACAGGGATCAAAGATGGTACGGACTGACGGGATGGCAGATGGTCAGCGTTCGGGGTTCGGGAATCGGCAAGGCCGGATGGCGAGGCAGGAGCGGCTCTAGAAGAGAGATAGGTAAGTATGGCACAGAGACACAAGGAGACCTGACTCCTAGCTTAGGAAACACGAAGAACAGGCCCCGCCCACTTGGACACTAAACCCCTTTATACCCTGTACCTGTGTGTTCAATTTCCTGTCAGTGGACGCTGGCCCTTTAAGAAAGGGTCAATGACCGCGCACGCGCCCTAATGCGCATGCGCGAGGCCCGGGTGCCAGAAGCCAGGGCAGGGAGCGATGAGCAGGAAGCAGGAGAGCCGGGCTGGGGCTGAGTAGCCGACGGGCGCCGGGAGCGGGGACCGGGCCGCCTGGAGACCGCAGGCAATGGAGGCTGGAGACCGGGGAGAGAAGCAGGGAAGTCGGGAAGCGTGGCAGGTGAGCCGGGGAGCAGAGCAGGGGAGCCGGAGAGCGTGACAGTATAGCTGCATGGAGATAGGTTTTATTTATCTTTTTATCTGGGCTGGAATACTAATATGCATAACAGAACTACTGTACATGTGATTTAGTGGATCTAGAGGAGACGTTTTCAGATTTGTACACTACTTCTTTTATGAGCATGCCCCATCAATGTATTCATATTAATTTTCTATTATCATTAAGACTAAAACCTAGGGAATTCCATTCTAACCATTAGGACTTAAATCTACTGATTTGCACTCATAATGTTAGGGAGAGGAGGCTAACAGAAGGGAGTCTTGTGAACGCACAGAGCTAGAAGGGCGGGAGGAAAGGGGTGAGAGGAGGAGAGAGGGATCAGAAGAAACAGAGAGCAGGATAAAGAATAAGAACGGGAGGTAGAGTAGAACACACACTGCTTCCAGTCTACCGCTACCCATCCTCTTACACAAGGCAAAGTGATTTTTTGTCTCACATTTCTCATTCAGCTGAACACATCTGGAGCTTCTGGAACAATTTTTTTTTCTGCATTTTCCTGGTTAAGCATAAGCAAATACTGCATGGTCCCCATTCTATGGAAAGGAACTAGGCTAATAATGCTCTTGAAAGAGTGATTGCGCTAACCGTCTCCGTAAACCCCTTATCTGAATATAGTGTTTGGATTGCTTTCAATTTGCCATAGAAATATCCGTGTTTGCTCAGAGCTCAAAATATTTACCTGGGGAGGGATGCTTTGCAAGGTCTACGTGCCATGTTAATGAAAAAGATGATTCTGCCTTCAAGTTAGGATATGCATCCTGCTTTTTATTTCTGCGGCTATCCCAGAGTGTTTGGACAGATAAAGACTAGATGATGCATAAAGACTAGATGATGCATAAAGACTAGATGATGGATTTTATTCTCTGAGTTTGGCATCTTCTGCTTCTCCAATGCTTGAGAATATTTCTTCCACTTCGAATTGCAGTTACTGCAGGACAAGTCTACTTGGAGACACACTTAAGATTTCTCTCATGGTTTTACTTATTCTTACAATCACAGTGGGCAATGTGGTAAGTCTCTTGGTTTTCTTGAGGACAAAGCAGCTGTGGACATCTCAGGGCTTCCTAAAAACTTCTTTAGCTCTTGCAGACTTGGCAGTTGGAGTATTAGTTGTGCCTTATTCAGTATACATGGAAGTTACCCGGATTGTTTATGGACTGGAAAAACTTGGAGAAACATCTGCCTCTAGTTTTACTTCTCAGCTCCCTTGTTTTATCATGGGACCTATTTTTGCTGGGTGCACCTTTGTTTCAATATCCACCATATTCCTGCTGTCGGTTGAGAGGAGCATCGCTGTACTGAAACCTCTTCACAAGCAGATTGTGATTACTAGGAAAAGAACTGGGTGTCTTATTGTTTTCTCTTGGATTTTCAGCTTCATTTTAGCTATGGTACCCATGTTTTTCAGTCGAGACATATCTTTGGAGTACAATTCATGCAGCAAAATGTGCAACTATGTGTTCACGGCCATACAACCGCAGGATCCTGCCTTGAACATAATGCTCATCTTCCCTGCCTTTGACTTTTCACTGCTGGGTGGCACCTTTGCTATAAATTTTGTCACCTTTGCAGCTATAAGGCAGTATTGTAAGGTTAGGAAGCAGCTAGAGGTTGAAGTCCAAAGTACCTGCAGCAAAGTGTCATTCTCGGACATTACTGCAGCCAAAACCATTGGAATTCTGACATTTGCCTTCTCTGCTTCTTTCAGTCCCATTGCTGTGTTTGTGGTGGGCAATGTCTTGGGCTATGGCTGGTGTGAATTTTCTTTCTATGCATTCTGGATACTCACTTCCAATAGCTGCTGGAATGTTGTCATTTACAGCATCAGGGACTTAAAATTCAGACAAGGTGTCCGGGAACTGTTCAGTAGACAAGAGCAAAAGTCTCCAAACCACCAGTCGAGACCTCAGTGTCCTGTTAAAGAGGATAGCGCATCTCCATGTGTTGCTGTCCTTAAAGAGATATTCCGACCAGAAACTGCTTGAAGTTCAAGACTTTGACAAGAATTGAAAGCTGCTGAGTCTAAAAAAGGATCTAAAATCTTCATTGAACAATGCTGAATGTGGTTGTCATTGTGCTGTCGGTGCAGAGACCCTTGTCAAATGAGATTCAATCAAACTTCAATTCTGTGGCACCTAAGGATTCAACAGCTGACATGTCGTTATCCACACATCTTTGTACTCTGAATTGCAAGTTGCTATGGAGTAACACATTCATCGTTGGAAATTCTGAAGCCTATTTTAAAACGAAACATGAAGAACGCTCAGCTACCGCCATGCATTTGGTCAACTTGTTGAAGAAGGGGTTAAATGCCTCGAGAGGCTAAGCTGTGCCATGTCTCAGATCCCATTAAAGCCAGCATGTCAGTGGGATGCTGCCTTGTGCGTAATACTGGGAAAGCATGTCAGGAACCAACACAATGTTACTGCCACCTCTGGCAATTAACACTTTCCTTTCCAAGACGGTGGGTTAAGTACTTTCAGAACATTCAACATATGACATTGCTAATTGGAAAGCATGTTTGTTATCATTGTATATTGGTGCATGTGTACTAACGCCAACGGTTTTAATAATATTAACTTAGAGGAGAAAAATCATATCTGAATTAAAAGTTATTAGACATCAGTTAGTGGAATGGACTTTCCAAAATGTTTTTAAATATTTTCCCCATTATTCGACACTCATTGTGCTCCTTTTTTCATATTCTTCTACTTAGAATTGCGTAATTTATTCATTAATAAAGTGTCTCATGCACTTTACCCACCATTAAAGTACTTTCATGCTTAACTCCTTGTATATCACTTTGTCTGCATGTTTGGACCTCGGTGTATTTAAACCTTATGATGTCTAGTGCAACAGCCTCAAAAATCCCTACGTTGATTTCATTAATTCCTGTTGGCTCCGTTTCACTATGATTAACCCATCCCTGCTTTGTTGATTAAACAACAAGCTTCTCAAGTATGTCTCCTACCCTTAATTATAATCAAGTTTCCTAAGTATATTTTTATGCTTACTTATCTTATACCATCATATTCTGCAGGACATTTCAGATATTGTCATCAATTCCCTAGGCAGAGTCTGGTTAAGCTATTCCAGCCATGTATGTTTTAAGTCCGCTTTACACGCTGCAATATATTTTACAATGTGTCGGCGGGGTCACGTCGTAAGTGACGCACATCCGGCATTGTAAGTTACATTGTAGTGTGTGACAGGTACGTACAATTGCGATTGAACGGGAAAATGTTCATCACACGCACGTTGTACATTCCTCATGAATTGTACGTCAGATTGTTCATCGTACCCGGGGTAGCGCACATCGCAGTGTGTGACACCCCGGGAACGATGAACAGCTCTTACCAGCGTCCTGCGGCTCCCGGCCCACAACGCGGAAGGAAGGAGGTGGCGGGATGTTTATGTCCCGCTCATCTTTGCCCCTCCGCTTCTATTGGCCGGCTGCCGCGTGACGTCGATGTGATGCCGAACGTCCCTCCCACTCCAGGAAGTGGACGTTCGCCGCCCACATGGAGGTCGAATGGACGGGTAAGTACCTGTGACGGGGGTTAATCGTATGTGCGGCATGTTCTACAAATTTAACGTGCCGCACATACGATGGGGGCGTTGCAAATCGCATACGATATCGTATGCGAAATTGCAACGTGTAAAGCAGGCTTTACTCTGAAATGCTGCAGTGTTTCATAGAATATGTACTTTGAAAAGCCGGCCAGGGACTACTCATCTCGGCTGACAAGTCTGAAGCTTGTCTATGGTGACTTTACCCGAAATGATCTCTTTGACTGCCAGGTCTCTCCCTACGTGTGTGCATAAGGATGAGACCTATCAGTCAAAGGGATCGGCATAGATCGAAGCCACTGGGGACCTTCTTTGGACTAGTCAGCGAAGATGCATAATTCCCAGCCAATTTTTCAAAGTATGTTTCCTCTGATATGTCGCAGCAGTTTAGAGTACAACATACATGGCTGAAATAGCACAGGCAGACTCTGTTTCAGGCTGCTTGTGGTTCAGGCAGCAGGCATCAGAGGACAAGTTCCTTTTAAAGGGAAACTGTCAGCAGGTTTTTTCTACTTCATCTGAGAGCAGCATAATGTAGAGACAGAGACCCTGATTCCAAGAATATATCACTTAGCTTACTGAGTGCAGCAGATGAGACACCATTAAGGCCCCGTTACGAGATATCGATGGGGTGATGGAATTTGTGACGCACATCCGGCGTCGTTAGTGACGTCATTGCGTGTGACACGAGCGACCGCTAACGATCTGAAAAACGGAAAAAATTGTTGATTGTTGACACGTCGTTCCTTTCCCCAATATCGTTGCTCAATTTGGACGCAGGTTGTTCGTCGTTCCTGAGGCCGCACACATTGCTACGTGTGACACCCCAGGAACGCCGAACAACAGCATTCCTGCATCCTCCGGCAACGAGGTGGGAGTGACGTTAATGCGGCTGCTCTCCGCCCCTCTGCTTCTATTAGTGGCCCACTGTGTAACATCGCTGTGACGCCGCACGAACATCCCCCTTAAAAGAGTTTGTTCGCTGGCCACAGCGACGTCGTTAGGAAGGTATGTGCGTGTGACGCGTACTAGTAATATTGTTCGCCACGGGCAGCGATTTGCCCGTGACGCACGCATGAAGGGGGCGGGTGCGATCGCTAGCAATATCGCAGCGTGTAAAGCGGCCTTAAGAGTTCTTAAATGTAGCAGAGCTCAGAAATCTAATCCCGCCCACACCACAGCTCTCTGTGTACATTGTCTATTAATTGGAGATGAAGGGTTAAAAGCTGCGCTGATGTGCACAATGGAAAATGCTAGCGCTTGAAAGAGTGATTTTATTCAATGTGTTTATTCAATGTGTTCAGTGTGTGTCTGTCTGTATGCAGCAGAGCTGTGTGTGTCTGTATGTATGCATGTATGATGTGTATCTATGTATGTCAGTGTGTATGACTGTATAGATTTGTCTATTTATATGTATTTTTGTGAGTTTGTATTTAAATATGTATATGTACATGTACGTATGTGTATGTGTGTGTCTGCATATGGATGGGGCCCACTGGGACTCTTCCACCCAGGGCCCACAAAAACCTAGAGTCGGCCCTGCCACCACTGATTATACATTAATGGCCCACCTTAAGAGCAGGTTATTGATGTGATTCCCGGGAAAACCCATTTGACCTGCCAATTGATGTGATAATGATTGTTAACATTTTGAATTATTTTATGAGCATGTCTCCATAGTAACAAAATATTATGCAGCTATTATTGTAGCTTTTATGTGTTTTGTCATCACAGACAATCCTATTCATATAAGATCTGGTTTCCGACACCCCCTGCATACAACTATTTTTGCAGAAGAGGAGGCTGTGAGCATCACTTCAAGATACAATCATACAGCAAAGTACTGTAATGCGCAGGTATGGGGAAAGTTCAAAGACTGCCTGCGCATGCGCACTACAATACTTTGCTCTGTCCCCGGCAGGGTAGAAAGAAATGCATATGCACAGGTGTGCAATGGAGGACACTTTATTCACACGAAGCAAGAAAAGTTGAATCAAGACCTGTGACGCCCATTGGACCAGACCGCCTAGTAAGTGAGTATAATAAAAGGTCTTTTTGACTGAGGTCCAACATCGGGACCCCCACTGATCAGCACCCCGGATATAATAATTTTATGCAGCAGCTCTACTCTTGTTCTCTTGAATAGATGTTCTGCGGGGCTTGGCAGTGCAACTCTGTTCAATGTTTGCTGTTCTCTTAGAGCTTCTAGCAGCTGATCTATGGGGGTGCCAGGTGTGGAACCTCCACCGACCTGATATTGATGACATAGCCCAAGGATATCACATATTTAAAGGACCCTTTAATAAAATAAATATTTGAAAAATTGTAATGTACCCTTGCACCTGGCCCCCTATATAATGGTTTTTTTTTAACATCTTAGAGACGTACTGTACAATATCTGTTCTTGCAATATCATTTGAACAAAAAGGATAACCAAAGACAGAAAATGTGAGCTTTTGGTATATTTTTTTTCTTCTCTTTTGGAAGATTTAATAGAAAAAGAAACATACTTGAATTAAAATTTCCCACATTTGGAGCAATTTACCCCATCGAAAAATTATTTGGTAAACCTCATATACAGTATTTGTATTGTTCCACATGTAATGTATATGCCTCCACAATGTCTGAATATCCTAATTGTACCCATAATAATATGAGCTATGGTTGCAAAATGTAGTTATATAGATTGAAAAATAACAATTAGGGTGCGTGCACACAAGCATATAACAGAGCCAAGTGCATCTGATGTTTTATCTGATAGCACTTGGACCAGTATTATACTATGGTACAGAGCAGATCTGCAATATAATATTATTTTTATATTTTTCTCACACCTATTCGGCATGAAAATACAACGGCAGCATGCTGCAAGTGGTTCCGATATTTGGATCACGTGCACCCATACAAGTCTAAGGGGGGCTTTACACGTTGCGACATCGCTTCCGAAATATCGTCGGGGTCACGTCGTTAGTGACGCACATCCGGTGCCGGTAGCGACATCGCAACGTGTAAATCCTAGGTGCGACGATAAACGATCGCAAAAGCGTCGGAAATCGGTGATCTGTGTAGCGTCGGTCATTTTCATAATGTTGGGTCGACCGTAGATACGATGTTGTTTGTCGTTCCTGCAGCTCCACACATCGCTGTGTGTAAACCCGCAGGAGCGACAAATATCACCTTACCTGCATCCCGACGGCAATACGGAAGGGAGAAGGTGGGCAGGATGTTATGTCCCACTCATCTCCGTCCCTCCGCTTCTATTGGCCGGCCGATTAGTGACGTTGCGGTGACGTCGCTGTGACGCCGAACGCACCTCCCCCTTGAAGGAGGGATTGTTTGTCAGTCACCGCGACGTCGCCGAGCAGGTATGTGTGTGTGAAGCTGCCGTAGCGATAATGTTCGCAACGGCAGCAATCACCACATATCGCATGTACGACGGGGGTGGGTACTATCGTGCTCGGAATTGCTAGCCGCTGCTAGCGATGTTGCAACTTGTAAAGTACCCCTAAGGGTACGTTTGAAACATCGGACTGCACTTGGATACCATCCGAGTGCAGTCCGGTTACCGCTAACACAGGCAATGGAGAAGATGGAGAGATTAAGTTCACCAACTTCTCTGCAGCTGTGCTCTGATTCTCTCATGCGAGAGAATGAAATCACACTATGGACACTTTCGGATCATCTCTGGCAGATCCAACTGACATTAGCATAATCAGCCCAATTGTCTTGCGTGAGAGAGTCTTTGGCCCTGTGAGTGAGCCCTTACTCTGAGTACTCCTATATGATAACCCAATTACTAAATTACAGTACAAATGTGGAACAGGTGTATATGTGTCGCGGGCGAGGAGGGGACGCTGCGCTCACCCACTACTCGGGTCCGGCTACTGCTGCTGCTGCTTCGCTCGCTGCTCGGTGGCTCGAGCAGTGGGCCGGATCCCGGGGCCTCGAGCGGCGCTCCTCGCCCTTGAGTGAAAAGGGGAATGGTTTTGGGGATTTATTGTCCGTGACACCACCCACGGTTGTGGTGAGGTTGTGACACCACCGCTGCTCTGGACGGGGATCCCGGGAGCGATGACAGGGAGCAGCTTGGGTGTTGTTCTTCCCCTCCGTGGGTAGGGGGATTGGTTGTCCTGGGGCCCGATGAGGTAGGGATGGCAGGCGGGTTACGGGGCCTGGTGAAGTGCAGGGTCGCGGGGGCAGCGCGGTGCCGCACGGCACAGTGGTACTCACTCAGCCAATGACGAATGCAAAGTCTCCGGTAAAACAAACGGCTGGATGGACGGGTCCCATCGACGGCTGCGGTTGTTCTTCTCCCGGTAGGTTGGTGGTGACTGCCTTTCCCTGCACCTGTGTTATGTTCTCGGTTCTGGTGGCTTCCCACCAGTAACCCGCTCCCCAGCTTGGATGGATGCTGAGGGAGCCCCTTTGCCCGCAGGCTCTGGCCCTGGGAACTGTACCCTTGGTGGTGACTGTATTTCCCTTCATGGTTTGAGCTGTTGCCTTCAATCGGGTGTTGACTGCTGGGAAACCCCGGAGGTTCCCTTCGCTAACGGATTTGACCGGTTTTACGGCGTCTCCTAGCCTGGTCGCGGTCCGTAAGCCCTGCCGAATGGTGCTGGCTTCTCTTCGTTCCCCGATCCGGTACCGGCGGGCCACCGCCCGTCCCCGGTCCTTACGGTTCACGTCAATCAGCCTCTCCTGCAGACGGTCACCACCGTCTTCCAACCTTGCTGTATGTGCCCGGGCCACGCACCCGGACACTGTCAGTCTCCTCTACTACCACTTCACTTCTCCAACTCAAAAACTGATCTGACTTCCTTTTCCCGCCTCCAGGACTGTGAACTCCTCGGTGGGTGGGGCCAACCGCCTGGCTCCACCCCCTGGTGTGGACATCAGTCCTTGGAGGGAGGCAACAAGGATTTTTGTTTGACCTCGATGTGCCTAGCCGGGGTGTGGGGTGTGTTGTTGTAGTACCTGTGACGTCTTGGCTTGTCCAGGGCGCCACATTCCCCCTTAGTAAAATGCAGACCGTCCGCGGGCTGCCTGTCCATCACCGGTTTTATTTTTGTTAACTGCAAAGTTAGAAAAAAGGTAAAACATGTAAAAACATCACAAACATTTTATAACGGTACGGCTTCCGCTCTTCTCCCACCCAAACAACCTGGCCCTGATGCTGCCCCTAAGAAGTGGGCAGCACCCCTTGACCCCAGTCCAGAACCAAGTTGCCCGAGCGGGTACTGTCTCTTTCAGGGGACCCGCGTCCATGGGGACCCCTGAACCCCCGGAGTATCGCCACCGGTTATGGTAGTGGCGGGCCTGGGCCATCCCTTTCCTCCAGGCCCATCCTCCCAAATCAGCCTCTACGGAGGCAATAACGGTATCAAGCCAACATTTATTTACATCCCACTAAGTTTGTGGTTGCCCTGCCAGTTCTCGGGCTTGTCCATAAGAAGTCCCTTATGCAACGGTTGCAGAAAGTCCCTACGGGGACTAGTTGCCGGCAACGGCCGGTTCAATCACTGTTCCAATCAGATAAACTTCGGTTGATCAATCTTATCATTCTAAACTTTCAACGGTACACTCAACACACAAAGCCTCCTTTAAAGAGTAGTTTCCCTGTACCTAAGTGGGGGTCTACCTAGGTTGGGACGAGTGGACCTTCGGGGCCCAGTGTCAGTGGTGTCAGGCAGTGGGGCAGAGGGAACAACTAGTTCCTCCTCCCTTCTATCGTGTGGGGCAGGCGGAGGCGTAGGGGAGCTGGGTACAGGTACATCCCTGGGCACTGGCTCATGGTCAATCACTTCCATCACTTCCTCATCCACGGGTTGTGGGAACAGGATCACTGGAAGAATCACCGCGCCGTTCTGCGTAGGCCAGTCTGCCGGAAAATCACCCATCATGGTATGGATTACCTCCTTTTCTTTCTCCGCCGGTCTGGGAACTGGAGCTTCAGCCGCTACCCTCAATGCTGGTCGGCACCTCTTTAGATGGTCCCGGGAAACCGTGGCCAAAGTCTCCCCCTGGTCACGGCTGATGTGGTAGGCCTTCCCATTCTCCCATCCCGTGGGCTGTACTACATACAGGGTTTTTTCCCATTGATCATCCAGCTTGTGGGTCCTTCTTTTTCGCTTCAGCACTACATCCCCAGGCTGGAAGGGACCGGCAGGCGCCTTCTTGTTGAAGCACTGCTCCTGTTGTTCCCGACTCCGGCACAAGTTCTTTTCAACATATTCCTGGACCTGTCGGTACTGTGCTCTTCGCCGAGTGTTCCATTCAGCTGTCGAAGGGAGTGCTTCTGGGGCTTCCAAGCCCATTTCTAAATCCACTGGTAGCCGGTCGGGACGAGCCCTCATCAAGTATGCTGGGGTGCATTTCGTAGAGCTGGAAGGGATGTTGTTATACATATCGACCAGGTCAGGTAGCTTCTCCGGCCACAGGTTCCGCTCTTCCAGCGGTAACGTCTTGAGGAGGCCCAGGACCAAGTGGTTCATCTTTTCACACATGCCATTGGTTTGGGCATGGTAAGGCGTGGTCCGGATTTTCTTGCAGCCGTACAACTGGCAGAATTCTTGGAATACCTCTGCTTCAAAGGCCGGACCCTGGTCGGTAAGCACCCTCTCGGGATAACCATGCGGTCGACAGAAATAAGCCTGGAACGCCTTAGCGGCGGTACGGCCGGTTAGGTCCTTAACTGGGACAACCACCATGAACCTTGAATAGTGGTCTACAATGGTCAGAGCGTAGGTGTACCCACTTCGGCTGGGGGTGAGCTTTACATGGTCGAGGGCAACCAGCTCCAGCGGTTGATGTATAATGATCGGTTGTAGGGGTGCCTTCTGGCTTACCTCGTCCTTCCTTCTCAATGTGCTCTCGGCACCAGGCCTCCACAGATTCCCGCATTCCACTCCAATAGAACCGCTCTCTCAACAACATCTCCAGATTCTTCCACCCGAAGTGCCCAGCACCATCATGGTATGCTTGTAGGACGGTGGGCACGTTAGCCTGGGGAATCACCAGCTGGCGAACCTTCTCGTGGGTCTTCGGATTAATCAGCTCACGATACAACTTCCCCTGGTGTAGGTACAGCCGGGTCCGTTCTCGCCAGACGTTGGGCTTCGGCAGGGGTGGCAGGGTCTATCCCAGCAGAACCCTGTTCCACCAGGGTCTTGAACAGGCGGACAGCAGGTGCCTGGTCCTGAGCTTCCTGCCACTCCTGACTGGGCAGCGGGTCCAGGTTCACCCGTTGTTGATGGACATGCACCTTCTCAGCTAGCGGACGGTGAAACGCAGGCAACTCGATCTCTTCGAGGTAGTCATCCTCTGGCCCCTCTTCCGTCAGGTGGGGCATCCGGGAGAGTGCATCGGCATTAACATTGGTACGGCCGGCCCGGTACTTGATGGTGAAATCGTAGTTGGCTAACCTGGCCACCCACCGCTGCTCCAACGCGCCCAGCTTGGCTGTATCCAGATGGGTCAGCGGGTTATTGTCCGTGTAAGCAGTGAACTTGGCTGCTGCCAGGTAATGGCGGAACCGCTCGGTGATAGCCCACACCAGTGCTAAGAGCTCAAGCTTGAAAGAGCTGTAGTTCTCAGGGTTCCCCTCAGTCAGTCGGCGTTTTCGGCTAGCATAAGCAATCACCTTCTCCCTTCCGTCTTGGACCTGGGATAGAACAGCCCCCAAGCCCACATTGCTGGCATCGGTGTAGAGGATGAATGGGCGGCTGTAGTCAGGGTACGCTAGGATTTCCTCTCCGGTCAGAGCCGCTCTCAGCTGGCGGAAGGATTCTTCATGCTTTTCTTCCCACACCAATGGGGCTCCTAGGGGTCTACTACCCTTGGTCTGTCCCACGAGGAGGTCTTGCATGGGGGCAACCATCTTCGTGTACCCCTTAATGAAGCGATGGTAATATCCCACCAGGCCCAGGAACTGCCTCACTTCCCTCACCATGGTCGGTCTTGGCCAGTCTTGGATGGCGGTGATCTTCTCGGGGTCGGGGGCGACACCTTCCGCACCCACCACATGTCCAAGGTACTGCACTCTGGGCTTCAGCAGATGACACTTTGAGGGCTTCAACTTCATCCCATATTTAGCAAGGGACGCGAACACCTCGGCTAGGTGCTCCAGGTGGGCTTCAAACGTCTGTGAGTACACAATCACATCATCTAAGTACAGCAAGACGGTCTCGAAATTTAGGTGTCCCAGACAGCATTCCATCAGCCGTTGGAAGGTTCCGGGGGCATTGCACAGCCCGAACGGCATGCTGTTGAACTCGCAGAGTCCCATAGGAGTGGCGAAGGCAGTCTTCTCTCGGTCTTCCGGCGCCACGGCCACCTGCCAGTACCCACTGGTGAGGTTAAGGATGGAGAAGTAGTTAGCGGTTCTCAGCACGGCCAGGGACTCTTCAATGCGGGGCAGAGGGTAAGCATCCTTATGCGTTATCTGGTTAATCTTCCGGTAATCCACACACATCCGCATGGTGCCATCCTTCTTAACCAGCACCAACGGGGCGGCCCAGGGACTACAGCTGTCCCTAATAACCCCTGCCTCCTTCATGTTCCTCAACATGTCTTTGGCGCATTGGTAGTGTGCGGGGGGAATAGGCCTGTATCTCTCTTTAATAGGGGGATGTGCACCGCTAGGGATGTGATGTTGGACCCCTTTAATCTGCCCAAAATCTAGAGGGTGTTTGCTAAAAACTCGCTCATACTCCTGTACCACCCGGTATACCCCTTCCTTGTGGTGTGTGGGGGTATCATCAGTGCCGACGTGTAGCTCTCGACACCACTCGTCTAACTCCCCCAGGGATGAGTGAGAACTGGCAGTAGGCGGTGAGATCGGGGGAACGGCCTCATGGATGGTGTGGGGATTTAGAGTGAGCAATTTGGCAAGGGTAGCGTACCGGGGAAGCCTAACCTCTTCCTCCCCACAGTTCAACACCCTTATCGGCACTCTCCCTTACTTGACGTCTACCACCCCTCGGGTGGCTATTACTGTGGGCCAGTGTTCGGAGGACATGGGCTCTATCATGGCGGGGCAGTCTCGCCCTTGGGGCCCTACCACTGCCCTACACCAATCATCATCTCGCTCCTCGGAGGCACAATCAAAGGGGCCGCATCCATCACTCTCACTCCTTCAATCTCTCCTCCTGTCGAGTTCACATGCTGGAGATACATCAGGGCCTGGATCTCACGCTGCACAGCTCTCTGTCGGCTCCCCGCCGCTGTGGCGGCCAGCTGCTGCAGTAGGGTCAGCACGTCACTCATACAGTGCTCCATCACATTAGTCCCTAGCTCTACCTTCGGGTTATGATCACTGGGTTCATTCATTATCACAATCAAACCCTGGTGTTGCGGTTCAGCTCATCCCACAGTCATGGCCACTTGTTTGTACCCTACTTGGGTCAATGGGAGTCCATCAGCGGCAATCAGTGTCATACTGCCATCTGGGGGGGCTAGTTCGTCCTTTCCCCAATACCGCTGATACAGTGTGTATGGTATTGTGGTTACCTGCGATCCAGTGTACAGGAGAGCCATCAGCGGGATGCCGTCCACTGCCAGGGGGATGATGCGCCAGGCTCCGATGTACCGGTCCCACCAGTCGGGGGGGCCACTGGGTTCTACTCCTGAGGATTGGCCCGTGGCCCCAGGGGTTGCTCGTTTAATGGACACTGTCGGGAGTAGTGGCCGGGCTTGCTGCACCTGTAACAAATCGGAGGTCCATACCGTGAGTCATTGGCCCTTCTCCGCTGCATCCAGGGGACGTCCTCGGGGCTGTCGGCGAGCTGCATCTTCCCCGGGGGCTGGGACCTGGTTGGAGGCTGGAGTGCGGGGAGGATCTTGGCGAGGCCCCCATCCATGCGGCGGACTTGGGCAGCCAGTTCCTCCATCATTCCGCTTGGGGCTGCAGGTACCGGAGGTGTTGGGAGGACAGGGGCCACCACGACGGGAGCCATCTCAGCTGGCCATGGGGCTGCCTCAGAGACTTCCGATGCTGGGGGCTGCAGAGCTTTAATGGCCCGTTCCTTTAACATGGCAAAGCCCACATCAGGGTGTTCTAGGGCCCACAGCCGGAGTTGTTTGCGGTCCTCCGAGGACCTCATTCCCTGTACAAACTGCTCCACTAGCATTTTGTTGCTGTCCGCATTGTTGATGGTGTCTACCCGCTTCAGTGTGCGGAGGGCGGTTTGCAGACACAAGGCATAGTCCCGAATGCTATCCGTGGGCCGTTGCCGGCATTGATAAAACTGCATCCGCAGCTCGGCTTCGGTACGGGTCTCGAAGGTAGTCTGTACCTTCTTAAAGATGGTGGCTACAGAGGACCGGTCCCCCTCGGCCCAGGTCTCCGCCTCCTGCTCAGCCGCGCCGGTTAGCTGCCCCAGCACTATCGCTACACGCTGCTTATCAGTTAGGGGGTACAGTTCTAGTAGTGGGCTAAGCATCTTCCGGAAGACATGCCACGCATCAGGTTTCCCATCGTACTGCGGCAGCCAGGTAGCTCCGGGCACATAGGGCAAGGAGAACGGCATCACCTGAGCGAAAGCTGGGGCCACGGCGCCTCCCGCCAGTGCGGCCAGGACCTGAGCGGGCCCATTCCCATCCACGGGTGCCACTGCGGCTGCGACCGCCGCTCCTCCAGCGGCTCCGTCGGGCGCAGACATCTTGTTTCCGTCCCCCTTAGTCTTTTTCCGGCTCCTCCTTTATAGGGGCGGGGTTTTAGCTTTCGCGCCTCCACTGCTCGGGAAGACGCTCGAGCGGGGACTTTTTGCGCCCAAAATGGCGGCTTCTCAAAATTTTTGGCCGGACACCTCCGGCGGTCACAAGGCGCACCTCTACCAGAATGCAGAGCGGTAAGATCCTGTTCGTGACGCCAGGTTTTCGCGGGCGGGGAGGGGACGCTGCGCTTACCCACTGCTCGGGTCCGGCTACTGCTGCTGCTTCACTCGCTGCTCGGTGGCTCGAGCGGTGGGCCGGATCCCGGGGCCTCGAGCGGCGCTCCTCGACCTTGAGTGAAAAGGGGAATGGTTTTGGGGATTTATTGTCCGTGACGCCACCCACGGTTGTGGTGAGGTTGTGACACACCGCTGCTCTGGACGGGGATCCCGGGAGCGATGACAGGGAGCAGCTTGGGTGTTGTTCTTCCCCTCCTTGGGTAGGGGGATTGGTTGTCCCGGGGCCCGGTGAGGTAGGGATGGCAGGCGGGTTACGGGGCCTGGTGAGGTGCAGGGTCGAGGGGGCAGCGCAGTGCCGCACGGCACAGTGGTACTCACTCAGCCAATGACGAATGCAAAGTCTCCGGTAAAACAAACGGCTGGATGGACGGGTCCCACAGACGGCTGCGGTTGTTCTTCTTGTAGGTTGGTGGTGACTGCCTTTCCCTGCACCTGTGTTATGTTATCGGTTCTGGTGGCTTCCCACCGGTAACCCGCTCCCCAGCTTGAATGGATTCTGAGGGAGCCCCTTTTGCCCGCAGTCTCTGGCCCTGGGAACTGTAGCCTTGGCGGTGACTGTATTTCCCTTCACGGTTTGAGCTGTTGCCTTCAATCGGGTCTTGACTGCTGGGAAACCCCGGAGGTTCCCTTCGCTAACGGATATGACCGGTTTTACGGCGACTCCTAGCCTGGTCGGGGTCCGTAAGCCCTGCCGAATGGTGCTGGCTTCTCTTCGTTCTCCCATCCGGTACCGGCGGGCCACCGCCCGTCCATGGTCCTTATGGTTCACGTCAATCAGCCTCTCCTGCAGACGGTCACCACCGTCTTCCAACCTTGCTGTATGTGCCCGGGCCACGCACCCGGACACGGTCAGTCTCCTCTACTACCACTTCACTTCTCCAACTCAAAAACTGATCTGACTTCCTTTTCCCGCCTCCAGGACTGTGAACTCCTCGGTGGGTGGGGCCAACCACCTGGCTCCACCCCCTGGTGTGGACATCAGCCCCTGGAGGGAGGCAACAAGGATTTTTGTTTGACCTCGATGTGCCTAGCCGGGGTGTGGGGTGTGTTATTGTAGTACCTGTGACGTCCTGGCTTGTCCAGGGCGCCACATATGTACAAAACCAGTAACTGATCACATAAGGGAAGTAAATAGTTAAATGGATGGACTGAACAATTGATGACCTAGTAACTGATCAGCAGTGCAGGGAATAAACAATAAAAGTGGTGCAACACAGTAGCCCCATACATCCCTTAGTAGCCACTGCAAAGTAGTTTGCGTACCATTGACCTTAATGGAGATAAACAAAAGTACTTGTCAGCAGAAGATAATTAGCAGTATTTGGCACACACTTGCCAGGTGATAGGGATACATAGTCATTTATTAATATGTACAATATATTAACAAGTTTTTAATATGTACAATCGATGATTTAGATTAGATTGTACATATCACTCAACGATTTTGTATCTTTCCAGCTAAGCAAGTGTGTTCATACAATGTGCATTATGAACTGACAGCTACCATCCTCTTGGAAAGACCAGTTCAACCCACTGATGTCTGACAGCTGCGCCTTGGAAGCGGACCATATAAAAAATTACTGGATAATCTAAGGGGTACTTTGCACACTACGACATCGCAGGTGCGATGTCGGTGGGGTCAAATCGAAAGTGACGCACAGCCGGCGTCGCTGTCGATATCGGAGTGTGTAAAGCCTTTTTGATACGATTAATGAGCGAAAAAGCGTCGTAATCGTATCATCGGTGTAGGGTCCGACATTTTCATAATTTAGCTGCAGCGACGGTACGATGTTGTTCCTCGTTCCCCTGCGGCAGCTCACATCGCTGTGTGAGAAGCCGCAGGAGCGAGAAACATCAGCATACCTGCGGCTCACGCTGGCTATGCTGGAGGACGGAGGTGGGTGGGATGTTTACGTCCCGCTCATCTCCGACCCTCCGCTTCTATTGGCCGTCTGCCGTGTGACGTCGCTGTGACGCCGTACGACCCGCCCCCTTAGAAAGGAGGCAGATCGCCGGCCAGAGCGACGTCGCAGGGCAGGTAAGTGCATGTGAAGCTGCCGTAGGGATAATGTTCGCTGCGGCAGATATCACAAGATATCGCTGCTGCGACGGGGGCGGGTACTTTTGCGCTCGGCATTGCAGCAATCGGCTTGCGATGTCGCAGCGTACAAAGTACCCCTAAGGGTTGTTCATCAATTCTTAAATCCAGAAAAAGCCCTCTAATACATTGCAACAATTACAAAAAGGTGGCTATACCAATATGGTAAAAAAAAGAGTGGACTCAAGGACATATCTCATTTAAAACACAAATTAGTGTGCCAGATGCAGCAAAGTAATTGCAAATCATAACCCTGCCTCTTCCATGGTTCACAGCAGGTACAATGTTCTTTTCTTTGTATGCTTCACTTTTCCATCTATGAATACACCATGTTCCAAATTATTATGCAAATTATATTTTTCTCTGATTTTCCTAAATGGTCGGTGCAAATGACAGTCAGTCTAATAGAAGTCATCACCCGTTAGAGTATACATCGAATTTTATTGAAGAAACCTCCCAATGATAACAGTATAATCTTCAAAATAAAAAAAAACCCTCAAAATTATTATTCACAGTAGAGTTTCTAAACATTTTATGTTTTAAAGAACTGAAAATGCTCATTTGTGGAATTTGCAGCATTAAGAGGTCACATTCACTGAAATAAAAAGCTATTTAAATCCAAAACATCCTAACAGGCCAAGTTACATGTTAACGTAGAAACCCTTCTTTGATATCACCTGCACAATTCTTGTGTGGAGCCCCGGGGCAGCCGGACTGCTCGGATCTGGCCGGTCCATGGCTCGAGGGGTACCGGATCCGGGGGCACCGTCGACCAGTTTTTAAATGAAAAATAAAAATAAAATAAAAGTCCGACTAAGCCACTCGCGTTTTGCGGCCAGGGATGATAGGGCCGCCGCTGCAGGTTTCCACTGGGGATGATGGATGTGGGCAGCATGGATGGTGGAGCCCTCCGCGAGCAGGGCTTTTCCCCAGAGGTAGGTCAAGGGTTAATGTGGAGGCGCGCGGCAATGAAGCAGTCCTGACAAAGAGGGCAGTTTGATGGTTTTTACTCACTGGATTCATGCCCTGGAGACGGACTGGATACCAGGTGCGTCCGTCTCCCTGATGGCTGTGCCTGCCGACCTGGTGCCACTCTCCACCTTTGTACTCTGGTGTATGTGGGTCCTCCCTGGCGTGGAGCACTTGGAGGTCCTCCTGGTGTCTGGATCCTGCCACAGGCAGCTTGGACTATTTAAGGGAATATGACCCGGTCCCCTCTTTTCTGCTGATGCCTCGGACATTAGTGGTGGCAGATGAGTCCTGAAAACCCACCCGCCTGGAAGAGTTAACAGATGGCTTGAAGTCCTGGTCTGTTCTGGGATCTGCAAACCGTGCGTGCAAAGTACTGTGAGCCCTGGATGTCCACCCCACAGGATCCCTCTGTCATTGGAGCTTGCTCTCTCTCTCTCTCTACAGCTACTTTTCTCCTCTGAGTGGCTGATCTTTCTCCTCAGGTCTTTGCAGTGTCTTTACTACCACTCCGCCGACTTTCTTACTAATCACTTTCCTTTCTGTTTCCTTCCACTTGCTCTGTGTCTCAAGAGTCTCTGGTCTGTCTTGACACCTTTCTTACAACTCCTCTCCTCACAACCTTCCTCTTTCACTTCCTTTCTCCGACTGCTCACTATCTACCTAAACTCCCCAGGTCACTATCTCCTCCCCAGGTCTGGTCCCTTCCTCCCAGTTGGCTTCCTGTTATCTAACAGTGCCCAGCCCTGTCATCTGGCTAGGTGAGGCTCCCAGCTGGGTACAGCGAGTGTAAATGTCCTGGTGTGCTAGTGTGTGTGTAGTGGCTGGCACAGTTATGTTGGACTTGGGCTGTTACCTTATTTTTGTGACACCTGGTTACCGCAGGGGTGTCACACTTGCATCCATTGAACTTGTGAGTTTTTGGAGAGTTTCTACTTGAATTTCTTTGCATGATGTCAGAATAGCCTCCCAGAGCTGTTGTTTTGATACGAACTGCCTTGAACCCTCATAGACCTTTTGCTTGATGAAATTCCAAACGTTCTCTATAGGGTTGAGGTCAGGGGAAGATGGTGGCCACACCATGAGTTTATCTCCTTTTTTGCCCATATCAGGCAATGACACAGAGGTATTCTTTGCAGCATGAGATGGTGCATTGTCATGAATGAAGATGATTTTGCTTCTGAAGGCACGTTTCTGCTTTTTGTACCATGGAAGAAAGATGTCAGTCAGAAACTCTATATACTTTGCAGAGGTAATTTTCACACCTTCAGGAACCCTAAAGGCGCCTACCAGATGTCTCTCCACGATTCCGGCCCAAAACATGATTCCTCCACCTCCTTGCTGACGTCACAGCCTTGTTGGGACATGGTGGCCATCGACCAACCATCCACTCCTCCATCCATCTGGACCATCCAAGGTTGCATGACACTCATCAGTAAACAAGACTATTTGACAAATTAGTCTTCATGTATGTCTGGGCCCACTGCAGCAGTTTCTGCTTGTGAGCACTGGTTAGGGGTAGCTGAATAGTAGGTTTATGCACCACAGCAAGCCTTTGAAGGATCCTACACCTTGAGGTTCGAGGGACTCCAGATGCACCAGCAGCTTCAAATATCTGTTTGCTGATTTGTAATGGCTTTATAGCAGCTTCTCTCTTAATCTGATGAACCTGCCTGGCAGAAACCTTCCACATTCTGCCTTTATCAGCACGAACACGTATGTGCTCAGAATCAGCCACAAATTTCTTCACAGTACAATGATCACGCTTAAGTTTTTGTGAAATATCTAATGCTTCATCCCTTGTCCAAGGCATTGCACTATTTGATGCTTTTCGGCTGCAGAGAGATCCTTTTTCTTTCCCATGTTACTTGAAAACTGGCCTGCTTAATATTGTGGAAATCCAGTTTTCCTTTTATTGTGCTCACCTGGCAAACTAATTATCCTAGGTATCTCAGATTGATTTCAGTGATCCAAAGAACCCTGAGACACAATACAATCAATGCGTTTCATTGAAAAAAAAAAAAAATTAATCGCTATGACACTTAAAACCAATTTGCATAATAATTTGGAACATGGTGTATAGAGCTGATGTGGCTCCAGTTTCCTCCTATCTATCCAAAGGTCATTCTCCCAGAAGCTTTCTAATTTTGCTTTTTTATGATTTGCTTTGTACAGAGGTTTTCTCCACAGTCAACTTCCATTAGGTCCTCTTTGGGCAACAAAGCAACAGATCGGACACTGATGTACCTTGACCTTGGAGTTTTCCTCTTATCTCCTAGCAAGTTGCTAGAGTCTCTCTCGTTAAGGCTAAGTTCACATTTCCGTTGATTTGTATCAGTCACATGCGTCGCTTGACGCATGTGACTGATGCGCTCTTCAACGCTGTACAACGGATGACAAAGAACAGAATTCTTTGTCGGATTCCGTTGTGTGCGGGGGGCGGAGTTCGGGGGGCGGGGCCAGGCGCTGAGGATGTCAGTAGAAGTGCTGCGGTCTGCATGGCTGGGGACAGGTGAGTGTATGTGTGAGTGAGTGAGTGTGTGTATGTGCATGTATGTATGTATGTATGTATGTGTGTGCACATGCAAAGTGCGGGAGGGGGCGGAGCCGAGCGGGGGGCGGGGCCAGGCGCTGAGGATGTCAGTAGAAGTGCTGCGGTCTGCATGGCTGGGGACAGGTGAGTGTATGTGTGAGTGAGTGTGTGTATGTGCATGTATGTATATATGTATGTATGTGTGTGTGTGCACATGCAAAGTGCGGGAGGGGGCGGAGCCGAGCGGGGGGCGGGGCCAGGCGCTGAGGATGTCAGTGGAAGTGCTGCGGTCTGCATGGCTGGGGACAGGTGAGTGTATGTGTGTGTGTGTGTGTACATACATGTGCGGAGTGCGGGAGGGGGCGGGGCCGAGCGGGGAAGTGTCGGCCTCCCTGCACACGTAACCAGCCTAAATATCGGGTAACAGCAAAGCACCCGATGTTTACCTTGGTTACCCGATATTTACCTTGGTTACGGGCCTACACCGCTTAGCGCTGGCTCCTTGCACCGTAACCAGGGTAAATATCGGGTAACCAACCAAAGCTGGTGACGTGTGCAGGGAGCCAGAGAGCATGCGCAGCGAAATCCGACGGATCTCGCTGCTCAAAAAACGTTACATGCTGCGTTCCCCCCGCCCGGCGGTCAGTCGTTCCACGACTGATTAGTCGGGCGGAGGGTGCAACGCAGCATCATCAGTCACAATCCGCTGCTCATACAAGTCTATGGGAGCAGCGGAATCCGCTAAACGGATTCCGCTGTTTACAAGAGCAGCGGATTGTGACTGATAGATTTTAGCGGAAATGTGAACTTAGCCTTAGCTGGGTTTACACACTGAAACTTTCTAGCGATCCCACCAGCGATCCCAACCTGGCCGGGATCGCTACAAAGTCTCTGGTGAGCTGTCAAACAGGCAGACCTGGCCAACGACGCAACAGCGATCCGGACCTGCAGAGCGACCTAGCTGGTTGTTGGGGACGTTGTAAAGCAGCTTTTTGAAAGGGAAGTCGCTGTAAAGTCCCCTTTACACACTGAAACTTTCTAGCGATGCATGCTGCACAGCGGGAAACAAAGGACCTAAGAATGGTCCTGAACGATTTGTAGCGATCACAACTTCACAGCAGGGGCCAGGTCGCTGATGTGTTTCACACACTGCAATGTCGCTGGGGAGGTCGCTGTAACGTCACAAAACCGGTGACGTTACAGCGATGTCGTTTGCGATGTTGCAGTGTGTAAAGCCACCTTTACTCTTCGTATTATCCGTCTCTTTGATTTGTCAACAATATTGCTCTTGTAACCACTTCCAGAGTAGTTGGATACAGTCCCAAAGACCTCAAACATCTGAATAATAGGTGCAAACAGGGCCAGATTAAGGTTGGTGGGGGCCCCTGGGCAGAAAATCTGGTGGGGGCCCCATAACGTTAACATTTTTAGCCATAACAGTAGAGCACGAACCGTAGCATTTAGATATAAATCCAATGAACATTTATCTTATCCTGTTCTGCCACATTCAGATTTACAGCACTACAATACAGACACAGTCCAGGATAAATCACAGCTGTCCACTTACACACAGAAAGTAGAGTTAAGGCTGCTTTACACATTTCGATCTCTTATGCGATCGCACACGCCCCCATCGTATGTGCGGAACAGGCAATTTGTTGCCCGTGTCGCATAAACGATTAACCCCCGTCACACGTACTTACCTTCCAAATGACCTCGCTGTGGGCGGCGAACATCCACTTCCTGAAGTGAAAGGGACGTCACACAGCGGCCGGCCAATAGAAGCGGAGGGGCGGAATGTAAACATCCCGCCCACCTCCTTCCTTCCACATTGCCGGCGGGACACAGGTAAGCTGTGTTCATCATTCCCGGGGTGTCACATGGAGCGATGTGTGCTGCCTCAAGAACGATGAACAAAGAGACGTTCAATTTTTAGAAAATGAACGACGTGTCAGCAATCAACGTTTTAACGCACAATCAGGGTCGCACGTAGCTGTCACACACTACAATATCACTAACGATGCCGGATGTGCGTCACTTACGACGTGACCCCGCCGAGACATCGTTAGATATATTGTAGCGTGTAAAGCCCGCTTTTGTCACATATTTTTTATTGATCCCAATGTTAAGGCAGCCCGGGCCGGCTCCAGGGTTTTGTGGCCTCCGGGTGAGTCTCAGTGGGCCCCATCCACACACAGACACGCACACACACATACAGGCATGCGTATATATACATATTTGAAGACAAATTCAGAAAAATACATATAAACAGACAAATATATGCACAGTTATATACACTGACATACATGCAGACACAGACGCATTAGGGCTCGTGCGCACGTTGTGTAATTACATGCATTTACGCTGCGTATAGCACTGCAGTGTAAATGCATGCGTTCTGCGTCCCCTATACAATCTATGTAGATTGTGCATGATACGTGCACCCATTGCTTTTATGAACGCAGCGATTTGGATGCTAAAATGTTGACCCAAATCCGTGCGTTCATAAAATGAGCATGTCAATTATTCCGTGCGTTCTGGATGCAGCTACCACTCTGTCTATGGTGGGGGCAGCAGCCAGAGCGCATGAAATCGGCTTTTTTGTACAGAAAAACTGCATCCATTATGCAGTGTTTCTGCAGCGATTTGACGCGCACATGTGCTGTCAAATCGCTGCAGAATATTCAGCAGTTACGTGCGCATGAGCCCTTACAGGTATTAATATGGGAAAGTCGCCAGCAGCCTCACTCACCTCTCCCGCTTGTTTCCGTCCAACTCCTTCAGGACATGTGGCTGTTTCACGATGGCTGTCACTAAAAGACATGACTGCACACTGACAGCACTGCTGTATATACATCACAAGAGGGGCTGGGGGCTACAATATATACATTACAGGAGGGGCAGGGGGCATTGACGTTACTGGAGTGGCAAACAGCTCTGGTGGTGTACTCATCACTGCGATGGGTGACATAGCGCTCTGGGGAACCCATATAGTTCTGGGGGGGGGGGCGCACAGACTGCTCTAATTCATATATACACACACAGTACTGCTTCTTACACACATCTCTGACACACACACACACACACACTACAATGCACCCCCCATCACCCCCTACACACACACACACACACAATACAATGCACCCCCCATTACCCCTACACACACACGCACACACAATACAATGCACCACCCATTACCCCTACACACACACGCACACACAATACAATGCACCCCCCATTACCCCTACACACACACGCACACACAATACAATGCACCCCCCATTACCCTTACACACACACGCACACACAATACAATGCACCCCCCATTACCCCTACACACACACACACAATACAATGCACCCCCCATTACCCCTACACACACACAATACAATGCACCCCCCATTACCCCCACACACACACACAATACAATGCACCCCCCATTACCCCCACACACACACACACAATACAATGCACCCCCCATTACCCCCACACACACACACACAATACAATGCACCCCCCATTACCCACACACACACACAATACAATGCACCCCCCATTACCCCTCCCCACACACAATACAATGCACCCCCCATTACCCCTCCCCACACACAATACAATGCACCCCCCATTACCCCTCCCCACACACAATACAATGCACCCCCCCACACACACACACACACAATACAATGCACCCCCCATTACCCCTCCCCCTACACACACACACACACACACAATACAATGCACCCCCATTACCCCTCCCCCCCCCACACACAATACAATGCACCCCCATTACCCCTCCCCCCACACACAATACAATGCACCCCCCATTACCCCTACACACACACGCGCACACAATACAATGCACCCCCCATTACCCCTACACACACACGCGCACACAATACAATGCACCCCCCATTACCCCTACGCACACACGCACACACAATACAACCCCCATTACCCCTACACACACACACACACACACACACAATACACCCCCCATTACCCCTACACACACACACACACACACACACAATACACCCCCCATTACCCCTACACACACACACACAATACACCCCCCATTACCCCTACACACACACACATACACACACAATACACCCCCCATTACCCCTACACACACACACACACAATACAATGCACCCCCCGTTACCCCTCCCCACACACAATACAATGCACCCCCCATTACCCCTCCCCACACACAATACAATGCACCCCCCATTACCCCTCCCCACACACAATACAATGCACCCCCCATTACCCCTCCCCACACACACAATACAATGCACCCCCCATTACCCCTCCCCACACACAATACAATGCACCCCCCATTACCCCTCCCCACACACAATACAATGCACCCCCCATTACCCCTCCCCACACACAATACAATGCACCCCCCATTACCCCTCCCCACACACACACACACACACACACACACACACACACACTACAATACACCCCCATTACCCCTCCCCCTACACACACAATTACAATGCACCCCCATTACCCCTCCCCCCACACACATTACCCCTCTCCCCACACACAATACAATGCACCCCCCATTACCCCTCTCCCCACACACACACAATACAATGCACCCCCCATTACCCCTCTCCCCCCACACACAATACAATGCACCCCCCATTACCCCTCTCCCCACACACAATACAATGCACCCCCCCATTACCCCTCTCCCCACACACAATACAATGCACCCCCCATTACCCCTCTCCCCACACACAATACAATGCACCCATTACCCTTCTCCCCACACACACACAATACAATGCACCCCTCATGACCTCTCCCCCCACACACAATACACCCTCCATTACCCCTCCCCCCCACACACAATACAGTGCACCCTCCATTACCCCTCCCTCCACACACAATACAATGCACCCTCCATTACCCCTCCCCCCACACACAATACAATGCACCCTCCATTACCCCTCCCCCCACACACAATACAACCCTCATCACCCCCTACACACACAAATTACACTGCTCCATCCCTACACACTCCTGCCTCCCTCCCTCCCTCGGAATACAGTGCTCCTCCTCTGCCTGTCACAGAGCTGTGTTCCTTCACAAATGTTCCCCGTTGTGTCCTCTGCCCCTCCTCACTCATCCCCATTAATTACACTTGTGTCTTCAGCTCCTTCATGGAGCGCTCGCTTCCTCATGTCCCCAGTGTGGCGCCGGCAGCACTGTGATGACGTCAGCAAGGTGCTGATCTCATCACGTTGCTGCACGTCGGGGGCGGGGCCGGGTCCCGGCGCGCTGTTCAAATGTATTTACGTCTGAAAGACGCAAATACATTTGAATAGGAACGGAAACAGGAAGCTGCGGTCATCGGCTCTGCTGCGCTCCTCTGCAGTGTACATGCCGGCACACAGCAGAGCCGGCACACAGCAGAGCCGGCACACAGCAGAGCCGGCACACAGCAGAGCCGGCACACAGCGCTGCCTCCTGCTCCTGCTAGTGTGCCTGGCATGTAAGGAGCGCAGCGGGGACAGCAGACAGCGGCCCACCACACCGTGCCCCTGCTTCTAGGTACGGCCGCAGCACATAGCAGGGAGCATTAGCACACCTCTGACCCCGGAAGTTCAAGCGGCCGCTGGTACTTCCGAGGTCAATCAGCGTCCTGTGCCCGCAGTTTGTTTCTGCGTCTTAAAGACGCAGATGCAAATAAATAGCGGTGCCCCCCCCCCCCCCCGAAAACACAGCTGATTTATTAGACTGTCTTTACGGAGGGGGAGAGGGTGTGAAAAAAAAAATGCTGACAGGTGCCTAGTGCCAAGTATGGTGGGGCCCCCTTAGAAGCTCTTTTGGTGGGGGCCCCTGGGCTCCAGCCCCGCCTGCCCCGCCTATAATCCGGCCCTGGGTGCAAATGTAGTAACAGGAACATTATGCTATTTGAAGACAGTCTTATAGCCTTTACCTTTGCTTTAACATGTGTGTCTATAACTTTTTTTCTATTCTCCTAAGAAAAAATGCTCCTTAGTTTTCTGTCCTTCATGTTCACTGTGTGCACACACTAATACCAAACAGTAGAGTAGTTTTTTCTTATTTTAACAGAAAGGTACAAACAATATAACCAACTGATATCAATCGGGGAAAACTCCTTTCACTTTGAGAAACATACACAAAATTCACAGACAACAAACCCCTAGCCAGACCAGGTATTTGTGTTTTATCTTAGGTACCTCTTATGCAACTAATGAAGCCATTGATAAGTTGCATCAGCTGTGCTTGAAACAAGGACAAAAACGAATAGAAAACAGCTCACCGAGGATGTACGGTGCTCAGATAACCTGGTCCGGCTCCCTGGTGAACAACAGGAGAGATTAGGGCAATTATTTCAGCATTCGCAATGAAATAAAAACTACTTTAATGAAAACATTAAAACAAGCTACATTAGCGTATCACATCAGGACACATAAATATGAAAAATAACATTGACGCGTTTTAAGCAATGGTGTGCTCTTAATCATGACAAAAGTGCATATATAGCTTTGGAACGCTTCTATGGATCCTACAGATTCTGAGATTTTTTTTTTGTGATATATTGTATTTCGTGATAATGGTAAATCTTAGGATGATATTTTTTATGTATTTGTAAAAATGTTGTAAATTTGTCAAAAATGTCGCAATTTTCAAGATAATTTGTATACCCTTAAACCATAGCTATGTCACACAACATAATTAATAAATAGCATTATCCACATGTCTACTGTGCATCAGCACAAGTTTTGAAACTTACGGTAAGTTTTTTTGTTAGGACTTTAGAAGGGTTAAACATTTATCATCATGTTCTTTTTTTTTTTTTTTAACAAATTTACAAGACCATTTTGTTTAGGGACCGCATCACATTTGAACTGACTTTGAGAGGCCAATGTGACAGAAAATGCCCAAAAGTGACACCATTCTAAAAACTGCAGGGCTCAGAAGAGAAGGAACGCTATTTGACTTTTGGAAGGCAAAATTGACTGGAATTGATAGCAGACACCATGTTGTGTTTCAAGAGCCCCTGATGTGCCTAAATGGTAAAAAAAACAAGGAATATATCTAGATGTGTAGTTAACACCTTGAACCCCCAGGTGGTTCACAGATTTTATAACGTTGAGCCGAGAAAATAAAAAATCATATTTTTCCCACAAAAATGTTGCGTTAGCGCAAAATTTTTCATTTTTACAAGGATAACAGGAGAAAATGCACCATACAATTTTTTATGCAATTTCTCCTGAGTATGCTGATACCCCATATGTGGTGGAAAACTACTGTAGGGCAAAATCCAGGGCTCGGGAGAAGTGCTTTTTTAAAATTTTGGAACCACAAGCTTTACCCCTCAATTAATTTTTCTAGTGATGAAGTAAACTTATTATCACCACAGGTACCGTATATCACAAAATCTTATACTGTTGAAGAAACAATAATTACATTTATACCAGTAAAATGTTGTTTTAACCCAAGTTTTCCAATTTTCACAAGGAGAAGAGGTGAAAAAGGCCTCCATAATTTTTCCTGAATGTGGACACACCACAGGGCTCGGGAATGAAGGAGTGCCACTTGATTTTTGAAGCACAGATTTTCCTAGAATCGTTTGAGGACTTCCTCTGCAGAGCCCATAAATGGCAAAACATTAAAAAAAATCCTCAAGGGGCCACATTTTGGAAATTACACCCCTGTTGGAATTCTTCTATGGCTGTAGTGACAATTTTGTCTCCATTGGTTTGAATAGGAGGCAGATATGCAGTACTCGGCCACGGCCACTATCAGAAGTCGGACTGATCATTTCCAGCCACCTGCTGCCGACACCAAGGACAGCTGTATGAATGTTGGGTCCAGGTAAATAGACATTGATGACCTATCCTAAGAATAAGTCATCAATATTTACAGTCATGGCTAAAGTGTTGTCAGCTTTGTAATAATTTTCTGGCATAAAAACTCAAGTTTCTGGAACAATTTCAATTACACGTTTTGTTATACACAGCTTCATTTCCTTTTGTGCATGTAATGGAACAACACACACACATGAAAAAAAATGAAGGAAAAAAAGTCAAATTGGACATAAACACAAACCCCAAAAATGAGCTGCACAAAATTGTTGGCACCTTTCCAAAATTGTGGGTAATTGACTTTGCTTCAAGCATTTGATACTCGTTCAAACTCACCTATTGCAAGTAACACAATTGGGCAATATGAAAATCACACCTGAAACCAGATAAATGGGTGAGAAGTTGACTCAATCTTTACTTTGGATTGTTGCTGACATCTGGTAATAGACATCAATAGCACCTTTAGAAATATATTTAATTATAAATTGTGTATTCCTGTTAATTCTGAACTAATGTGAATGGAGCCTAATTGCTAATAAACACATAGTTGTCTCGGCTAACGATGTTAATATCTTAATTACAACTATCAAATATATATTAAACACTATTTAAAAAAAAAAAAAGTATTATGAAAAATGTATATTCATTATTATTTATCATATAGTTATTTTAACATACTCTCAAATATTTATAATCTGCTCTCCATAACTGTTGTCAGTCATATTCCTACAAATTTCTTCTAGTTTCGAGATGCAGTTCAGAAAGTATGCATGTAAAACAGTTGTATTAAAATTTTGATTCTCTAATGATTGTAAAACTACAAGTTCAAGCAGTCAATAGCCTGCTGAGTCTGCTGACACCCATTAACCCCTTAACGACCTTGGACGTACTGAGTACGTCATGGTGACATGGTGCTAAAGGACCCATGACGTACTCAGTACGTCCTGGCGAAATCGCGGTCCCGGAGCCCCGGGGAGTGAAATTTATTTACTTAAACGGTGGATTCGGGAAGGAGGGGACCTCTGCCTGACCTCAGGAGGGGTGGTGCCTGCTCCCCGAACCTACAGAGGCTGTGATTGGCTGACGAACGCCGCTCAGCCAATTACAGCCACTGTAATGTTCCAGCCATTGAAAATGGCTGGAACATTGAAATTCAGCCCTGATCAGTGCTGCTGTAGCACTGGCCATTGGCTGGAGCTGGGTGATCGATGCTTCACCCGCCCCCAGCTCTGATTGGAGAGACCGGTCTTGTGACCGCTCTCTCCAATCAATGTGGATCTGCGGCCTGTGACCGTCCCTGGAAGCCAAGGAGAGCGGTAAGTTGTTGTCCCCGCCGCCCGCCCCTGTCCCCGATCGCCCCGCCGCCCGCCCCTGTCCCCGATCGCCCCGCCGCTGCTCCCGCTTCACCGCTGTCCCCGCCGCTGCTCCCGCTTCACCGCCGCTGTCTCCGATCGCCCCGCCGCTGCTCCCGCTTCACCGCCGCTGTCTCCGATCGCCCCGCCGCTGCTCCCGCTTCACCGCCGCTGTCTCCGATCGCCCCGCCGCTGCTCCCGCTTCACCGCCGCTGTCTCCGATCGCCCCGCCGCTGCTCCCGCTTCACCGCTGTCCCCGCCGCTGTCTCCGATCGCCCCGCCGCTGCTGCCACTGTCTCCGATCGCCCCGCCGCTGCTGCCGCTTCACCGCTGTCCCCGCCGCCATGCTCCCAATGCACCGCTGTCCCCCGCCGCCATGCTCCCGATGCACCGCTGTCTCCGCCGCCATGCTCCCGCTCCACCGCTGTCTCCGCCGCCATGCTCCCGCTGCACCGCTGTCTCCGCCGCCGCTCCCGATCCACCGCCGTCCCCGCCGCCATGCTCCCGCTGCACCGCTGTCTCCGCCGCCGCTCCCGATCCACCGCCGTCCCCGCCGCCATGCTCCCGCTGCACCGCTGTCTCCGCCGCCGCTCCCGATCCACCGCCGTCCCCGCCGCCATGCTCCCGCTGCACCGCCGTCCCCGCCGCCATGCTCCCGCTGCACCGCCGTCCCCGCCGCCATGCTCCCGCTGCACCGCTGTCTCCGCCGCCGCTCCCGATCCACCGCCGTCCCCGCCGCCATGCTCCCGCTGCACCGCTGTCTCCGCCACTGCTCCCGATCCACCGCTGTCCCCGCCGCCATGCTCCCGATCCACCGCCGTCCCCGCCGCCGCTCCCGATCCACCGCCGTCCCCGCCGCCATGCTCGCCACTGTCCCCGCCGCCGTCGCACCCACCTTTTTCAGCCGCTGCTGCCCCCGATCGGCGGCGGCCGCCGCCTCCTTCATCGGCTGCCCCTTCTCCATCGCCACACCACCTATCCCTCCATGTGCTGCAAGCCACCCTCCCCCCACGTGGGGGGAGGGTGGCTGGCTTGCAGCACATGTGGGGGGAGGGTGGCTGGCTTGCAGCACATGTGGGGGGAGGGTGGCTGGCTTGCAGCACATGTGGGGGGAGGGTGGCTGGCTGGCTTGCAGCACATGTGGGGGGAGGGTGGCTGGCTGGCTTGCAGCACATGTGGGGGGAGGGTGGCTGGCTGGCTTGCAGCACATGTGGGGGGAGGGTGGCTGGCTTGCAGCACATGTGCTGCAAGCCA